>NC_034612.1:9371744-9381389 GCF_900095145.1 Mus pahari | reverse complement strand
TCTCTCTCTCTCTCTCTCTCTCTCTCTCTCTCTCTCTCTCTCTTTCCCTCTCTCTCTTTTTTTTTTGAGGCAGAACCTCAATACATTGTCCTGGAACACACTATGTGGCCTGGAAAATACATAGATCTGCCTGCCTTTGCCTCCCCCCAGAGATAGGATTAAAGGTTTGTGCCATTATGCTTGGCCCCTGGCCATTTTCTTAATGATTGGGGATATTTATTGAGAGAACATGGCAGAGGAGTATAAGGACCCCTTGTTCACTGAAGACACCAATAAAGTCAGAGGGGCTACATCAGCTCTGAGATTGCCACAGCCACTCAAATGTGATAGTCGAGACTTCAAACTCACTCTCTTATTCTGTGGCTCCCAAACCTGCCTTTCATAGCCTTCTGTTCTCCTGATAGCTCCTGTTAGGTTAGATGATAAATCACCCTAAGGCCAGGCATATCCTTCTTCCTCCTGCCAGCATCACTTTTAGTTGCAGATACAGGACTTATAGGCTGAATTTACTTCCCTCCTCCATCATTAAGACTGCATGGTGGTGCACGCCTTTGATCCCAGCACTCGGGAGGCAGAGGCAGGCGGATTTCTGAGTTTGAGGCCAACCTGGTCTACAAAGTGAGTTCCAGGACAGCCAGGGTTACACAAAGAAATCCTGTCTCAAAAACAAACAAACAAACAAACAAAACCCAAAACCCAAAAACAACAACAACAAAAAAACCCTGCTTTGTACCCTCTGGGTTCCACCATCATTTAGTTCCCATTATGTTTGCCCAAATCCAAACAGTCATGGAGCTGGTGCTTTCTACATCCATGATTCTTTGGTTCCCCAGTACGAATGGTGCTCCTTTCATTCCTTGTCAGAACTAACACAGCAGCAGCCAGGTGTGCTTCTGTAGAATGACCTGCCGGATGCCCCAGGTATCATTTGTTTGGACAGCGAGACTTAAGGCTGTTGTAGAGCATCTCAGAAGGACTCTGAAAGGAGAGGTCTTCGAGTACCAGCAGAGTTGGGATAAGAAGTGCTCATGGGCTGCAAAGGCTTATGGGATCTCTGATTCCTTCAAGCTTCTAGGGAGAGACTGGGGAGAGATCCGGAAGGTTGCGGATGGCTACACATTCTTAATAGCCTTTATCTAGGGAGATGGTGTCCATTTAGTCCCCTGATCTTCAGTGAAGTCTGGTGGAAATGCTGTACATAAAGCTAGAATCTTAAGACATTTCAGCTCTTTCCGAGGAGTCTTGGGATGTTTGGTCTTAGCACCAGCCACCTGAGGAAATCTCTGTGTGTAGAGGTGCTGTCACAGGCTCGCAGGACAGCATTGCCACATGAGCTAGAGATCTTGTATGGATTCTGTTTCCCTAGATCTCCTCTTCTACCCAGTAGTCTAAGACCAGAGATGGTAGGAAGAGACCATTTCTGCTGTTGCCTGCCAAATAATGAATCTGGGAGCCAAATGAACGAATGACTTGTCGTCTTAAGTCAGTCTGTTGGGGGTAGTGGCTACATAGTAATAGGTAGTGAATGCAGAACTATCTCCTCCCCTGGGGATATGCTCATCTGTTTTATGGATTTGGGGCGAGGCCATGAGCAGTGGACCAGTGGAGGCTAGTAGGAATGATGATGATACTGGATGTTTCTCCCCCTATGGCTCTTATACTTGGGGAATTATCTGGGAATGGCAATGGGAGGTGATAAGAGTGGAGAATGGTGCTGACTTCCTTCCCTACATTGACTCTGCTGTATGCTGGGATCCTAATTATGCTGAACAGCTAGCCAGTTATAAAATGTATCGTTATTACACATTGTAGCATCTGAGCATACATCATAGAGTAGTTCATGTTTATAACATTGTATCTATCTATCTATCTATCTATCTATCTATCTATCTATCTATCTATCTATCTATCTATCATCTTTGTGCTTGTGTGCATGCGAGAAAGTCCCAGCACATAGGTGGAGGGCAGAGGACACTGCAGGAGTGGGTTCTCTTTTTCACCATGTGGGAATGGACTGCACATGATCGCATGATGCTTGATGCCAAGTGTCTCTACCCTCTGAGCCATCTCCCTGGCCTTAGATTAGCCCCTTTATATTTCTCAAGATTTCTAAAGTGTTATTACTGCCATCATTACGGGCCTCGTTATTTTGGGGTTTCCAGACAGTGTCTCAGTATGTCCTCTAGCCTGGCCTCAGATGTGTGACCCTAGCTGGGACTACAGGTGGGCACCATCACACCTACCACGGCATGGGAATATTCTTATCCCAGTTTCATAGAGACCCAGAGAGCCTACAGCAGTGTTAGAGACAAGAATAAAACCCGGGGGACCACCCACCCATCTCCAAAATTTTAACACAGAGCCACTCCTGTCTAAAGGGAACACAGGGACAAAGAGTGGATCAGAGACTGAAGGAAAGGCCATCCAGAGACTGCCCCACCTGGAGCTCCATCCCACATGCAGATGCTAAACCCAGACACTATTGCGGATGCCAAGAAGTGCTTGCTGACAGGAGCCTGATATAGCTGTCTCCTGAGAGGCTCTGCCAGATCCTGACCAATACAGATGCAGATGCTCACAGCTAACCATCGGACTGAGCACAGGGAGCCCAATGGAAGAGTTAGAGAAAGGACTGCAGGAGCTGAAGGGGCCTTATCTGGTATCAATGGGAGGGGAGGCCCTTGGTCTTATGAAGGCTTGATGCCCCAGTGTAGAGGAATGCTAGGAGGGTGGTGAGGCAGGAGTGGGTGGGTGGGTAGGGGAGCACCCTCATAGAAGCAGGGTAAGTGGGGAATAGGATAAGGGGTTTGCAGAGGGGAAACCGGGAAAGGAGATAACATTTGAAATGTAAATAAATAAAATATCAAAAAAAAAAAAAAAAAGAATAAAACCCGGGAGATATGTCTCTAGAATTAATGGTCCTTCAAAAAAAATTTTTTTAACATGTGTATGAGTGTTTGCTTGTATGTGTATTTGTGTCCCACATGGATGCAGTGCCTGAGGAAGCCAGAAAATGGCATTCCTTGGAACTGGAGTAACAGGCAATTAATTGTATATGGGGCCTGGGAACTGAACTTGGCCCTCTAGAAGCCCAGTATGTGTTCTTAACTGCTGAGCCGTCTCTCCAGCTTCCCTTTCAGCAAGGGGGTTTCAGGTAGCCGAGGCTAGCCTCAAACTCAATATACTCATTGTGTAGCTGAGGTTCCTCCTCCTCATGTCTTCAACTCCTAAGTGCTGGGTTTAAAGGTGTATGCTGCTATGCCCAGTGAGATTCGGGGGGCTGGGGGCAGGGTGGGTTTCTAGTAGAAGAAATGTCCCAAATGATCACGGTATTTGTTAAGTGCTTTCTGTGGCCTGGGATAGTGTGAGACCCAAGGTTCATAGAGGGATACTAAGTGGAGTTGGGCACTGTGCTCACTGCTGAAACATGGGCTCTCATCTAGTTACAATAATCCCGCTAGTTTTATGAATGTCTCCACTCCACAGATGAGTAAAACCAAGGCATAGAGTATCAAGGAAACTTCTGGAAGCCACAGGAGGGATCTGACCAAAGAGTCGGGTCTCTTAATTGCAGTGGGCTCGGTTGCCGCCTCCTATGTTGTACAGAAAATAATATAGGATCTCGTACTGTAGCCAAGGCTGACCTGGTATTCACGATATAGCACAGGCTATCCTCCTGCTTCAGCTTCCTGAAGGCTGGGGTTATGAACCCTGCTGTGAGGTTCACACTCAAGTGCCAGGGTCACTGTGAGGGTAAAGAGATTTTGAGGACTCACAGGCAGATCAGAAATACTTTGTTCGCTCCAGAGGAAGGTTACTACATAGGCACACAAGGGGTGCAGGTAGGTCTACAGAGAGACAGACAGGCAGGCAGGCAGGCAGACAGACAGACAGACAGACAGGCAGACACAGGCAGGTTGGCGAAAGCAAGAAGTTGAGGATTAGGCCTCTCACCTGCAGGCCATACTTGTAAAGAATTACACAAAAGCAGCATTCTGCCAGAAAGAGTTTACAACAGATTTACACTACTTCTTACCTGCAGGGTTCCATGGACATGCCAAGTCGGCCATCTTGTGCTGACTCATGGACGGTGTTCTTACCAGCCATGATGTTGGACAGCTGTCTCCGTTCCCTACTCGTGACGTCTGGTTCTTCACGGTTTATCTGGAGGAAGGGACTAACTAACCCTCATTTTATTAGGGGTACCAGAGAAGGCATGGTTAGAAGGAGATGAAGAGGAAAATGCCAGTTTTTGCCATGGGAATTGATGAAATTAAAGAGAGAGAGAGAGAGAAAAGAAAGAGAAAGAGAAAGAGAAAGAAAAGAAAAGAGAAAAGAAAAGAAAAGAAAAGAAAAGAAAAAAGAAAAGAAAAGAAAAGAGACCCATTTAGTAATTGCTTTTGCTGATCTCACAAAGCACAGCCAAGATCTTGGTCCAGGTGAGGATGGGGCAGAAAGACTGGAAGGAATGATGGAGGAGAACCCAGATACGGCTAGGCATGTGGAGGAGGGACTGAGAGCCACCAGGGGCCTGATCCTCTGGGCTGTGCTTCCAGGAGTGTTTACAGACACTCAGAAGCCAGAGCCTTGGGAACAAGGCTGTCTCGGGTCTGGCTGGCTCCTGCAGCCCCGTCACTGCTTAGAAATGGCATTAGCAGAAGACACAGCTTCCTGTGACCCACGGGAGCCCGGTGGGCTCCCCAATAACACATCATTTATATCCAGAGAGTGGGGATTCTTCCTGTTCCTCAAATATGCTTGGGGTTACACTTTCTCTGCTTCCAGAGGGAATCATCCACTGTACACAGCTATCACTCACTCGGTAGACACTGTCTACACACACTCCCACCGCAGCCTGCTCGCTTCCTATCACCTTTTGCAACCCACTGGCTGGAGGCCAACTGCCGCCATCTTGGCTCGCCACTGAAGATGTTAGTCCGCAGGGAACAAACTTTCTTTTTCTTCTTCTTCTTTTTTTTTTTTTTCTTACACAACAAGTATTATTTGTTTCAGGCCTTCCCTTCCCCCTTCAACACACCCAACCCGGAATCACAGCATTTAACAGCTTGGAACATAGTGGCATAAATCTGGTATCATACCCATGATGCTGGAGTGGATTAAATGGAATGGATAAATATATCAAACAAAATGGATGAAATCTGGTGTCAAGATGCTGCAGTGGACTAGGTGTTATAAGCTAAGGACAGGTACAACTTCATTAACCTTCTTTGGAGTCTGTTCCTCTTATCTGTGGAATGAGCCCCAGTGATGTCATTGGGATGAACACACAGGTCAATATCTCACACGTCATAATATATAACTATTAAGCATCAGTAGTTGTGACTCATGAGTGCAGTAACAAAATCATTACCAAATAATGAAATAATGACAAAGACCAGTTACGTAAGAACCAGGATGCCTGGGTTGAGATTTCAACCCAGTAGCTGTGTGACCCTGAGCCAGCTGTCTAACCTCCCCTTTGCCTATAGAAAGATAATAGCATTCTCTTCAAAGAGCTGTCATTAAAATTAAAGGGACACGGAAGTGCTCAGAGTAATGCCTGCATATTATAATTGCTGTATAAATGTTTATTATTGTTGCTATTATTGTTGTTGTTGTTGTTATTTACAGCTTGTTTCTGTTTCCAGCCTCTTTACTCTCCCCTCCCCTCTTTGTTCTCCTCTCCCCTTCCTTCCCCTCCCCAACCTCCCCTCCCCTTTCTTTCTTTTCTCTTTTTCCTGATGCTGGCCCAGAACTTGTGGAATAAAACATAGCTAATCACTCTATTTCTGAGCAGGACTCTCAGCTCCCATGTGGAAAATTTGAATTTCTCTCTTTTTATTTATTTATTGAACTACTTGCTATGTAGTTGAGACTGGCCCAGAGCTTACAATCCTCCTGCCCCAACCCATCCAGTGCCAGGATCACCAGTGTGCCTTACTCACTCTGCCTGGCTCGATTTCTTTTCAGAATTTATTTTCAATTATTACTGTTTTATTTTACACATATGGATTTATGACTTCATGTACCATATGCGTGCTTCATGCCCACAAGAGGCACCAAAAAAGGGCATCAGATCCCCTGGGATTGTTGCTGCAGATGGTTGTGAGCTGTCATGTGGGTGCTAGGAATTGAACCCTGGGTCCTCTGAAAGAGCAGCCAGTGCTCTTAACCACTGAGTCATCTCTCCAGCCCCTGACTTTCTTTAATATGGACACTTTTCCACTGTCAGCATCTGCCAATCTGTCCTTTATTCACATTAATGAAAAAAAAAAAAACTGGTCATATTAAGAACCTGGTAGTAAAGGGGCCATGACCTTAGCTCACCTTGTCTATTAAGGTTCTGGGCACCTACCTCATCTGTCTCCCTGTGGTTCTGTTACGTCTTCCTGTAGGTGGTTGGGTTGAAAGTGGCTGTCTATCTGGCCCCATGGCACTCTCCTTAGGCCATTGATAAATGCTTATCAACACTAGCACAATGAGTGGCCCTTTGTGCACTGCTGATCTTTTTTTGGGGGTGATATATATATATATATATATATATAGTGTGTGTGTGTGTGTGTGTGTGTGTGTGTGTATAGATGTGTGTGTGTATGTGTTCTGGCAGGTGCTTGTATGTGTTGCTGTCGGAAGTCAATCTTTCTGGCTTTTTCAGGTCCCACTCACCTTTTTCAAGAGTGGGCGTGAGGGCTCACCTGATAGGTTACGCTGTCCTGTCATCGAACCTGGGCATCCTCCTGTCTCTGTCTCCCCAGTTCTGGAATTACAAGCATTTCCCACCATACCTGAATTTCTGTGTACATGCTGGGGTTTGAACTCAGTTGCTTGGAGAGTCCTCTGTAGGCTTGTCTCCCCAGAGCCAGGTCTAATCTTTAGGGTGTTGTCAGTAATCCCATTGACAAACATTATCTGATAAGGCCAGGGCTTGGCCTCCTCCTGAACCTATTCCACCCCTGGGGAACTCTGTCTTTGTTTTTGGCTAGGATGTTCATAACTGTCACTTACTATTCAACAAGGATGATAAAAGTTACCCCAAAAGGGGGGCATGTATGAAAAAGATTAAGGCCTCGGAATGAAAACTATTTTTATGGGCCGTTTGGCCTAGACTTTGAAGTTCGATGGCAAGTGAGGGATGCTGATCGGCATGCATTTCACACCTACTCACTTCTGCAACCTGGTTATGATGCACAGTCTCCTCTGAGGAAGAAAGAATGAAGCTAAATTAAGGCAGGCTGAGAGCTGGCCTGCGGCTGCCATTTCCTCTATTAAGGTTGGCCAGGCTCTGTCTACACTTTCTTTCTTTTATTTTCTCCCCTCCCTTTAAATTGGAAGGTGGTGTGATGATATTGAAAATATTTTCCCAAAAAGGAAAAAAAAAAGTTACTTAGAATCTTAGAACCTGGAAGGAAAAGTATTTCTGTTTTTACATGCTACCAGTTGGTGCTCTCTCATCCTGAGAACATGATCTTTGTGTTTTGTTTGTGCAGAATTGACTGAAAACTATAAACTAAAATATATAATTATTGTGTGTGCCTGTCTAATTGTGAGAAAGAAACGCAGCAAGCACACACACAGAAAGACGCACAGAGAGAAAACACACACACACACACACACANAGAGAGAGAGAGAGAGAGAGAGAGACAGAGACAGAGACAGAGACAGAGACAGAGAGACAGAGAGAGAGACAGAGAGACAGAGAGACAGAGACAGAGAGAAAGAAACAAAAAAAGACATACAGGTGGGTGAGAGAGAGAAACATGGAGACAGACAGACACACAGAGAAACATAGAGACAGATATACACAGAGAGAAAGAAACACAGACAGACAGACAGATAGAGAAACACAAACAGACACATACAGGGGAGAGAGAGAGAAACACAGAGCCAGACACCCACACAGATAAAGAAACACACAGAGACAGACAGACAGACACAGGGATTGTGTGGGCATATGTACAATGGTGCATGTGTGCGGTGGTGCACATGTGGAGGTCAGAGGATATCTCAGTGGAATCTGTTCTCTTCTCCCATCTTTACATTAGTTCTCAGGGTGGAGCCGAGGTCACCAGACTTGCAGCTCCTTTACCCACCGAGTTATCTCTATGGCCCCAGAAAATGTTTTTAGACACCTTTCAGGCCCCAGAGTGACGACTCAGCAGTTACTGGGGCTTGTTCTTCCAGAGGGACTGTTAGCTTCTCAGCACCCACACAGAGCAGCCTACAAACCCCTATAACATTGGCTCCCAGGATAGAATGCCCTGTATTGGAAACCGTGGACACCAGTGCTCATGTGTGCAAACCCTCACTAGCTCATACACAGGAAAAAAAAAAACCTTAAAACATTCATTAGCTGGGCAGTGGTGGCGCATGCCTTTAATCCCAGCACTTGGAAGGCAGAGGCAGGTGGATTTCTGAGTTCGAGGCCAGCCTGGTCTACAGAGTGAGTTCCAGGACAGCCAGGGCTACACAGCGAAACCCTGTCTCTAAACAAACAAACAAACAAACAAACAAACAAATAAATATCTCTAATCTTTTAAAGACCATTAAAAGTCTTCCCCATTTTATAAATTGTTGCTGTTAGTATATATTCACTGTACAGTGTTGGGTTCTGCTATGATTCATTTCAACATGTCTGACATGTATTTAGCCCATATTGAAACCTCCTCATGGTCTGTTGTCCCTGTCTCCTGCTCCTGCCTGGTACCAAGGGTCTTTCTGTTCTCATGTCATCGACCTATATTTAAGTCCAGATTCTGCATTTGAGCGAAAATAGGCAGTTTGCCCTACTGAGCCTGGCTTATTTCACTTAACACAATGATGATCTCCAATCCCATTGTCAACGCCATCACTTTCGTACCCTCCCCCGCCCCCTGCCCATGCCTGAAGAGCAGTCCATTGCGCAGGCATACACCATTTGCTGCTGGAGGGTTTCAAAATGGGAGTTGGTTGTGTGTCATTCTGTAGCAGGCACCATTAATTGTGACCCTGAGTTCTATGAGTCAAGGTTGGCCTTCCAGATCCATGGTTGCTTCCTGAAGAGCCAGCAGAGGTACCCAAGCTCAGGGTTGAGGTTGCCATGGAAACAGGGCAGTTGCTACAGTATCCTCTAGAGCTCTGCTTTCCTCCCCTCCACAGTCTTTGGATGGGCCAAACCTGCTCAAACTGATGGTTCTTTTGTATCTACTGTTTCTCCTGCCTGGGACCCTGCCCAGCTTTGCATGGAAGATTCTCATCCCCTAGTTCTTCAGTTCAGTGTCACCTCAGAGGCCCAGACTAACTACAGTGCACATCACACACATCACATAGTTACCACTCTTTGTAAAGTGTCTGATCATTTTCTCTGGGGCATTTGCTACATCAACACCGCTGACTTATTTGTGTTTCTGAGAATGTCCTTTCCTGCCCACACTTGTTCACTTCTGCCCACACCTGGCACTCTCTGGTGGCACTTGTGGGTCTTCAACAAATTCTGCTCAGTAGGTCAATGGGATTGCAGGTTGCTTTCTGAGGTCTCATTTGCTCTAGTAAGCCTTTCTTTCTTTGTTTCTTTCCTTTCCTTTCCTTTCCTTTCCTTTCCTTTCCTTTCCTTTCCTTTCCTTTCCTTTCCTTTCCTTTCCTTTCCTTTCCTTTCCTTTCCTTTCCTTT
>NC_034612.1:9370267-9371604 GCF_900095145.1 Mus pahari | reverse complement strand
CTCCCTCCCTCCCTCCCTCCCTCTTTCTTTCTTTCTTTCTTTCTTTCTTTCTTTCTTTCTTTCTTTCTTTCTTTCTTTCTTTCTCTATTCATTTTTCAATACAGTGTCTTACATAACCCAGGCTGCACTCAAACTCACTACATAGCTAGAAATGACCTTGGGCTTCTGAGTCTCCTGCTTTCATCCCCTGAGCGCTAAGATATCAGACAGGAGCTACCATATACAGTTTACGTGGTGCTGGGGATGGAGCCTGGGGTTTCATGCATACTAAGTGGGGACTCTATCCACAGAGCACGTCTCAGCCATATTCAGCCCCTTTGCGTGGGTTTTGTATGTTGATTCTGGCAGATAGGGGGGCAGGACTTGGAATTGTCCCTCCTTGCACTGTTTGCTGCTCTGGCTGCACTTCCTGGGAGGAAGCATGGCCAGTGTGCAATGTCCTGCTTGATTCCCACAACAGTCTTTCCCTGTGGGTAAGTGAGTTCCCTCATCTCTGCTTGTTTGGTCCTCCTACGCCAGCTCTGGCATGTGGCTTCTCCCTTTAGTGAGACTGTCATCCTTCACCTGTCTACCCAGGGTGTCCTGGCGGCCTATCCAGGCTTTGACTGGAAGAGGGCCAAAAGAGTTTAGTGTAGCTCAGAGGAGCATTTGGGATCTACTGGCAAGGTGAAGGCTAAACACGCTCTGTTCCTGTATTGGTGTTTCTCCTGCCCTACCTTCATATTCTCCATTCCTCTCCTTTCTCCTCTTTCTCTTTCCCTCCTTCTCCTTTTCCTTCCATCACTTCCTGCCCCTCTCTTTCTGTGCCCTGAACCTTAACCTCACCTTCCTCTTTCAACCAAGTCTTAGGTAGAAAAACCAAGGGTTTCTGAGGGGAAAGATGGAGGTTCCAAAGGTTCTTCTGTAATCCTAGTCATCCAGGGAGCTTGGAGCCTGCGCCTGCTGCACACAGAGCTGCACTGCAATGTGTGTGTGTGTGTGTGTGTGTGTGTGTGTGTGTGTGCACGTGCATGGGAGGGTGTGCGCATGTACGTGCATGTGTGTGGGTGCATGTGTGTTTGAGTGTGTGGCTGGGAAGATGTGTGTATCTGAGTGGGTATATGTGCATGTGGACTTGTTTTGAGTGTATGTGGCTGTTTGAGTGTGTGTGGCTGTTTGAGTGTATGTGTGAGTGTGTGCATGAGTGTGTACATGTGCATTAGGTCTGTATTTGTATGGGCATGAGTAGGTGTAAGCATGTGTGTGTATAAGTGTGTGTACAAGTTTGAGCATTTAAGTGTGTGTGTACAAATGTGTAAGAGAGAGGAGAGACAGACAGATAGACACACACACACACA
>NC_034612.1:9368233-9370187 GCF_900095145.1 Mus pahari | reverse complement strand
AGAGAGAGAGAGAGAGAGAGAGAGAGAGAGAGAGAGAGAGAGAGAGACCTAGTCACTTTTGTATGGTTTGTATGGTTACTGCTCCAAGGACTTCCCTAAGCAGGACAGAGAGAGGGACTGAGCATGGTCAGGAGGCAGGTGCTTCACATTCTTCTGGACCAAACCATTCACACACAACAACCAGAAGAACAGGTCCTGCCTGGGCTTGGGTATTAGTCCTTTCTAGAGCAAAAAGCCCGCGCTGTTCTAGTTTTTGCTGCTGGAGCCTAACTAGATCACACACAGGTATTTGTGGTGGTAGGACAGAGGCTGGGAACAGAGGAGAGCCCCCTTTCTCTCCAGAACTCTGTCTCAACAGCAAACCTGTTGGGCACTTCTTCGTGTCTTCACTGTCTCTGCTAATGGCCAAGGCCTAGTTGAAATCTCACTGACCCTGCTCAAGACCCTGTGCTTCATCTGTGCCCCTAAGTTCCCCACCAAGTGTCACTAGCAAGGGTTCTCCATTTCCTCAGTTTCTCCCTGTGACCTCCAGTGAGGCTCCAAAGCATTACACTCCAATAGGAATCAGGTTCTCTCTGCCCTCAGAGCCATGTTCTGAGCCTTCCTCCTAGTGTTTTGTAAGGCATGCTACTTTCCATCTCACACATGGGGGAAACTGAGGCACAGGGAAATCTATGCTATTTTCCCATGGTGCAGAGCCAAGCTGCAAAGGCTAAGCTCAATTGTGCCTCCCCCAAAGTTTTCTCTGTGACCCATATCCAGTTCTATCCAATGTCAGGAATTAGTGACAAAGCTTGAGGGCTGGCCACTGCCCCAGTTGGCTTCTGTTTCTTCTCCTCGTTCGGTTTGGGGATTGGAACCACTGACCCATTGCACAACCTGCACAGCTTCATGTTTATTTCTTCATCTGTAAAATGGGCTTAATAATAGCAGGGTGTTGTGGGCCAGATTAATTAATGTTTGGACAAGTTCTTTGAGATGCCTGGGATGAAAGGCGTGGTGGACAGCCAAGAGTCATTACGGCAGAGGTGTTCGCAGTGCTAATTTAGGGTTCCCCAGGTTTCCCACTTGGCAGCCTCTGCTGGCTTTGCTGACTCAGGAAATAAGAAAGCAGAAACTACCCATGCAGGAGGCTCCAGCTGCTTCTGCAGAGGGGGCAGGATTCTCCCACATTCCTCTTTGGAAGTCTTTCTGGTCTTCCAGAGTTGTGCAACCTGTAATCCTTTGACACAAGACTGTGCTGGGGCTTTGGGACAGGAGCAGGGGTTGATAACGGGATGATGCAGGAACACACAGCATGGGATTCCCCCCCCCCCACACACACCCACAATCTGACTTCTGCCTCTGTGGGAGAGAAGATGACAACTGAAGCCTTGGGTCTCCCAAGGGCTTGGGAATAAAGAGTGGGCAGAACCAGTCCTGGAGATGTGGCCCATGGGATAGAAGCTTACCCAGCATGTCTGCTGCACGTAAACACTGTATAAACCCAGCATGGTGGGGGCATTGTGAGATCCCAGCACCCAGGAGGGAGGGGAGGGAGGATCAGGAGTTCAAGGTCATCCTTGGTTATGTGGAGAGTTGGAGGCTAACCTGGGCTACATGAGACTCTGCCTCAAAAAGGAATAAACATGGAAAGGGGAGAGAGGGAGGAAAATCATTTGGATTTGAAATGGATGGCTATGCCTGTTGATAATCACGTATGGCATTGCCCACCCATCCTCCACCTCCATAAGATCACAAGATGGCAGGTGAAAGAGATGGAGAGAAACTCTCTCTCTCCTCATTCTGTCTCCTCCTCCTCTTCCTCCTCCTCTTCCTTTTCTCCTCCTCCTCCTCCTCTGTCTGGCCCGAAATTCACAGACTCTGCCTTCTGTGTGCTGGGATCAAGGATGTGTGCCACCTTGCTTGGCCCCTTCATTCTCTCTCTCTCTCTCTCTCTCTCTCTCTCTCTCTC
>NC_034612.1:9365369-9367806 GCF_900095145.1 Mus pahari | reverse complement strand
CTTTCCTTTCCTTTCCTTTCCTTTCCTTTCCTTTCCTTTCCTTTCCTTTCCTTTCCTTTCCTTTCCTTTCCTTTCCTTTCCTTTCCTTCCTAACCCCAACATGTGGTAGGTATAGGTGCATGTGGTACTGGATATCTTCCTCAATTTCTTTCCACTTTATTTTTTGAGATAGGGTCTATCAGCAAACCTGGAGTTGGTTGATTTGGCTAGGCTTACTGTCTATGGAGCCCCAGGAACCCTCCTGTGCCTGCTTCCCAGCCTCAGTGTTACAGGAACCCACTGTTGTGCCTGAATTTTCTTAGGAGCTGGAGTTCTGAACCCAGGTCCTCATGGTTATGCAGCTGAGCCATGTCCCCAGCCCCATAATTATGGTTTGCATCCCCAGTCTTCTGCAGGATGCATAGCATGTGGCAATTCTTGTTGGATGAATGAATGAATGAACGAACGAGTAAGCAGAATTGACTAGACTGGTGGACAAGTGGATAAAAGGATGGGTGGACAAACTTCAAATGAACAGAAAAAATGATGGAGAAGTCGATGATGAAGAGATGGATGGATGATAGACAGATGGAAGGAAAGATGGATGAGTGAATGGATGGAAGGGTGGATGTAAATGGAAGGTTGGGTGTATAGAAGGATGGATGGATGGAAGGATGGAAAGGGATTGATGGATAAATGGATGGATGGATAGATGGACAGATGGACGGATGGGTAAATGGATGGATGGATGGATAGATGGAAGGATGGATGGAAGGTTGAATAGATAGGTAGATGGATGATGGATGGGTGGGTGGATGGAAGGACAGATGGAAGGATAGATGGATGGACAGATGGACAGATGGATGGATGGACAAATGGATGAATGTACAGACAGGCAGACAGACGGATGGACAGATGGACACACAGACAGATGGACAGATAGACAGACAGATGGATAGACAGATGGACAGACAGAAAGACAGATGGATGGACAGACAGATGGATGAATGGATGGAAAGAGGAATGAAAGGTGTATAGAAGGGCACATGAAAGGACAGGTGGATGGATAGAAAGGTGGACTGCAGGTATTTAGAAGAATGTACATGGATGGATGGATGGATGGATGGTTAGATATGAGGATGGATGGGTGAATGGTAGATAAACCAGTAAGCTAATCAGGGTCTCTCCTACAAATGTCTCCTTCCTCTCTGTTTCCTTGTGATCAGAGGCAGTCAATCACCCTGAATTTCAGCTCCTGCCTTACAACTGTTTTGTGGCTTTGAACCAACTCACCTCTTGGTTTCCTTGCTTGTAAAAGGATGCTAATGACACCTTCTTTGGGGGCAGCCCGTGTAGTGGGTGTTGAGAAAATTAATTGTGCGGTGGCAAGTAGCACCGTGAGCCGCAGATGAAAGGAGCCGTGAGGGAGCTGTCATTATCCTTATTACCCTCGGCTTCCTCTCACTGCCTCTGCCCTCCTGGGGCTGGCTCCTCTCAGCCTCCCAGGCGCTCAGGTGCCCCAGAAGTGAGTTCCGCTTGGAGCAGGAGCCTGTCTTTCATGGCACTGACTCTTCCCCGGGGTCATTTGGCAGAAGGCTTTCATAGGAGGAGTGCTCTCAGAAGCTTGACTGACCCACCTCACTTCCTTCTAGGGAGATTGATTATCCCGAGTATCAATCAGGCCCACAGTGTCAAGATGCAGACCACAATCGGGGGCTCCCTCCAGATGCTGCTCTTGGTGGAGCCTAAAGAACACCTGGGGTTCACTTCTCCCCACGCCAGGACCACAGCCTCCTTCATTTCCCACAATTCGCTTGGTGTGCATCTAACAGAGGAAAGGGGTCACTGATATGAGGGCTAGAAGATGAGATCTGGCCCTGTGTGCCCTTGGGACAAACACTTAACCTTTCTGATGGCCACTGTTTACATCTGTCAAGTAGGGAGTCTGATGCCAGCTGCAGTCACTGGGGTTATGTGAAGAGATGCTTCCCTCCCATTCCTGTTCCTAGCTGCCTCGGAGATCGCTGTCACCCCCTGGGCATCTTGCTTTGACTCTTCTGCTTCCCATCCTAGTTACGGCCAAGTTTCTGGGTCTAGAGATACGTCGTTCAGATCTGACTCCACTTTTGATCCCATAGCAGTTGCCTGTCCAAGGACAGATTTCTCTCATGTCGTCTCAATTCCTTCTGTCTCTCCTCTTTCTCTCCAGACAATGGTGGCGACCCTCTCTTGTCACCAGACCTTCATCAACTTCGTATGGATGACAGAGTTTCCATCACTCCCTCTCCTATCCCAACTTGGAAGCTTCCAACACTGTGCCCAAGCAGGCAGATGGCACTGTTGACGCCATATCGCATTCCTCAAGGTTCGTGTTTTCTCTCTGTCTCTGACTTTGTCTCTCTCCCCTCCCTCTTTTCCCCTCCCTCCCTCCTCCTCCTCCTCCCCCTCCTCCTCCTCC
>NC_034612.1:9354173-9365324 GCF_900095145.1 Mus pahari | reverse complement strand
TGGCAAAGATTCTGGTTCCAGCTCTGCCCCAAGTCCCTCTTCCTTTCAGAATTACTTTCCTCAATGGGAAGCAAAGGTCTGCATCAGCTCAAGGGCCGTCAAACTATGGCCCACTGTCTGATTCTGTAGATAAAGCTTTATTGGGACACTGTCCCACCCATTTATTTCCTTAGTCACCATGGATGGCTTCTTTGGCATGCCATGACCACTGAATGACTGTTGTGGATGTTCTACTGGTGAACACAGCCAAAGCCTTTTCCCATCTTGTGCTTTACCGAGTGAGCGTGCGAGAATTAGATGGCGTCTTCCAAGTCTTTCAGTTTGAGGGGTCGCACGTGATGTTTAGTTAGTTCTACTAGACTTGGGGCTTGTTTTGAGTTAGGTGTGAAGTCTTGATCCCCAACTGAGGATCTGGTCACTGAGAGGGGAATGAAACACAAGACTTATCATTGGGTCAATATGCCGATAGATTCATAATTTGATGGTGTGCTACATGGTGGTGGGAAGATTTGGAGGGTGGTCTTGACGGAGGAAGTAGGTCCCAGAGCCTGTCCTGGGGGCTGTGTCTTTTCTGGGCCTTTGCTGCCTCTCCATCTCTGTCCTGGCTGCTGTGAGTGGAACACCTCTTGGCTTCACCGTGCCTGCTTCGTTATCTTACACCCACCATAGTGTGGCTAGCTGTCCATGGACTGACAACTCTAACATTGTGAGCCGCAATGAACCGCCCACCCCTTTTTAAATCATTTTTTTAAAACATGTCCAACAGTAATGAAAGTCAACAGTAGTCGGATCCGCACAGAGTTCAGATTTCTGCAACTAGTGGCAGGGGCCCAGAGCCTGGCATCTAGCATCCCTAAAATACCATGCCCGCCCAGTCACTGTGCTCTTGCGTTTGACAGAATCACATATATTCTAGATCAGCCTCAAGATGATAAACTTGATGTAGCCAAGATAGACTTGAACGTCTGACCCTCCCACCTCTAGTTCTGGAGTGCTGGGGCTGCAAGCCTGCAGCATTACATCGGCCTCACAGGGTGCTAGGGATCGACCCCAGGGCTTTGCACAGGTCAGGCAAGCTCTCTATCCACTGAGCTACACTCTTAGTAAATGCTTCTCTTTTTCTTTGGTGATGGCCTCCTGCACACAAGTGATAGAAAGTGCTCCAACCCTGAGCTCACCCCTGCCCCAGGGCTTCTCTTTCTGTTCCTCATTCTGCACTTCCCACTGCACGGAGGGAAGAGACCTTACAGACAGTCGATGTCAAAAATGGATCCTTCTAGAACATTTCCTCAGGCCTGCCACCAGATCCAACTGGAACTTAACCAGGCTTGCTTTGCGCCCTCTCCCCCCCCCCCAGTATACAAGTTTAAAACCCTTCACACAACATCCCCAAATCTCAAATTCTCCACAGACCAAATCATTGGACAGCCACACAATCCTCCAATCGTCTGATAGCCACATATAATCTAAACAGGCACGAGGTTACTTTTAAAGACCTGCTTTCATGAAGGTGTGTACAAGTCACACTGGAGAATCACCAACGAATCTCTTTAGAGGTGCCCAGTGGGAGGCACGGGGAAGCACTTGCTCTCTAAAAGTCAGAATTCTGGAAACTATCTGGTCTGGGATGGGGGGGGGTGAGTTAAGGTTTGTGGACCCCAGTCTCAATATATGGCCCTTCTTATTCATAGTTAGTGTATGTATAGATGTGTATTCATAGATGTGTATAGCATCAACTAGAAAGAAGTCTTAAAGTGGGGCTGGAGAGATAACTCAACTGTTAAGAGCATGTACTTCTTTTACAGAGGACTCAGATTCAATTCATGTCACCTGTGATGGGTGGCTTACAACCACCTGCAAGTCTGGCTTGAGGTGTGTGTGTCTAAAGCCCTCTCCTGGCCCTCTTGGGTATTGAACTCATACATACATACAAACATACATACATATATACACACACATACCACTCAGACATATATACATACAGATAAACACTGTACATACTCACATACATACATATATACCACACATACATATACACACTCACATACATACACATGCACTTACACACACATATACATACAGACATACACCACATTTACATACATACACTCACACATATCACACACACTTACATTCACACACACACATGCACACAAACACTAAATTAAATAAAACATTTTAAAGACATTCAAAACAGCAGGATGTTGAGACCCATCTGGCTTCCATCAGAGACTGGAACTTGGGGGTTTATCCTGCAGGGAATTCTCTATCAGCCCTTCCTCCTTTTCCTCGCATGTCATCTGTGACCCCCAAGTTACCTCTGACACACACACACACACACACACACATACTGACATGCACACACTGGCACATACACTCACACACTCAGATTCACACAGACACTGACACACTCAAAACACCACACATTCACCCCCCCTACACACATCCACACCCACCCCACAACACACATACATTTATTTGGACACACACACACACATACACTCACACATAAACTGATACATACACTCACTCACACATACACACACACACTTAGGCTTACACACACACTCAAATACACATACCACCACCACCACCACCACCACCACCACCATCACCACACACTGATTTTGTGGGTAACTTCCTTAGCAAACAGACCTGTCTTACCCAAAGGATAATGTGACTTGTATACCTGGTGCTTTTAGACAGGGACTTCAAGGTCACCCAGGACATGCCAAGTGTAGACAAGGACTTGCTGGAGAAACAAAGAGGAACAGGGATGGGGGAATCTCAGGGTTATGGGTCCTGACATGATGGGGGAGGGACAGTCAAAGCCCTGAGGCCAACTCTCTGGAACAGAGTGCAGTACTCTGGAAGGTTGAGAGCCTTGACTGGAGGAAGTTCTTAAAACACCAAATAACATTAGCTCACACACACACACACACACACACACACACACACACACACGAGGGAGGCTTAAGCCTCAACCTGATTAGCCAAGAGTGGTGGTGGTGGGGGGCTGAATTACTCTAAAGAAATGAGGTTATTATGTGTGAGGGGCGCCATTAAAACTCTGTTTACAAACCGATGTGCCAGAGAATGGGCCAGGGAAAGAATTATTAGTGACGGGGTCATTTGATCTCTTTTATGATCCTGTGAGTCAGATCGCTCTATGCTCGTGAAGGTGAATAATGGAATCCTCAAGCCTGGTGGTTTATAAACAGACCCAGAATTCCGTGTTCTGTGACCTCAGATGCCCCTTTGAGCGTGACTTGCTCTGAGTCAAATGATCCATCCGACTGTACCACTGGGCTCGCCCCTCCTCCCGGAGGCAATTGAAATGATGGTGATGGTTGGCATCTGGGATGTGCCCCTGTTCAACTCGATGGCTAGCTGGGGCAGAGGTCAGCAGCTGGGGGAGCCTCTGTATCTCCTCTCTCCCGAGTGGAAAGCTCCCAGACTGACTCCGTTTTCAGCATTTTGAGTAAAGGGCAGCTCAGGGTAGATGGCGGGACTTAGGATTTCCGTAGCCACAGCCTTTGAAGGGGTTTTAAAGAGCAAGAAAGTTTGAGTTTGGATCTGAGATTTGAGATGCTGCGAAGCATCGGTTTCCACGTCTGTAAAATGACCTGGGCGCGTTTTTTTCAGCCCTTGCTTCGTGTGGAAGCTATGACGAGTTGCTTCATGCAAGCTGTGTTCCGTGCCAGCTTAGGGATGTCCTCAAGAGGGATCAGGTTAACTGCACCAGGCAAGACCTCATGGCAGAGAGTCTTCTTTGGCTTTTCTGTGTATTCATTGAATATTCACGGCCACACCGGGTGGTGTTCCTGAGAGGAAGGTCCTATAGGTGCAGATCCTTTTGGTGCCTACTTGGTTAATGTGGCAGGCAAGCCCAGGACAGGTCACCAAGGAATTGAAAGGAGACAGCAAAAAAGTTAAGCCATATCATTAATAGTGCTAATCTGGGGACCGGGGATGCAGTTGCCATGGCAATCTTCAAGAAGGATGTGCCCTCCAGAGAAGTCTCACAGTAGGGGAGGAACTGAGTATAGCTGTGACCAGGTTGTGATAACTAATTCTGATTGTCAGCTTGATGGGATGGGATTTAGAATGACCAAAGAGACAAAGCTCTGGGCACATCTATGAGAGAGTCTCTCTATTACTTTGATGTGGGGAAAGTGACCCTAATGATGGGTATCACCATACCACAGGTGGAGTCCTAGACTGAATAAAAAGGTGGAGGTGAGCTGAGTACCAGCGTTCATCTTCTCCAGCTTCCTGACTGCAGATCCATGCGACCAGCCTCCCCAATGCTCCTGCTGCTGTGGCTTTCCCTGCTATGACACACTGCACCCATGAACCATAAGCGCAAACAAAACGTTCCTTTCCCTGGTTGCTTTTGTCAGGCATTCTGTTACAGCAATGAGGAAAGGGAATCGATACAATTGTAGTTGATCATGGGGGAAGACTCCTCCAGCAGTCTAGAGCTGACATTTCTACATCTATTATCTCCTTCGTAGACAGAAAAATACCTCAAGCTAAGAGTTTGTAGAGTTTACAATTAGCTGCAATGAGGGTGTCTTGTCAGTGATTGCCCAGTGAAGCCATTGATTGTGATTCCTAGGAAATGATAAAAATTGGGCCAGGAAGAGTTAAAAGCTTTCCTAGGAACCCTTAACTGGCAAAGGGGAGCAGGCTTTACACCTGGTCTGACATTAAGGCTGTCATGGAACTCATACTGGAAGGGCTCTATCCTAGTTTGGTTTTTGCAGTTATAAGAAGATACCTGAGACCGGGACATTTATTAAGAATAAAGGCTTATGTGGCTCATGTTTCTAGACAATGGGAATCCCCAAGAACACAGTGCTGAGCGTGATAAGGGTTTTCACACAGCAGGATAGGGAAACAATGTTGCCTCTGCTGTTTCCTTCTTCCCTTAAAACCGCCATGGGGCCCGACCCTCGGACCTTATCAAATCACCTCTGAAGGTTAACATACAAAGTCAGAGATTTAGTTTCCTACATAGGAATTTGTGGGGTGATGGGTGGTAGGAGAGACATTTAAACCACTGACTTCGTGTCACACATTGGGTTTATTTGTTGAAGGATCCCCAAAGCTGTTCTGAGTCACAGCAGAGTCCTCACATCTCAAAGATGTTAGGGTTCAGATACAAGTATGTTTTTGCTCATTTGTGAGGGCCAAGCCTGTTTGTACACCCACCTAAGAGGCTCTCAGTGGGTTGAGCATGCTCTTGCTTCCTTCCAACTCTCTGAGCCCCAGACCCTGCCTCGTTTCTCAGCTCCTTATATATTATTTTGTTTTGTATAGCAGAGGATGACCTTGAGTTCTGATCCTCTTGCCTCCAGCTCCTGAGTGTTTGGATTACAGGGGAGAACCACTATTGATGGAAGAAATTCTTGGGACCCTGTGAATGCCAGACAACACACTCTAACACTCTACCAACTGAGCAACTTCCCCACTAAAGTAGTTTTCTTCTTCTTCTTTCTTCTTCTTCCTTCTTCTTCTTCTTCTTCTTCTTCTTCTTCTTCTTCTTCTTCTTCTTCTTCTTCTTCTTCTTCTTCTTCTTCTTCTTCTTCTTCTTCTTTTCTTCTTCCTCTTCCTCTTTCTTCCTCTTCCTCTCCTTCTCCTTCTTTTTCCTCTGCCTCCTCCACTTCCTCCCCTCACCCTCCTCCTACTCACCCCTCCTCTTCAACTCCCCCTCCTCACCCCTCCTCCTCCCCTCCCCCTTCTCCTCTCCCCTCCTCCTCTCCTCCCCTCCTCCTCCTCACCCTTCTTCTTCCTCCTCCTCTTCCTCCTCTCCCCTTCCCCTTCTCCTCATCCCTCCTTCTCCCTCTCCTCTTCCTCCTCCTCCTCCTCCTCTTCTCCCCCTATCTCCTGTGGTCACCAAGGCCTGCCTTCTGGTTGGAAAATCAAAATATTACTCACCTTAGAAGTCAATGGCCTCAAAGGCTCTAATGATATACACTAAATATACATGTGGATATGAACACTGTGGATTTGCAGTGGCTTTCATGCAGGGACCTGGCCTCCTTTGCTGTCACACAGAGACACGGCTAGTTGAGCAGGATAACAAACATCCCTGGTGGACAGAGGCCTGTAGAAACCATGGGCTCTGATTTTCCAGTTCGTACTGCTGCACCACCCCCAGCACACTTGCTGTCACCAGAGTCCTTTGTCACAGTACCTACTGCTCACATCACACCCAAGGCCTCCTGAAGAGCCAAGTACCTGACCCTTCTCATGCAGAATTAGTAAAAGCGCGCAGCCCAACAGTGAGGAGAATGGCCGACTCCCAGGCCTCCTTGCTCCTTGTGGAAGAAGTAGATTATAATGTGATTGAGGGTACTTGGACCTGGGGATGAGAGACAAGGGGGTGCCTTCGAAGCCAGGGCTTAGATGTCCCGGTCCCAGGCTCCTTTCTTCCCTGCTTGTCACAGAGGCTAGATGGCTTGCCCCTCATCAGTGGTGTCTCTGATTAGCTTGAATCGATGTACTGAGAAACACCTTCCCCATCTCTCTCTCCCCGCTTCCTTTCTTCTTTTCATCCTTTTTTGGCACTGAGTTTTGATGCCCACAACAGGCTGACCCCGAACACATGATCCTTCTGCTGCTTCTCTGCAAGCGCCAAGGCCACAGGCGTGTGCCACCACATGACAGCTGGGACTACTACGTCGTGCGAGCCCCGCTCCCCACCTCTCACTGGCCATAGAGTAGGTCCTAAAGTTCACCAGGGCAGAGATGATTGTCTTGTTTACTTATACATTACCAGTGTCTGGCACGAAGGATTAAGGGCTGGAGCCTGCAGCAGACACTCAATAAATGTTTGTTGAATGAATAAATAAAAGCTCGGGTGCAGCTAATGGTAAACACAAGCAGAGGAAACGCCAAGGAAGAATCTGTTGGGACCGAAATACCCTTTTAAAATGTCGAGACTCTCCTCTTGTTCCTAGCCTCTTTCAGCCGAGAGATAGGTCACTGATAAATCGGGATGTATCACAATACTCGCCCTCGATTCTGCCCAGAGAGGGTTGCAACCTTACTGAAAGGGATCTAGAGAATATGTTCGAGAGGCTAAAGCCCCGACCACACCTTCTCAGCGAGGCCAAGGTTCCTTCTTCATCCTGGTTCCAGAAGAACCACACAACTTGGGCCGAGGAAGTGGTTTGTTCAGCAAGGAAGCTCGCTGGGTAGGAAATGAAGGCCTGGGTTCGAGCCTATGTAAAAAAAAACCCGTGTGAAAAAGCCAGCTGTGGAAATCCCAATGCAGAGCAATGGGAGACAGGCAGATTCCTGAGGCGTGCTGGCCAGCCAGCCTAGTCCAACAGTGGGAGACCCCACCATCTTACAGAACCACAACCTCGGGCTTCCACGCACAAGCGTATACATGTGCAGATGCACCAGCAGACGTGACCGTGCACACACAGTCCTGCGTATAGGCACACCTTCCTTTGTGTGGTTGTGCAGGTGGCCCTATTACACCTTCCTGTCTCCTCAGGCACGAGCTCCCAGCTCTGCGTTGTCCAGACACCCCAATTCTTCAGTGGCTCAGTAGGTGCTTACTGTGGCTTCTCCATGAGTCTTCTGCTGCCCCGGCTCTGGTGAAGTTTCCCTCCTTCGCTAGATAGCTAGGGAACCATCTAGGATGCTTCAGATGGGAACCCATGTGATCCTAAGGCTTGGTCATAAGACTTCCTCCTTGCCTTTTTTTTTTTGCTGTTGGGTTCAGGGGCTCATCCTTGGAGAGGTCCATGTGGGGGAGGAGCTGAAGCCCCCTGCTGGGGCTGTGGTAGTGATTCCTCTACCCAAGGTGATCTATTGACATGGGTGACATTCTGATTGTGTCCCAAGAGCATTCTTTCATTATTATTATTATTATTTAAAGATTTATTTATTTCTTGTATATGAGTACACCATTGCTCTCTTCAGATACACCAGAAAAGGGATCACAACCATTACAGATGGTTGTGAACCGCCGTGTGGTTGCTGGGAATTGAACTCAGGACCTCTGGAAGAGCAGTCGGTGCTCTTAACCACTGAGCCATCTCTCCAGCCCTCCAGAGCACTCTTAACCTCAACACAGCTAAGTCACCCACAACTTACTGCCTTCTCAAATGAGTTAATAAGCGGTTACTTAAATAATTGAAAAGTATTTTTTTTTTTTTATTTTATGTCTGCGTGTGTGTACCTGCATGAACTTATGTGCACCACTGTGCACGCAGGTGCCTGAGGAGACCTGAGGGCATCAGGTCTCCTGGGACTGAAGTTATAGGCGGTTGTGCATGGGGGTGGGGGGAACCTGACTCCAGTCCTCTGCAAAAGCAGTTCGTGCTCTTAGCCAATGAGCCATCTCATCAGTCCCCATAAATATTTTCTTATTTAGTTAGTGTCCTGCAGTAGATGGAGCCCAGGGTCTCATGCATATCAAGCAAGCTTGGCTTGAACTCATTAGGTAGCCCAAGCTGGTTTCAAATTTGGGATTTCTCCTGCCTCCGTTTCCAGGGTGCTAGGACTGCAGGTGCATGGCCCTCATGCCTGGTTTTGCTTTCGTTTTAAGTTGCTGTTTATCGAGGTGATTTGTTAAGGGTGAAAACAATGCTTTCGTTGTTTGTTTGTTTGTTTGTTTCCAGACAGACCGAGAAACCAATGAGTGTCCTGGTCCACAGACTTATTGCTAGATTTTAGGCCAATAGGATCTTCTCTCTCTGAACCTCCATTTCCCCATCTGTAAAGTGGGAAGCTGGTGGCTGTGAGGAAGGGGTCAGTGGGAAACACAGGCAAGGCGTGGGGCAGAAGGTTTGGTAGGATCACATTGAATGTTATCCCATACCAGGCAGAGGGCTCACAGTGGGCCACAGAGATGGCACCCGGTCACCCCCCCTGGAAGAGGTAGTTGTTGTCAAAGTTACCATCAGTTCCAGGTCTAAGACTAAGAGCCTTGGTGCTGCAGGAACCTCTCATTTCAGTGTGTGTGACAGAGGCAATCAGATGTGGGAGCAAAATGAAGGCTGGTCCTACAAGGGGTGAGGGGAGACCCCACATGATGATAGTGGACATACACCCGAAAGCCTCTTACCCCTCTCTTGACACTATTTACTTTCCCCCTCCCCAACTTCCTTTCTTATTGGACTGGTGAGGGTCACACAATCCAGGTTGATCTCAAACTTTCAAGACTAACCTTGAACTCTTGGTCCTCTGCCTTCGCCATCTGGGTACTGGGATTAGAGACATGCATCCTCAGTATGTCAGGTTTATGCTGGAGAGGGCGGGGGGGGGGCAGGGTTTTGTGTGTGCTAGTCAAACACCTACCAGCTAAACAACACCCGCAGCCACTAGCCCCCTCTTTAGAGTAGATGTTTGTGGCCTCTGTTATCTCTGTTTTAGCAGCTAAGGAAGCAGTATTGAGTTAAATGAAAAACCTATGCTATCCTTTCCTCTGCATATGGCCTTGGACACATACATAGCGTATGTGGTCTGTCTGGAGCTCAGCCTTGCTGTTCTTAACTGGTTTGTAGCACTTGAACAAGACCGAGTTTGGTCCTAAATCTGACACTAGCACACACTTTCTGGGCGCCATGCGCGTTACCATGGTTACCCGCTTTTATGATTTGAGGCTCCCAAGCTAGTTCTTCTCTTCTGGAAAGGTTCTGTTCCCATGGAAAAGATGGCTCCAGGAGAGATGAATCCAAGTTTCCCTTCCCACACATCCCCAGCGCAGGGCCCTTCTGGACTTCAAAGGGAAGCCCCACCAGGAAGCTGGACATGCTGTAAGTTCAGCAGGGGGAGAGATGGGAGCTGGCTTCAAGGACTGTTGAGCAGCTGTTTGACATCACACCAGGGTGGCCGAGGCTTTGGGGCCGAGCCTGTTTACTCCTTGCAGATAACATCTCGAGTGGACCATGGGGAAGGATTGGGAGGATGCTCGGGGTCAACGTCCACCTTTGTAGTTGTTTAAATATCGATAATAAGGCATGTGAGGCAGCCTGGCCCCGGGTGAGGAGCCAGCGATGTGTTTGGAGATATCCGCACACGTTCACTAGGCAACTTCAGTCGGGGGGGTGGGGGGTGGGGGGTGCAGGGTGAGGGGTGCGTCTGCAGTCTCTTAGCGGAGCCAGTGAAGTTTGGCCATCATTCTTCAACTTGAGAAGGAGCTTGGTAACTCCTCATTAACAGCCCTCCTTGCTCCAAACGCTTTCTGACACAGCAGAATGGCTCCCCATCTGTAATAAATAAGCCGGTGAATTTACCAGGAGGCCGTGCTCTCTAACCAGGCGAGATGGGAACAAGATGCTAATTGGCTTTCAGGAAACAAGGCTTTTCATGGACGTAAGATGTTATGGAAACAACTGAGGGGAAAAAAACCCAGCAAACCAGAACAATGGCTCTCCTTAACTGCAGGTTCTCCGAGTGTATCACAGGCTCATGTGCACTTCAATTTGCTCTCCCTGAGAAAGTTCCAGGAGGCCACATGTCTGCTAACTGTTTTGAAGCACGGACTAGTTCGTGGAGCCCAATTGTGAGAGAAGCCTTATTAGGGATACATTCTGGCACAGGCCATGTAGGATAAAGTAAGGGAAGACCCTTGTCAATGCACATAGAGTGTGGTAAAACTGGCATAGAGTCTGTGGGCATTCTCTCGGCCCCGAAGGGGCTGAATGTCAAAGCTATCATAGCCAAGTCTAGAAATTGATGATTCCTCTTGGTTGCTGCCATGTTTTCTTTACTTAACGATTCTTATTAGCAAAATACTATTGGTAAAACGAGTTTCAGTATGAGAGTTTTATATGTGCACATAAGGCACATAAAGTATTTAGACCTTCATGCCTTCTTCACCCTGTGTTCTCCTTGTGCTCTCATGAATCGTGTTCCTCTTCCTTGCTGGTTTGGCTTCCACTGCCAGTGTGTGTGTGTGTGTGTGTGTGTGTGTGTGTGTGTCTGTCTGTCTGTCTGTCTATCTGTCTGTCTGTCTGAATGTGTTTCATTAGGGTTGTTTATAGAGTGTGGATGACAGTGTTTCCAGGAGCATGGGCACCAAGACAATCTCTCTCTCTCTCTCTCTCTCTCTCTCTCTCTCTCTCTCTCTCTCTCTCTCTCACTCTCTCTCATTAGGGTTGTTTATAGAGTGTGGATGACAGT
>NC_034612.1:9351747-9354162 GCF_900095145.1 Mus pahari | reverse complement strand
ATAGAGTGTGGATGACAGTGTTTCCAGGAGCATGGGCACCAAGACAATCTCTCTCTCTCTCTCTCTCTCTCTCTCTCTCTCTCTCTCTCTCTCTCCCTCCCTCCCTCTTTCTCTCATCAACCATTAACTGATTACAAACCCCATAGAGCTATGCCACCCCAAGATCCACTTCTACCTCCCACATGGGAGCTGATGGGACCAGTCTTGTAGGATTTAATTCAAAGCAATGAGTTTGCATTGAATCCATCATTGACTGTTTCATTAAGCTTTGCCTTGTTTGGAATCTGGGATCCTTCTTCAAATGTTGTCGCAGAAGCAATGGATAAAAGAGAGAAGAGACGAAGGAAGAGAAATCTCATACCCACAGCAGTGTAGTGATTAAGATTCACTTCCTTGCAGCCAGCAAAGCCTGTCTTCATTTGCTTTTCCTTCTGGTTCCCTCACAAGACCCCAGCAAACCACAAGATTCTCTGGAAAGTCAAATAATGCCCGAGGAATCCCCAGATGTGTGTTTAGTCTTGTGGAAGAAATGCTCTGTCTGGATGGGACTGGTGTCCTACCCTTGACATGCAATTGCCACAATCAGGGTGTGGTGGGAGACACCTTACTGAATCCAGAGCTGGATCTATAACCATCAGTCCTAAGAGATAAACGTGTCACCTGACATTCAGCGTGTGGTCCACTGATGAGCTGTGCTGACACCAGTGGGCTGGGTGGAATCACATTCATTTCACCCCCTTAACATTTCTTAGCAACTTGATAGAGTTGCCCAGAGATGCTGGGGGATTGAAGATGGCACCCCAACTTCAAGGAGGAAGCCAGTGTCATACCTCCTCTCATTTCTAGATTTAGCTCTTTATGACAAAAACTCATTATTCTAAACTGGGAGACCAGCTTGTAGTGACTCACTGCTGTCTCTTCTCCTTCTCTCTCTCTTTCTCTCTCTAACAAAACAACAATGTAATCAGACCCCTGGAATGTGTCTCCCCAAGAGGCATAAACTCAAGACGCTTGGTTGATTCATTGTTTCCATGAGAGACAGTTCTCAGGGACCAAACAGATATTTACAAACATCCTGAGCGCTCAGTGCTGTCAAGGCTGACTTGATGTAAATAAATGTTTGCATCTCTCCACCCTCTCCCTCTTCCCTCCCTTGTCCATTCTGCTCTGAGCCAGATTGATGTCCTATAAGTAGAAGTCTCTAGAACAGTGGTTTCCCAAACTTCCTAATGCTGCAACCCTTTAAGACAGTTCCGCATGTTGTGGTGACTCCCAATCCTAAAATTATTTTGTTGCCATTTATAACTGTAATTTTGCTACTGTTATGAATTGTAATATAAATATCTAATGTGCAGGATATCTGATATTCAAATCTGTGAGAGGATCATTTGAACCCCTGGCTGATAACTGCTGATCCAGAGGACTCTGCCAAGTTCAAAGCAAAGGCCTGAGGGTTTGAGGTTCATCACCCCAGGGAACTACAATGGAAGCAGAGCTGAGAAGGGCAAAGGGTTGGATGGGGTTGAAGAGTCTTGGCAGAAGAAGCAAGCACTTCATTAGGGACGTGTTCAGCCTTCCCAGCTCCTCAGAGGAACAGATACTTAAGTATCTATCATTCTCTTCTTGTTCTGGGTGTTCACAGACACAAAGATCTCCACCTTGAATCTCCCTTCTATGCACAAGGCAATATTTGATACTGAGTTACCATCTTCTGCCAAGGTATGCACAGAAAACAAATGCCACTCAGCGTTCTTCAAACAGAAAGACTCCAATGAGGGAGATTGATTTCACAGGGTTGAGAACACAGTGATGGGTCACTCAAGGATGAACAGTATTAGGATACTGCCTAGGGGGTCGGGGGAAGAGACAAAAAGGAACCTCCATCATCAGAGTCACATTGCCAAGGTTAAGTATTGTCTGGACTCTGCAGTAGCTATTGCCAATAAGTGGGCAGATTGAGGAAGACCCTGGCTGTGTCCTTTCCCTCCCTCCCCCCTCCTTACTTTCTTCCTCTTTCATCTCTGTTTCCTATTGGCTGAGCCTTCGGGAAGCCAGAAAGCACAGACACCTGGGCAAAATAGACTCTTATGATTTGGAAGAGAACTCAGAAGTAAGAGTGCGATACGAAGGGAGGTGCTGAATGCATGTATCCAGGAGAGATGATGTCGTGCTGCTTGCTGTCTGGATCTGCCCAGGCTCCCAGTTCCCACCCTGCAATGTTTCATCGTATGTGTCCAACCCGTTGCCTTGGCATATTTAAAGGTTAAACAAAGGAAGAAGTGAGGTCCACACCTTTGATCCCAGCACAAGGGAGGCAGAGGTAGAGGCAGAGGCAGAGGCAGAGGCAGAGGCAGAGGCAGAGGCAGAGGCAGAGGCAGAGGCAGAGGCAGAGGCAGAGGAGGCAGAGGCAGAGGC
>NC_034612.1:9336272-9351597 GCF_900095145.1 Mus pahari | reverse complement strand
GGCAGAGGCAGAGGCAGAGGCAGAGGCAGAGGCAGAGGCAGAGGCAGAGGCAGAGGCAGAGGCAGAGGCAGAGGCAGAAGCAGGTGGAGCTCTGTAAGTTTGAGGCCAGCCTCAAAGTCTATTGAAATAAGTTCTCTATTGAAATAATAGGTGAGGTGGGGATTCATAGTGTGACCCCCTAAAACAAGCAAATAAACAAATAAATAAACAAAACCCTGAACCAACCAGTGGATGGACCAAACAAACAAAACACCCATAAACAGTTTGTAGAATCTTGTATAATAAATGGATCAGCATCAGGTGGCACCTCTTGAAGCTTGCCCCAGTCAGTGATGAGCAACCAAGGTAAGGAACTCTGAGAAGACAGCCCTCTTCCCAAACTCTTCTGGGATCTAAAGAGGAATGAGGACTTCTCTTTTTTCATTTAATTTTGTTTTGTTTCATCTTCTAAGGTTTGGGAAATTTCCTAAGAGGGAAAATAATTCACACTTTGAAAGGAAATCTATAGCAGACAAGACAAAAGTTGCAAGAATGAGTTTCCAATATTTACCTCCTCAGTTTTAGGACTTCAACTTATTCAGCGGTGGTGGGGATGGGGTGGGGTGTGTCTTCCAGCCCCTGCCTTGATATTTCTCTGAAATGATAATAATCACCACTTATCAAGCACTTGAGATGTGCGGCCATCTCTTATATTTTATTCAACCTTATCTTGATCCTATGTGGACCATTCTATCACTCCCAGTATGTAGATTTCCAATCCATAGCTTAGATGGATTACCAACTTTCTATTTCCTGGAAGTTGTAGATCTGGAGTGACAGAGAGGCTACAGGGCTTTAGAAGCCAGATCTTGGCCACACCTTGTTCCAGCCTTCTATATCTTTGTCTTGCATAGGGTTTTGCCCAATGAACATGTAGACTGTGTGAGATAAGAGGAGACTGACTGTCCTGGAGGTAGGATGTGGTTCAGTTACTGGAGGAGCAATTCCAGATAACTGTAGCATGAGCAGGTAGGTGATCCTTTCATTACATGGCAGGGATTGTACTTGGTGGTAATTTTGAATATTAGAGTTCTCATGGGCTTGGACTTTGATTTTTCCCCTCCATCATCTTTACAGTATCTTTTGTCTTTGACATCTTTCTAGGTACTTCACCACCAAATGTATATTCCATCAATGGAAAAAGGAAAAACACCATGGGAAAGACAATTCCCTTCATTCTAAGAATATGAACTGGAAATTATAAACATTTTCCTCTGTCCCCTTGGCCAGAACTTTATCTCATATTCCTACCTAGCTGCAAGAGAGTCTGAACATAGGCAGCCCAGCTAAAATTCAGTCATTCTATCAATGAGGAAAAGCAGATGCTAGAGGGCTGTGTTGTGGTTCCACTTGAAGGTAAATTTCCAAATTACTAATTGGAAAGATTCTCCACATTCTATCCCACCAAGGTTTGAATGCCAAATTTGAAATGATTTTTGTCTTCAGTTCACATTGCCACTGAGGACAAAAGTGATGAAGTGATTTGTCTAGGTAATCACAGGCACTGGTTATGTGGGGTGTGAGGTTGGGTTGGATATTAATTTAATAAATGACCGTTTAATTATGAATATTTTGACATTCAAATGGATTTTTGCTTCTGTAGACAACATCGTTACCATGGTAGCTAATAGATTCTAACATAACAGAGACTTTGCATATACATATCCCTGTTTAGTGCTCAGTGCTGTTTGATGGCTAAGAATGGCTATTAGCAATATTTTCCCAATTTTTGATATCAGCATGGTTTTAGCATGTCATGTGACACATTAAAAAGAAAATGTGAAGACTCTAGATCCTGGAGGGTTAGTGAACAACAATGACAACTGTTCTTTCATGGGCAAAGACTCTGTCACGCCAAGAGGAACTGTGTGGGAGACAGTGGGTGATAGTCATTAAATAATTAGAAACAGAATTTTGTTTCTGCTGCCTGTGTCTGGGCAGTTTGTAATGGACGATTCCTGATTCTGGAGTGTGGGAAGTCCAAGGGTAAGTTGCTGGCCTCTTGTGAGGGATTTTATGTTGTAGCATGAAGGAGACCTTTGCCACATGCTTGCATACTCACATGTATGCACGATCTCCCATGCATGAGCATACACATGCACTTCTAATTACTTCCTCCACAAAGCTCCACCCCCAAGTGCCATCAACACCTGAATGTGGAGACCATGTTTCTGACATGCAGCAAGTCCCCACTCATTGAGAACTCATTATCTGTGAAAGCCACTGTACTCACAATGTGCCAATAGTTACCCATGAATCCGTTACACAGGAACATCTCCATGGCCTGGAATGTTAGAACCACCCAGCAGGACACCCTTGCCTTAGTAGGACTCTTCCCTACAGACTGCCAGATGCCATGAGCATCCGATTGCATCATGCAAATACAGAGCAGATGGGTTCCAGTGAGGATCTCACAGAGGAGGTAGCATTTTAGAAGTGGATGGAAATGTTGCCAGAGAAGGCTGTAATCCCAGGCCAAACCTCTCAGGGGTGATGGGGCAGATGGGAGGTGGCAGGTCTATCTAAGGGCAGGTGCTTCAAAGAGGGGAATGATTTGTGTATGAAAGGATTAAGAGACGCCCTTAGGAAAATTGGGGTGGGGGGAAGAGCTTCCAACATCTCACAGAAATTGCCTCTCCCCTAATCCCTCAGCAGAAAGCCCAACACGAGGGAAAATGTGTCATATCATATAATTTATGAACGCAGGTATTCTTGAACGACTTGTCAAAACTTGATAAGTTTTGTTCGCTCTTAAGAATTAACGAGCTGTTGACATGATAGCCTGGCTGTAGTTAGGTATTAAAAAGAAAAGAAAAACTTTAAAAAATCATTTCAGTTTGAAGAGTTTCAACCCCTTGGCGTCTTTTGGATGTTTTATTGGATAGTGAGGTTTACTGAATATTCTTTCTTCCGAGGGATGTTGGAGGGCTTGACATGCCTATTAGGTTCTTAGCTTCAGCTGGCTGCAAAGGATGGTGGAGGAAGGGAAGATGTGATGATGGGACCTTCAGATTCAGCAGCCTCTTGGTGCTGTGAGGTTATAAGGATACTATTCTTTTTTTAGGCCACAATTGACATGAATTGGAGTTCTGTTATTTACAGGCATACTACACCAAACACTTTCTGTGGGCTGTATTGTCCAGTCTCCGAAGACCCTAGAACTTATTAACAGTTTCTACTTCACCCCTCAGATAACAATCGGATATACTGACCGTTGAACATAGTTAAATATTTTGCTATGAACAGTAAATAATTCATCCTTCGAAAGACTCTGACATCTTTCTCTGGTGGAAAAATGTAAAAAAAAAAAAAAGAAAGAAAGAAAGAAAGAAAGTATTTGAAACATTTAAAGTGGGTATTTAGCACATTTGTACGGAGTTCGCTTTTCTGATGGATAGCCTTTTACTTAGCGTTACTGAGCCACATCCTCGGCTCATTCTAAAGACGCTGTCTGAATCCATCTGTAACAAAAAGTAAATGGAGCCATGGCTCTCATTACCCATAGAGCAAAGCTGAGACCTGCCGAGGGTCAATCAATGTGCCTTGAGTCAAGATGAGAAAGTCTGCCGCGAACTCAGGTTTTGAGACCCTGAGGAGGCGCCTTACCTGCTTCGTGTCCCCTGACATTTTTAATGTTTTTTTTTTTTCCCCCTTCATTTTCTCAGAGCAGTACTGATAATTTACGAAGGCCAAGGTTGCATGATAAACTTCCAGACAGAACCAGGACTGAAACACGGCATCCTTCAAGTTCCCAGGGTGTTTCCCCCTCAGCCTGGCCTGCGGATACTGGGCTGTCAGGCTGGCTCTGCCTTTGTGGGCTCAACAGTCCTACCACTGATGGTTTCCTTATGTATGGCCCAGGCCTGGCAAATGCAGTTACCGGTGACATCGTGCCCAGGGCTGAACTTATTTACAGTAACTACCCCCACTTCTCCAGTAAGGCACTCCTGGGTAATTGAGTGGACCAGGCAGGAATTAGATCTGGGACCATGATCTATACAGCCTGCCTGGAGCTTAATCTTTGTCAATTATCTCGAGCTCTCCTGCTTCTGCTGCGAGAGAGGCAACCGTGTAGCTTTCAGAAGGCCAACACAAGGGGCAGCTTCAGATCCATTCAGAAGATGATCAGGACCACGGAGCTGTGCTGCCTGTCGCCCCAAAGCAAGAACCACCTTGGGTGGTCTCAGATGTTATTTATATAAGCTCGGCATGCCCTTCACCTGCAACTTAACCTCTGAGCCCTGCTCTTCCCACCAAAGGCCCCTTTTCTCTTCATAGAAAGATACATCTATGTAGATGGATACATCATTGCTCCCAAATGTCTCTATGTATCCTCTGCCTCTGTGGACCACATCCTGCACAGGGGACCATGCCTGGTTCATCTCTCTGTCAGACACATATTACCCAGTGCCCAGTACAAAGGAGCCTGTCAAACTGGAATCAAGAGGAAGACAACAAAGTCAGCCACCTGGGTTCCCTTAGCCCCATTTCCTATGTCACTCTGACTCTGTAATTTGGTCGTGTCTAGAATGGTGGGACGTGGTTTGTTCCAAAGTTGGCCTGGAAGCAAGGTCTCTGTGCACAAAGAAACAACATCATCATCATCATCATCATCAACAACAACAACAAAAACTTTGTATCTAATGAGAAATTCTTGTACTCCTTGGGAGAGTCTAATTGTTTGTTGAGTGGGTTCTAAGCTTTAGCTATTTGGCGATAAAAATCATTTTCTTTCTTTTCTGAAATGTTCATGGAGGTGAATGCTTAAGAACCTGTGTGTATTTCATGCCTACATCTTTGTGAGCTCAGGAAAAGTGTGTGTCTGCCTATGAGACCATCAACTCAAGTCCAGGAACAGGTTCCCATCTTCAAAAGCTCTCGGTGCCATCATCCAGTTATTATTGTTATAAGAGTGTGTAGCATAAAATCTGTCCACTCAGCAACATTTTGGTATGTAGTTCCCCTCCCCCATTATTTATGATTTCAGCAGTTTAACAAATGCACACATTTCATTTCCATTGTCTCTAAGTCCTACTCCCCAATGTCAGCTCCTCTGGGACCCTCCTTCCTACCATCATCGCACTCTCCCAAGTTCATACTTTAAAAAAACAAACAAAAAAACCCCACAAAAACAAAAACAAACAAAAAAACAACTCACCAAGCCCAACTAGTAGTATGTGTGTGTTCACATGTGTGGAGCTAACCACTGGAGAACAGGAAACCTACCAGGGGTCTCATGCCTGAGAAATCTGGCTCTCCCATCCTCAGCCGCCATTTACTGCCAGTAGCCCCTCAGTTTGGGGTAGGGCCCATGCTGAGTGGTAAACCTCTAGAGTTTATTTGCCTTTCTGAGGAATACTCCAAACCTTTAAGCTTCTTTTTGTTCTCCTTTGACAACTATATTTTGCACTCTGCCTATCACTGGCTTCTCCTTAGGGTGATTATCTTTCTGACATTGACATGTGTCCTTAAGGTACCTCCATGTGTTGCACATAATGAAAATTTCTTCTTTTTCATGGAATAACATCCTATCCCATGCCAATACAATATATATGGTATACAAGGCCTCACTATATAGCCTTTCTGGCCTGGAACTCAGTGTGTAGACCAGGCTGGCTTCAAACTAAACAGAAATCCATGCCTCTGCCTCCCTAGTGCTGGGATTAAACACATGTGCCACCATACCTGGCCTAATATTTTGTTTTAAATTTATTTTACTTATTTTAAAGTAAACAAATATATATATATATATATATATATATCCCCATAACATATATAATTCTAATTGGTTTGACCTAGCTATCCAAAATGTATACATATACTAGAATCTTATACAATGTACTGTAACTATATATGTATATATAGTTTGTATATATAGTTTATATATATAGTTTGTATGTATATGTTATAGCATGTTTGCCTTATCTATCCATCATCCATTCATCCATCCATCATCCATCCATCCATCCATCCATCCATCCATCCATCCATCCATCATCCATCCATCCATCCTTGGACATGTGGGTGGCTTCCATGTCTTGGCCTTTGTGAATAACTACAACTGATTTGGAAGTGTGGAAAGCTCTCTGAGAGTCTGATTTTGATTACTTTTGGTCTACAGAGGAAGCAGAATAGATAATGTGGTCGAATGTCTAGTCCTTGAATTACGGTTACAGGTAGGGTTGTTAGGATTGGCCCTATGACATTTTCTGTAGTATGTCTATCAGTTCATAGCCCACTGGTGGTTGGGCTTGAACATTTGGGTTGGTTGAGTTAGGGTTGGGACTGGGCTGAGCTGGACTGGGTAAGGGCTAGGGTTAGGATAGGGTTGAATTTGGGTTGAGTTGAGTTGGGTTAGTAAGGGTAGGATTAGAGTTGAGTAGACTGGGTTGTATTGAGTTGGTTTATGGGTAGGTTTGGGTTGGGTTACAATAAGATTAGGTCTGGGACTTCGGTTAGGTTGGGTTGTGTTGAATTAAGGTTGTGTTGGCTGTGTTAAGGTTCTGGTAAGGGTTGAGTGTGTTATGTTGGGTTGGATTAGGGTCAGGCATGGTTAGGGTTAGTGACAAGTTTAGGGTTGATGTTGAGCCACTTGGCTTGGACTGAGTTGGTTAGGGTTATGCTTCTGTTGGGTTGCATTAAGATTATGGTTAGGATTATGCTTACATCTGTGTTGGCCTGGACTGAGTTGGATCATAGTTAGGGTGGTACCAGGTTGGAGATGTGGTTCTTTCCCCGTATCCTTGTTAACATCCGTTCTTTCTGCCACTATTGCGTGATCATGCTCACTAACAGCTCACTGTGGATTGTGATTTGCTTTGACATCACGTGCTGTCGTTCCTCCCAGTTTTGCTCTTCTTGTTCTAGGTTGCTCTGTCTGTTCAGGGACTCTCCCATGTTCCACATGGACCTTCAGCATGTCCTTTGCCCTTTCTGTGAAAAATGATGTCAGATTTTTGATATGGGTTGAATATAAAGCTCTAAATCACTTTGGGCACTATGGATATTTTAACAATATTATTTTTTCCAATAAAACACACACACACACACATACACACACATACTGTGTCTACTTTATGTTTTAACATTTTAAAATTTCAGTGTAGAAAGACTTGATCGAGTCAGTGTTTTACTAAATACTTTCGATGGGGCAGCTTTTCTCCTGTAACTTGTTTTGGAGTGTCCCATTGGAAGTGTATCCCATGCATTTTCATGAAACTGTGTGGCAGGGTTGCTGGGGGGTGGGGGGTGGGATTTGTCTCCTTCAGAGACCTTTATTGTTCTTTTGACAAGAATACAATTTGCCTCTTTCCAGGGGTGTCCTTAGTAGGAGTGACCCACCCTCTACTGTGACTTTTGTGTTGGCAAGGAGCTGAAGTAGACGTGAATTAAGGGGAAAAGATCCTTAGAAGTAATTTATTGGGTTATCTTAGAAATTTGGAGATGATTCTGAGAAACCCTGAGCTCTTCCCCCTCCCTGTATGTTTTCTCACCTGACTCTTTGTTCTCTCTCCATCTTCTTCAGCTCTGCTCTATTCTCTGTGTTACCTCATGGTTTCACAGGACTTAGGAAATGTTCCCTCCTTCTGGGGAAAGGCTGTGGAGAACAAGAAGGTTATTGTCGACAACATCTCAGGCTTGTATTAACCCCCTTCTGTAGACTCCAGGATGTAACGCTTTTCCCCCTCCTCTGGTAACTTTGTGACGACTCCCAGGGAAGGGCTCTGACTAGTCAGCTTGTATAACCCCCTCTAGAACTCTGATTATTGCTTCTTGGATAGTGGGATGTGGCCCTTTGGTTGTCAGTCAGGATGGGGCACTTCCCTGAATGGAGGAGGGAGAATTTTCATCATTGGCCCCTCAGTACCTCTGGGAATGGTTGAAGAATAGTCTTTTAGAGCAAGAGATGCTTTTTCTAGAGGTAGGCGCAAGGCAGATGAAAAGGACAGATTCTACTCAGCCTCTGCAAGCTTTCATGCCACGACTTCAGAATGTACATGTATTCTTATTTATCCTTGGCGAATTTCAAACCTGTGTATGATATGTTTGACTCAATCCATCCTCCATCACTCATTTGGCTTTTTGCGGTACTGACCACCCAGCTTGCATTCCTATAAAGTAATGGGAAACGTTCCTTCCATCTTTAGTTTAGATCGCGGCAAGGTAGAGACCCACAGAATTTCCACTGGGAGCTAAAATTAAGCAATGTTTGTCTTGTTAATTTTAAAGTTACGTTTATTTATTTATTTATTTATTTATTTATTTATTTATTATTTATTTATTTGCTGTGTGTATTCATGTGTGCTACAGCACCTGTGGAGGTCAGAAAGGCAGGCTGTGGTAGTCAATTCTGTCCTTCCATCACATGGGACCTGGGGATTGAACTCAGACCATCAGATTTAGATGCAGTCACCCATACCTGGGGAGCCAACTTGCTGGTCTAGAGTCAACACTCCTTACATTCAAAGCCTAACCATCTTCAAAAGTTGGTTTTGGTCTGGTGATGCTGGAACTTCAAAGCCAGGACCTTGTGCATGCCAGCCATCTCAGAGGCTCGAACTCCTGTCAGGGTGGAACAAAAGTGGGTTATAGTCCACAGCTACCACATTGCCCTCACAGCTCACCTGACCCTTCTTCTTTGGGTCATCAGGTGCATAGGTATTTTTTTTTTCTTTGTCTCTGATGGATTGATACTTGGTAGGTCTTCTAGGAGCTTACCCATCTGAGAGTGACCAGCGTGGCTCTCAGCTCATCACCCTTTGCACAGCCTGCTTCTCAGACTGTATTAGTCAGGGTTCTCTAAAGTCACAGAACTTATGGAATTTCTCTCTCTATTAAGGAAATTTATTGTAATACCTTACAGTCATCCAACTAACGCAACAATGGGCAACTATGAATGGGAAGTCTGAGAATCTTGTAGTTTCTTAGTCCCATGAATGGATCTTGGGAACCTAAGACAGGATGGAGGAGACACTGAAAGCTGGTCAGAATGAACAACTTTGGAATTAAACTGTTACCACTTTTTCTCCTACACAGAAGACTGTGGCCTTTTTAGTCTTCAGTTACCTCTGAAGTTGCCTCTTTTCCTTGATTATATGCTCATTAGGGCTGACAGTGACTGTGTCCCAGGCTCTCTTAACTGAACTGGTCAGCTTTGCATTGTAGTGACCAAAACTTCTCGAAAGGAGCAGCTTAAGAGAAGAAGGATTAATCTTTGCTCAGATTTTGAGAGGGTTCAGCCCGCCGTGTACAAGGGCAGTACGCCTTGGCATTGTAAAACCGAGTGGACCTATGTGTCTCATGCCTGACCAGGAAGCAGAAAGCAGGAGGAAGGAGCCAGGGAAACCCCTCCCTAAAGTTCTGCCCCTCAGTGATGTACTTCCTCCAGCTACACCCCACCCCCTCCCCCTTCTAAAGTTTCCATACGTTCTAGAAATAGCAGCCCAGAGCTGGGAACCACACATTCGAAACATAAACCTGTAGGGGACATTTCAGAGTCAGTCCCTTAAACATGAACTTCTTGCTTACTGTGACCCTTACCAACGGGTGCCTGGTTTCCCAATCCTAAAATTCTCGGAGTGAGATTTATGGTGTGAGTCACGTCTTGGGGGACAATGCCCTACAAGACTCACTTGGGTGACTGGCCAGCGGACAGATGGTCTCCTGTGAGTCAGCTTTCCTCCCCTGGAGCTTTCTGAGACTGGAACCACATGACCCGCTTGCCTGTCTACACTGTGGGAGCTGAGGGCAGGGAACTATGGGTGGCCGGGCTGGCTGGCTGCTTGTCACTCCAGTAGGACAGAAGATTGTGGCGTGATTTGGCCGGCATGTTTAATAAACAAGATGCGAGCCTGTCGCTGGGGCTGCCTGGGATACAGCTGCCCATGTGGCGAGGACCTTGCATAGTTCCAAGACAAGTCCGAGGTCATTTTTCCTCTTTCGAAAACTTCAAAGTCCTGTCACCATGTGTGGAAGCCACCACAGAACAATTTTCATCCACTTGTCTGGAGAGATGATTTTTCAAGGGAATTACCCCTTGTAGCGACCAGACCAGTCAACAGCTTGGGTATTATTTTTCCCTTTTCCATTTTTGACACACGTGTGTGGTGTGTGCTTGTTTGTGGACACACATGTGTGCAAGTGTGTATGGAGACTCAGGGTTGGTGTTTGGAGACCTCCTTGCTTGCTCTTCCAATGTATTCACTAAGGCAGGCTCTCACAATCTAACTCAGAGATCATCAATATGGTAAGTTTTGCTGGCCAGGTTGCTCTGGGGCATCCTCAGTCTCCCATCTTCTGAGACTCACGCACCATGGATTCTCGGGTTCTAAACACTGTCCTTCATGCTCTGTGACAAGCACTTCAACCCCTGAGCCATCTCTCCAGCCCCACACGTACCACAGTAGCCAGGAAGGATGGATGGGGAGAGATGTAGACCCATCCCATGTCACTATAGGACCATTCTAAGTTCTAAGTGTTAGAAACGCATACGATATTGGGCCCTGATGCCAGTACTATCCCTCTAAACCCACAAAGCACCACTGGCATTAAGTGGGACTTCCTATGGACTAAGGCTGAAATAAATACATTCCTTATCTTTCCGAGGCAGATGCTAAAGATTTGGCTACTGGATGGAACTTCCAGAAAAGTAAGTCGATCTCTGGAGATGGTTCAGCAAGTAGGAACATTTGTCTAGGTAGGAGGATCAGAATTCAAATACCCAGAACCTGTGAGAAAACCTAGGCGTATACACACACACACACACACACACACACACACACACACACAGCACATAGCTTCTTCTCTCCTCCCCCTCCCTTCCTTTTGGAAGGAAGAATTCACTTTGGTTCGTGGTTTAAGAGGGAACATGGTCATTTCATCATGGTTGGGAAAGCGCGCTGCAATAAGGAGTAAGAACAAGAGGGTGTGTCTGAGCATGGAACCCCACCTGGTGCTGCCGTGAGAGGGCAGTGCGGCTTGGGTCTGGAATGATCTGGTTCATGGCACTGTTGGGAAGCAGTGAACCTTTAGGAGGTGGGGAATCTTGAGAGGAAGTTGTGTCTCTGGAATGCATTCTTGAAGTGGGTCCTGGAATCGTGACCCCCTCCACACTCTCTCTTGGCTTCCATGGTGTGATGCAGTGGACAGATTTGTTCTGCCATGTTGCCATACCACCAGGCACTTTTCCACCCCAACCACAGGGCCCAGCAGTCACGGTCTGCTCTGAAACCACAGGCTAACATATATCACTTTCTTCCTTTTAAGTGGATTGCGTCAGGTATTTAGTTTCAGCCATGGATTGACGAACAGGAATGAGCACCTTGGCTTGATTTTTCTGACAGTTTACCCTAATGAAATTGGGTAATACTTCTCTCCTTTGCAAAACAAATGTAAAACATATATACACTTACATCTTCGCTGGCGTGTACACATGTAATCCCGCCTGCACACTTCAACAAATCATGTCTACACTTCAGCTTCTTTCATCCAGGGCTTCTCAGCTTCTCCAGGATTTTCTCAGCTTCTCCATCACTGACATTTGAGGATGGAAAAAGTCTTTGACTTTAGGGACAGGACTTGGCATTGGCAGATGCTTCTCCTCTAACTGTGGCCACGGAAACTACCTCCAGATACTGTCAACGGTCTTCTGAAGGGTAAATTCACCGACCCCTCTGGGACCCACCATCTAAGGGGCAGGCAGCACCTGATGAGCAGACCTTGTGTTGACTAAAGGATCTATACATAAAGCAGCTTCTTTGTCTGTCAAAGAGGGTAAGACTCATCCGGACCGCTAGACTTCGAAGGTCATGGCTGACATGATAACACATGATAACATGGCTGTCCTAGTAGTCTTCACCCTAGAGAGACGACTCAAGGGTGGTAACCCCGGAGAGATGCCTCGGGAACCCCGTAGAGATGCCTCAGGAACCCTGTAGAGATGCCTCGGGAACCCCATAGAGATGCCTCGGGAACCCTGTAGAGATGCCTCGGGAACCCCGTAGAGATGCCTTGGGAACCCTGTAGAGATGCCTCGGGAACCCCACAGAGATGCCTTGGGGCAAGCCACCTTCTCCCCACTCCTTCCCTGGTTTCTTCATCCCATGTATTTATGGCTCTTCCAAGAATGAGTTGGCACCATCCATGGACCACTCATTCATCACGCCAGTCATTTTGTTTTGTATTCTACCAGCCACCCTGTCCCTATCTAATCAGGGGGCTGCTTCCTGTTTTTGTCCTGCTATCATTTGTCCTGCTGGAGTGATTTTTATCATCAAACAGTATGAAAATAGAATCTAGGAATTGGCACCTCTCTGTTGCAGCCAGCCCATGAGACCGACCCGTTGGCTTGGGCAGGAGAGACGGAAGCAGCCTAGGACCCAAGTTCACATTGTCTTCAGGACAAACAGCCAGGCATGCCTCCCATCTTTCCACAGGGCTCCCCTCAAAAATACAAATGGTGATGTGATTTGTTTAAACCTAAGGACATGTATTTACAAGCACTTGGTGGCCATTCTTCCTGGAGAGTGGAGGGAGGTGTCCCAGCTTGATGAATGGGTTCCTTTCTCGATGGACTCAGACGTGGGCATTTCCATTCAAGGGCAGCTCTTGACTTCCTCTTTGGATCAATGTTTGCAGCTTAGAAGGTTATGGGGATCGCAGGAGAATAGAGGTGTGTGGGAAAGGAGCCATTGGCACTGAGTCTCTGGATGAGCAGGAAAAAAAATCTCAACAATGTGGCCATTTTGCCATGGTGTGACCTCTGATTAGTGACTAGATTGTCTCAAGGTCAAATTCTGTTTTTGTTTGTTTGGTTGGTTTTTTGTTTTTTCCTTGTTTCCTTTTCTTTTTTCTTTTTTTCCCCTTTTGGATTCACTATGTAGCCCAGGCTAGTCTGAAATCTCAGGCTGTGTTTGCACTAACCAGCCTCCCTCCTCAGTGTGTGTGTGTGTGTGTGTGTGTGTGTGTGTGTGTGTGTGTGTAGGCCAGAAGTCAGCCTCGGGGGTTGTTCCTCTGCTGACATCCACCTGTTTTGTTGTGTTCTTTTGAGACCTTATCTCTCGCTGGTTTGGACTTCGTCAAGTAGGCTAAGCTGGAGGACTAGCAAGATCTATTGATCTGCCGATCTCCATCTCCCTCATGCTGTGGTGACAACTGAATGTCACTGTGCTTCCCCCCCCTCTTCCTGTGGGTTCTGGGGACAGAACTCTGGTCATTATGCTCGTGAAGAGCAGCACAGCTGTCTGCCCAGCACCAATAGTGCGGGGTGATTCTTCAGTCACCCGTAGGTGATTACATACAGTACAACCTCGCTGTTGCCCTAGGGAGGGGTTCTGGACTCTGAGTAAGCGCTGGTCTGTTTATATATAAGGCTGAGGATATATAGGTTCCCGTTATTTTATTTCTGGACAATAGCCCACCCAGCTCACCTGTCTGTAGGTGTTTTCCGTGTGTCAGGCAGTCCCCAAGCAAACAGGGTCATTTGAAGGCCCTCCAATTTGGTCTCATGGCACTGCCTGGACAAGTCCCACAGCTCCACAGAACTCTAAGTCCCTGAAAGACCCAGAAAGGCATCTTACTGCAGATAATAATTAGAGAGATGGGTTCCTGGGCCGCAGGCATAGCGTGCCAGGGTCCCTTGTGAACCATTCTCTGGCTTACATTTCTCAGGATCTGCTTAAGCAGGTGGCCTCCAGCAGGTAGTCAATAGGGACCTTCTGGCTGAGGGCTGAGGGCTCTTTGTAGAGGGCAAATCCAGAGGCCAGAGGGCGTGCTCAAAAGGTCACAGGGTCAAGACCCATCACTGTGACAGATGATTCTAAGGAGTCTCCCTCCCTCTCACTGGAAGCAGGGCCAAGCCCCTTGAGACAGGAGAGGTGGTGGAGGGGGGAGCGTGTTGAGGGTTCACAAAGAAAGGCGAGTCTGGTGTCTGGCCGGCACCTCTCAACTGGTCTTCATTAGGGGAGCCCGGCAGCTCTGTCTTCTGCCGCCCTCTGTCCCCGCTGACGGGGTGCTGTCTCCAGACCTCTCAACTGCTCCTCATTACTTAGAACACTGGGCTTTTGTCTCCACATGAAGCCTTCTTTGTTCCACTAGCCTGGCCAAGCCAGAAAGCCAGAAACTGATACAAAACAATGCCACTCTATCTTGAGGGGACCCCCACTCTCTGCCCCCCTCCTTCCGTGGCTGGATAAGGAAGAAGGACTTCTGCCCTCTGACTCACATCCCCGGACATCTAGCTGGGGAGCTCTTCCTAGGAACACAGGAAACAGGTCAAACATAGACGAGTGGCTTCCTGAACTTGGTTGCATGTTGGAGACACCTAGACAGCTTCCAAATATACCCAAGCCTGCCGTCTGTCTCCCCCTGGACAATCGGATTGAATGGCTTGTTGGGCAGAGCAACCACCAGGATGTACAAAGACTCTCCAGCATCTGACCCGAGCAGCAAAGCGTGGGCACCATCAACACAGAAGGACTGTGTTTGAGAATGGCTGTCCTCCCATGCTGTCAAATACCCTCCCCTTGAGCCCAACAGGGCCACCAGAATCTCTACCTGCCTTGTGAATGCCTGAAGGAGACATGTGCTGTTGGAGAAAGCAAAGGGTGGGGGCTAGGGGTGTCACCGCAAGGCAGATATGTAGCACATTGACCTTGGTTTTCTGCTGTGGCTCTCTCCGTGAGCCAGGATTTTCAGGTCTCTGGGCTATGTCTCTTTTCTCCTCCTTGGCCCTTTTCAATAAAGGAAAACCAAACCAAACCACAACACAACATCAAAACCCCATGTCCTCTGAGATAGAGCTGGTGACTGGGAAGTTTGGTCAGCTAGAGACAGGGTGTCTGCCAGCTGTCCCTCCCAAAGAGTGATTTATCTCAAAGTTACTGAGCACTGAGGTATCTTGGGACCTGCCACTTGTCTCAGTCTAAGTAGGAAGATGAGGTGTGACTTGAGGACAAAGAAAGTCTGTCTTCTCCCTTCCCAGCAAGCCCCCCAACTGCCTCCCTCCCAGATCTCCTAGTAAAAGGCTCAGCTCCTTGTCATCCTTGGCTGAAATTGCAGTGTCACAGATCTATAACAGCTCCAGCATTACAGATCTATAACTGAGATTCCCACAGATCCAGCATTACAGATCTGTAAGTCAGATCCCCACAGATCCAGTGTTACAGATCTGTAAGTCAGACCCCCACAGATCCAGTGTTACAGATCTATAACTGGGATCCCCACAGATCCAGCATTACAGATCTATAACTGGGATCCCCACAGATCCAGCATTACAGATCTATAACTG
>NC_034612.1:9296126-9336162 GCF_900095145.1 Mus pahari | reverse complement strand
AAATCCAGCATTACAGATCTATAACTGAGATTCCTCATCTATAACTGGGATCCCCACAGATCCAGCATTACAGATCTATAACTGAGATCCCCACAGATCCAGCGTTACAGATCTATAACTGGGATTCCCCACCTCTCAGGTTGACCAGATGCCCAGCAGTGATTCCACAAGCTAAAAACCCACAAGACCCTTAGTTCATTTTTAATTTCAGGTGATTGGCAGAGAATAATCATGACTACCATTGTCACATTGGCGGATAATTATTTTGGATCTAAGTATGTTCTGAGAGGTGTGTTCTGAGGGCCATGCACACGCCTCAAACTTTTCTGCCGGACTCGGAGATTCAAAAGGCAGAGATCTGTCCCCTGGTGTTAATGGCTTCAGCTTGCTCTCTCTGTGTTCAGTGACCATGCCCTGGTGGAACCAGGCTTCCTGTGGGGTGAGAAGGTGGAAACTTTTCCTTTTGGTTGTTGTGGTGGTGTTGGGGCGATCCCAGGGTCTGCTGGACAGATGTTCTACTGTCGAGTTACCTTTCCATCTCTGTCTGCACTTGTGTGTGTGTGTGTGTGTGTGTGTGTGTGTGTGTACTCATGTGTGTATGTATGGAGGCCAAACACTGACATTGGGTGGCTTCCTCATTCACTCGTCATCTATTTATTTTGACATAAGCTCTCTTGCTGAACCTGGACACCCCTGATTTGGCCAGGTCGACAGGCCAGCGAGCCCTAGGAATCCTCTGGTCCCTGCCTTCCCAACACTGGGATCACAGGCAAGCACTACCATGTCCAACTTTTCCATGTGACTTCTGGAGATAAAGCTCAGGTCTTCGTGCTTGTGTGGGAAGCACTTTACTGACTGAACGATCCTTTCAGTTCCCACCCACTGGACTTTTGACTTTGGAATACTGTTCTGACACAGTCTAAGGCCCCAACAGTAATTAGGAGGAGGCCTGATAGGCAGGGTCTGAGTTGGTCCCTGATGGAGAGGAAGACAGGAAGATAAATGATCATAGGCTCCATCACTATAATGTGCCATGGTAATGTTTCAACATGAAACTGGTTCTTTTATTTTTTTTATTCCTTTTTTTTTTAATAAAAGAGAAACAGATAAACAAACTTCTCCAACAAAGGTATCAAAATTAAAAAAAAAAAAGCCCAAGTCTTAAAAAATGAGAGTAACAGAAATTAAAATTATGCTATCTCCCCTGTGTATCTTGTTGCTTTCCCTTGTCCCAGGAATCAGTCACCCCTGTGTTGGATATGGAATAAATACTTGATACAACAAGAGAAACCAAGAGGTCCCAGAGGTAAGTTAATGCAACAAGGTAGATTTTGGGGAGGCAGTGGATATGGTTCAATGGTTAACAGCACTTGCTGCTCTTCTGGTGCCCCGACACTCAGCGGCTCACAACTGCCTCTAACTCCAGCCAGCTCCAGATGTCTCTCTCTTCCATGGGCACTGTTCTCATGTACATGTACCTACAAGTGCGCGCGCGTGCACACACACACACACACACACACACCTTAATTAAAAATAAGCCCAGACTTTGGAGCTGGGAAGATTCTTCATCAATAAAGTACTTGCCTGAGTTGTATCGATAGAATGTGTGTTTGTTTGTGTGAATAACAAGCCAGGTGTGGTGGCATTGCTTGTAATCCTAAAGGCAGAGATGTAGGGTGAGTTATAGGCCAGTGAGAGACCCTGCCTCCAAAAACATGCATGGTGCACCTGAGGTTGTCCTCTGGACTCCACCCACATACACACACTCACATGTACCCTCAACTTTTATCTGTGCCCCGCCCCTCACCCCTGCCCCCCAGAATAATCTAACACTATAGGCAGTGACACTAACATGCATTTTAAGCCAATCAATGCATTTAGATAAGCTGTACTTTCTCCTAAGCAGGATCAGGGATTCTCCATCTGTCGATCCGGTCTGTAATAGACCAGCCCCAAGCTTGGAGCTTAACACAGCAGTTATTTACCCTCTCATAGTTTCTGTGAGTCAGGAACTTGAGAGCAGCTGAGCTGGGAGTTAAGAGAATCCACTAATGCGGCTGTTGGCGTGAGTCCCAAGGCCCTCACTGAATGGGTTTCCTCCCAAGATGCTTTAGTGCCCCCATATCATGGAGGCTGGCTCCTGTTGGGATCCACTGAGAGGAAGAGCCAGGGTATTATCTGTATGAAATACTCTTAGAAACACATCCCATAGCAGCCGATTGCTTGTGCAAATCAGCTCTACTCAACATCGGGGAATGTGAACATACAGGAGTACCCCGAGACCAGGATGCCTGGGGCTATCTCAGTGTTTGATTGCGATGACTTGACCTTGTTTCCACCCTACTCACCCAGGCGATGATTTATAAATCTCCCGTCTCTTCCTCTGCATCCTTCTGTGGTGTCTCGGTACTATGTCAAGGCTCATCGATATCTCTATCCCTCTATGATATTAAGGATGCATTTGGTTGATCAGAGATTCTCCCCACACGTGGCTGGATAGGAAACAGGCACAGCTGCGAGTGTGAGTGAGCAGAGGCGCTCTCCTCTCTTCCAGCTCCAGGATCTGCCATTCACACCCCCATTTAAGGGAACTTCAAACCTATACCAAGAGGAGCTTGGACGGGTCATTTATTTTGTGGTTGACACATAAACATTCTAGGAAACCTTAGTTTATCCCCCTCCCCTTTCTTTTTTTGAACATCACTGCTATGAGCAAGGTTGTAGTAAAAAAAAAAATAAAAATTAAAATCCTGATGCAGGGTCTTTCTACCCACCTTAGACCATTTATGTTCCCAGATGAATGACACACAGCCTTTATATTTTAATATGCCTTAATCAGCACAAGAGCTGGGCAGCTACCTACCCTCCATGCTGTTGGAATCTACCTCCTATCCATAACACAAGTTAATACTATGTTTTACCTAGGCTGCTCTGAGCTCCAATTGGCCAGCCCATATGGTCACGTATTTTTATGGTATTGAGTGACCCTGCCCCCCAGTTAATTCTGATTGGTGAATAAAGATGCCGACAGCCAATAGCTGGAAAGAAGAGATGTAGGTGGGGTTGAGGTTTTCTCTGGTTTTAAGAGAGGAGACCATGAGGAGGAAGGGAATAGAAGAGAACCTGCAGGAGAGGAGAAAGGAGAACCGCCATGGGTTAACTGAACCATAAAACAATGGCGGCCCTATTAGGAGGTGTGGTTTTGTTGGACTAGGTGTGGCCTTAATGGAGGAAATGCATCACTGGAGGATGGAGGTGGGACTTTGAGAGCTTCCGTCTTCTAGTTACTCTCTTCCTGGTTACCTTCCAATGAAGATGTACAACTCTCAGCTCCTCCTGCACCATGCCTGTCTGGATGCTGCCATGCTCCCACCTTGATGACAATGGACTGAACCTCTGAACCTGTAAGCCAGTCCAGATGAAAGGTTGTCCCTTATAAGTGTTGCCTTGGTCATGATGTCTGTTCACAGCAGTAAAACCTGAACTAAGACACCATTGGTTTAACATTTCCACCTGAGTCCTCAACACGCTTGCGTCCCGCCCACAGTAACATATAGAGTCACAGCACACAATTTATTGCACACCTTCATACAGGAACAACTCATCCACAGACACACACACGCTCACAATACCTGTATTCAGCAGGTCCTCACGCACAGACAGACATACAGACACCGGAGTTCAGTCTCAAGTCAGTGAAAAAAAATATGATAAAAAAATGGAATAAATTTTGAGACTCTATTAAATTTCCACATGGGGAACCAGGCAGGTTATGGGAACAGAGGCACGTCTTAAATCATTTACCCTTTGTGGCAGGTGACATTTATTGAATTAGAGTGTGGGGGTGGGGAGGGTGGGCCTTCTATGATTTACTGTTTCCCCCTCTCTCTTGCTGTCTCAGTATTTAAGTTGGGGGCAGATTCACGGTCACATGATACTTCTCTGGTGGCTCATGTTACCCGAGCATACCCCCTTCCCCGCCACCAAATAAAATAATGGAAAAGCATTTCAGTAAAGGCAGAACCCCAAAGCTTTCCCCTCTCTTTGCTTTGGCTTTCTCTTTGAAAATTTAACTCATTGTTGCTGATGCATACATGTGCAGGCACACGCGCGTGCCTGGCAGTGTGCGTCTAGAGTTTAGAAGACATCTTGCCCAAGTCAACGCTTCTTCTACCACAGGTTCCAAGGATCAAACTCAGGCTGCCAGACTTGCTCAGCAACGTGTTGACTGGCTGAGTCACTTCTGTCATTGGCTTTTTTTCTTTCTTTCTCCTAATCTCAAGCCACTAGCTCAATGGAGAGGACTAGCTATGGAGCAGAGGGTGCTGCAGAGAGACGCCTGCAATCCTTTTATTCTGTCAATCACCAAGGCCCCAGACTCTGTTGTTGATGAGGGGAGAGTATAGAACGAGGGTCCTGCTGTCATTAGTGAGTGTCTTCAGTCAGAAGGACTCAAGTCTGCTGATTTAACCTGAACAACAAGGGCAATATTTTCCTTTCTAAAAAATATGAGCCCTTAGGCTGAAAAGATGGCTTGGCCATTATAAAGGCTAGGCTCACAACCAAATAATGAGCCTTTTCCCCGTTTCCCAAACTCTCAGCTATCTAATGTTTTCTGTGTGTGATTGTGTGTGCCTGCACATGTGCATGTGTGTATGAGTGTGTGTTAAGTGTGTGTGTGAGTAAATGTGTGTTTGTGAGTGGGTTTGTGTGTCTGTGATTGTGTGTGCCTGCATGTGTGCATATGTGTGTGAGTGTGTATGCATGTGTGAATGTACGTTTGAGTATGTGTTCATGTGTATGATTGTGTGTGCCCGCATGTATCCATGTGTGTTTATGTGTGTATGCCTCTGTGTTTGTGTGTATGAGTGTGTGCATGTGTCTGTGCATGGGTATGTGCCTCTCTGTGTGTGTATGAGTGTGTGCATATGTCTATGCATGGGTGTGTGCCTCTGTGTGTGTGTGCGCATGAGTGTGTGCCTCTGTGTGTGTGAGAGAGAATGTGTTTGTGTGTGTGATTGTGTATGCCTGCAAGTATCCATGTGTGTTTATGTGTGTATTCCTCTGTGTGTGTGTTTGTATGTTGTGTGTGTGTGTGTGTGCGTGTATGATTGTGCCTCTGAGTGTACGTTTTAGGCAGAGTTTTCTCTGACCACATGACCATATCCTCTCTTGGGAAGACCCATCCATACCTTGGGCTACCCGTTTGCAAGTTCTGCTTTAGTTTTGACCCCAGCTCTCCTTCTCTCCTGAGCTCCTTCTGCTCTCCTGCAGCCCATAACTCTTGGGCTGGGGGATTAACATCATGATTTATCTGTGAAATTCCTTGAGTGAGGGATGAGGAGGGAGGAAGTCTGAGAGAGACCTTTGTCCCGGGATACTACGTGGTTATTCCCCATGCTTTAAAAAAAAATGATAAAACAAACTCCAGGAGCTTGGGGTGGGGGGAAGGTGACTGGATTCTTTGGATTCAGTAACACCATTCTAGAAAGTTCCAAGATTTCCTCTCCTTTGGCTTTTCAACAGTGACAAATAGCATGGCCTGTATTTGTTAGAAATCTCAGTCTCAGATAGATTCAGTACACATCGGAGACCTTCTGCCCTTACGATGGCATCTGGTGGTGCTGTTAGCAACTGCTGGATCCATCTCAGGGAAAACACTGAACAGATCACCAAAGCACCGTCTTTCCAGTTCGCCACCACGAAGGCAGGAGACAGGAAGCAGAAAAATGCTATGGAGACACGAAGTACAACAGACTCTCTCTCCAGCCTGAAGTTTGCAACAACAGTTTGAGATTAATATCCTAACAATACTTCCATTAACAAGCCATGCACAGCCCTCGGCAAGCACACCTCGTGGCTTCTTATGTAGCAGACGCCTTTTCTACGTTTAGGTCCCGCTAGATGGTCAACACACATCCTCTCCTGAGTGCTAGACTCAGCCTCCATCCACTCAGGGTTTGCTGGATGTTAGGCTATGCATAAACAGGGACTAAGTTGTATTTTCTCATCCCTGTCTCGCCCTCTGGTTAGTTTTGGTCCATTTAGGGCTTGAAGATATTAAGGAGGGAAATGTGGTGCTGTCTATTGGATATGATAGAAGCACATAGTAGGTGCTTACAGGGAATGATGCATAGCACTAGAAGTGATTAGTCTAGCCACAGTTGAGATAGGTTAGGGATGCCCAAAGAAAACTTGGGACTGGTTGCCGCTGGTCTATCCTGTAATGGGACTAACAGAAGAGAATACAGACAGACATTTGCCAAGCAGAGAAAACAGCGGTGCAGTGATGGAGATATGATCTGCCATGTCTTCTGCTTTGCAGCTGATAACCCAAAAGACTCAGGGTGACATCCAAGGCGGGGCCCAGAGTTCATCAGGGTCCTTGATCCGGGTTATTTAATCTCCCAGTGGTCTCACTCTGCACACTCTGTCCCCTGCCCCACTGCCCCACTGTGTCCTTTATTGCATATGTTTCAGAAGGGCGCGAACAGCTATGGGCAATCAATACACATTAGTCCATCTGTTGTCACTGCGAGGTGCTATATGCAGCATATGGCCTGCCTGGCTCTTTGATTGATTGCTGGCCGTACTGCCATTTTGATTTTGAACTGGATTTCTCTTTCCCCATCTCTGGTGGTCATCGTACTGATCGGCAGCCCTGCTTTGCATGACTTGGTCAAATCAGAGAAGGGGCTGTCATGCTCCATCCCAAAACATCACCAGCGATACATCCTCAGGCTCTCCAACCTTGCATCATGGACTTTGCACACACTCGCTCAACGCCAAACCATTTCCTTATACAAAATTCTATCACTCTCTGTTTACCAATTTATTTTATGCGTATGTACCAGCATGCATGTGAAGGTCAGAGGACAACTTGCAAGGAGTCAGTTCTCTCCTTCCATCAGGTGGGTCCCAGGAATTGAACTCAGTCAGACTTGGTTGCAGTCACCTGTGCCCGTGGAGCCATGCCACTGGCCTTTAAGATTCTGTAGTACTGGTTTATGTTCTTCATGTGGTCAGATAGATGCCAGTGCAAGAAGTGAGCTCATGAGATGAACCAGTGCTCGGTGACACCAGGAGGAGGCTCATTCAGTCTGTGGTTTCTCCAAGGTCCCACCAGCTAATGTCTTCCAAGAAGCAATCTTTTACTTGGGAATTAGGATCACAATGAGAATTGGCACTCTCTGCCCCAGTTATTAATTCTTGTCTAAGATAGATGTGGGTTCACAGGGTTGGGATCTGCAATATCTGTATGCTTGAGTTTGTGGATACAAAAGTACAAATTAGAGAAAGCTGTCCAAAAACCACAAGATGAAACTTCTAATTATCCACACTGCACTGGGCAGCATCTTAGAGTAAATACTGTGACACTGAACACACAGGTGCCGTTCATCTCTGGCTGGGGCAGTGCACTCAGCCTGCTTTTTACCATGAGATTTCCCAAGGTCAACATGGCTACTATTTATCCTGGTTGTCAGTCAACATGGCTACAACTTGGCTATCTATCTCGCTGCAATGTTGCAAGGCTGTGGGGGTAGGTGGCATGGATTTCAATTTTTTTCAACGAGGCTCCAGGTTCTGCAGGGAAGATCTGGTAGGGACAGGAAGGCAAATGGAAGCGTAGGCTCCACCCATCACACAGATTATAGAATCGATCCCAGGGGGAGGTGAGAACTGTCTGGTATTATTTTCAGAGTTTTACACTGGGACCCTGATCTTCAGATTCATAGACAAAACACATGTCTACAGCGTCAAAAAATTAAGCAAGTCACTGTGAAACTGAAGACCAACTTCAAAATCTGAACAACAGGATGCAGAATGCAGGATGCAGGATGCACAGAGATGCTTGGATTTTTGTATTTGCAGCATTTGGGGGGGGGGGTCAAAGGCAAGGCCTTCCATAAGTAAACCCTCTACTACTGAACTACAGCCCTAGCCAGAACCTGTAGGTTTAAAAGGATCGCACTGAAGAAGGTTTTAAAGATTTTTTGTTTTGTTTTTTGTTTTTGTTTTTAATTTCACGTATATGTGTGCTTCTCTGTGTGGGTATGTGCACATGTGCAAACTGCATGTCCGTAAGCTGTGTTTGTAGGTATGTATATGTGGCATGACTGTGATGTGTGCTCATGTGTGACATGCATGTGTGGATATTTTTTTGGACCGTGTGACTATGTGACCCTGTGTGTGTGTGTTTGAATGACTGTGTGTATATGTGTGTGTGTGTGTGTGTGTGTGTGTGTGTGTATTGAGTGTGAGTGTGTGTTGTATATGTGTCTGGATTGTGCACTTATGCATGTTGTCTGTGAGAATGTGGTGTTTGAGTGTGGAGAACACAGGGGATTCTTGTGCGTTTGTATATGTGTGTTCATCAGGAATAGGGAGGCCATCAGAGCAGATTTTGAGCCCAGTGAAAGAGAAGGTAGTGGCTTCGTTCTAGAGAACAGAGAAAACATTTTAGGTTTGGATGAGGGACTATGGCAGCCTGTGGTACTTTGTGCTTTTTCCATTTCTCCCTATGTTGTACCAATGCCACCTGAAAGCTTCTCCCTTAATCGGGAGATCCCATCACTTAGAGAACTGGTCAATCCTTCAGTCATTCATGGACAATCATAGGTGACCCCCGCCCCCCCCCCCCAGTTTTTAATGGCAAGTGTTTTTTTTTTGGGGGGGGGTTAAGCTCATTGTCCAGCATCATGATATTATAGCTGGATCTAGAGCTGTCAAAGATGTAAGCTTATATGGGTGTCTCTTTTGTTTTGTGTTGAGACAGGTCTCACTCTGCAGCCCTGCCTGGCCTGAAATTCACTATATAGACCAGGCTGGTTTAGAACTCATAGAGATCCACTTTCCTCTATCTTCCAAGGGCTGGGATTAAAGGCGTGTGCCTGGCTTTATGTGTCTTTTAAAATACTTTTTAAAAAAAGATTATTTTATTTATTTATTTATTTATTTATTTATCTATCTATCTCTCCATGCATATGAACCATGCATGTGGGGAACTCCCTTGTAGGCCACAAGAGGGACAGTGTGGGACATTGGATCCCTCTGGAGCTGGTGTCACAGGCAGTTGTGAGCTGTCTTATTAGGAACTGTATTCAAGTATTCCACAAGAGCAGTAAATGCTCTTAACCCTCAAGCTGTCGTGGATAGCCCTGGGGCTAATTATATTTGATGTTAATTTCATTCTCCTGTGAGTGGTTGCGAATAAGGACTGAGTCAGCATTCAGGTGATTTCCTGTAAACCTGCTTCCCACCTTAATTTGTATAATAAAAGAGAGCTGATGATTGGGCAGATAAAAGGGAAGGTGGAGCAGAAGGTGGGAGAGAGAAGAAGGAGAAAATGGAAGAGGGAGAGGATGCAGAGGAGGAGGAAGAAGGAGAAAAGCAGAGCAGAAGCACATGGCCTGAAGAAACGTCCAAGTTCTAAGGGGGTCTCATGAGCTGTGGAAGATGGTAGTGTAGTGGTAGACCTGCCCAATCTAGTCTCACAGCATGTAATCATATTAACTGTGTTGTGTTTTCATTGCCGGGGCATATTTGGGAGGAGATTTACCACAACCCCACCCATCTCTCCAGCTCCTTTTAATTCTTCTAGAGCTCGGATTTTGGTTATAAAACACTTGTAGAACAGCCTATTAACTGGCTTCACTGCAGTTTAAAATCTGTGTGAAGTTAGGCAACCCCTCCATCCTTCTGGAGATCTCTGAGGAGAAAAGCTGGAGGCTTTCACGATCGATGCTACCCAAAAGGAAAAGGAGAAGAAAGCATTTACCTTAGATCCTCGATCATAAATACATTTATAACAACTTTATGGGATAAAAAGAAAAACTGGACTAACAAACCTTAGTTGATTAGAAACAAGTCTATTTTTGTCTCTGACCACCACATGCATATGGGACACTTGCTTCTTTGTGTTGTGACCTGGGTTTGTAAGCATAAAGCCACAGAGATGAACTCTACAATCTCCAAGTTCATTTCAATGTTTTCACCCTAGATCATGAAGCATCACTTGACACAAAGGAAACTCCAAGTGGTTTCTGATGTGTCACGCCAGCAACTGGATGAACTTCCACATATAATAATAACCTCAAGAAGAGGAGGGTTTCAAAAGCTTCCCTCTGGGATGTGAAGCTCTCTCAGAGACTAGAAGAGAGATGGAGAGAGAGATGGAAGAAGTAGAAAGAGAAAGGAGGGGAGAGGGAGAGGTGGGGGGCGGTAAAAGGAGAGATGGGGATAGAGAGAGGTGGAAGGGTAGGGAAAGAGAGGGTGGAGGGAGAGGTGGAGGGGTGGAGAAAGAGGTAGAGGGTGGAAAGAGAGGTGGAGGGAGAGGTAGGGGTGGAGGGAAAGGTGAGAGAAGGGGAGGAGGGAGAAGAGCAGCAGAAGAGTGAGAGAGAAAGATCCAGACATGTCTGAATGCACGTGCATTGACTGAACACGTGATTGGCTGGAGGGTTGGATGCAGTTGTATCTGCCTGGGAGATCCTTCCATCTCTTTGTGTGTAGCTAGACTCTGGCTACTTTGTGGGTTCTTTTGTCTTCCACCCCTCTTCCACCATCCTTTCACCCCACCCCAACACTAGAGAGAGAGAAAAAAGGATTGAGGGGAAAGGAGATATCCCTATTGTTAGACTAGTCTGTGCTAATTAGAGGTGTCTAGTTCCTTGGAGCAAGTTTGATGTCCACCCTTAGTATATCTACCTTCTTTGCACAGTTACCTAACACACTGCAAACAGCAACTAACAAACAGCAACTAACCAACAACCCCGACTCTCGGGACCCTAGCATTCATCTACCCTCTGAAGAGCCCCCAGAATTCCAAAGCCACACATGGGCAGAAGCTGTCTGCAGCTGGCCAGTTCACACCCCCGCTAAAGCATGAGGCAAATCACCATCAGCTGCTGAAGCAGCCCTGTATCCCGCACCTAGGAATTAAAGCAAAAAACATATTCTTATAATCCTTCTGTGTTCCTAAAGAAACCAAAATTCTCACTACACACAGACTTCAATAAAGACATGGCATTCTGCTAAGATGTGGGTGCTCTGGGTTTAGGCTCTGCCAACTCCTGACATACCAGCCTTCAGGGCCTGTGGACCTGATTGGTTCAAGTAACTATGAGCTTCCAGATTCTCAGACTGGTGTCCCTTTCTGTGAGAATGCAGTAGGGCAATGTGGGTGAGGGCCACTGACTGACTCTGCCCTCTGGGAGAAGTATTGACCTTAGGGGAAGAACAATTTGGCTACAGCTGATGCCAAGAAAAGTCTTATAGTGAAATCCCAGTTCCTGAAATGGAATTGGGAGGGACAGAGCCTTTGATATATGATAAAGTCATGAGGAAGGCCCACAGGGGTCAAGGTTACTTGTCCTTTCCACAGAAAAGTCTATGAAGCAAAGGAGACACCCTCTAGACCCGGACTCTTCTGTCTTGATTCCAGTCTTTGCTCACAGAAGCACAGGGATACATTCCTGAGATGTATAAATCACTAGTTATGGCTGCTTGCTCTCGTAGTCTGAGCCTGACTGAAACAGCTCTTCACCCACCGCCTGACTACTGACTAGTTGGTTAGTTTGAAACGTTAACTATGAGCGAAGGCAGCTGGTTCGTCTTTGTTCGGAACAGGCAGCACACACTCTACTTGATTCCTGGTTTTCGGCTTCCGTTTTCTAACCCATGCCGTTTATTTGGTGGATGCTCTTCTGCTCTTCCTAAAGGCAGGCAGTCTTCTTCTGCCTCTACCTGGCGGGCTCTGAGTCTTATTGTTATCTTTCAGGTTTTTTTTTTTTACATCCTTCTCCTTTCTTAAGCCCCTTCCCTCTTCCAGAAGTCTGGTGATTTCCCTCCTCCTCCTCCTCCTCCTCCTCCTCCTCCTCCTCCTCCTCTCTTCTCCTCTCTTTTCCTTCCCCTCCTCCTCCCTCTCTTCAACCTTCTGCTTATTTATAGTTTATCTTCACATACATACGCACACCACAGTATACAAGTGGACGTCAGAGGACCACTTTCAGGAGCCGAGTCTCTCCTTGCACTGTGGAGATTCTGGGGTTTGAACTCGAGTTGTCCGGCTTGTCAGCAAGCCCTCTAGTTGCCTCATGCTCTCTCCTCTCTGACCTGCCCTCTTCCCATATTCTCCTCAGAGCATGTCAGCATGTCATCTGCTGTGTCTCATTACTTTCTCCATGCCTGGCTGCCTGCCTCCTCCTCTTCTTCCTCCTCCTCTTCCTCTTTTTTCTCCTCTTCTTCCTCTTCTTCTTCTTCTTCCTCCTCCTTCTCCTCCTCTCTTCTTTTCAAGACAGGGTTTCTCTGCTGTGTAGCCCTGGCTGCCCTGGGACTTGTTCTGTAGACCAGGCTGGTCTTGAACTTACAGAAATCTATCTGCTTCTGCCTGCCCAGTGCTGGGCTTAAAGGCGTGTGCCATGGCTAGCTGGCTCCCCCACGCCTTTCTTCGCGAACTTCCTCATCTAGAACACAGAGCTCGGGTGTCTTTTGCTATTGGATTCCCCATGCTCAGCTCGGCTTTAGGAGTTAAAGTCCACACACATCTGTGGATTAAGGAACAGATGTGGAGAGCCACAGGAGTTCTCAGAGGATCTGAAGGGGCAATTCCAAAACTGTGGGCACAGAGGACTGATCGGAGGAGATGCGATATTGATCTGTTGCGGGCATCCGTCCTCTCTGTGGCAGTACTTCCAAAGCCTTGAAGCTGTTGGATAAAGATCTGGGAGTGGAGATGAGGCCCTGCCTGGCGCATAAGAAGTAAGCTTTCCTAACTCCCCGGTCTGGGGTCAGAGATCCATGTTCCAATTTGAGGCCCTGTCTGCATTTGGAGGGCAGGGGGCGGGTGGCTGTCTGCACCTTCTGAGGAGACAGAACAAGGGAACATGACCACTCGCCCTGGCCCCAACCCCTAGCGTCATTGATGTTGGCTGGGGATCAAAGCCGCTGTTCCATTTTTAACCTAGCCAGGCCCCACCTCACTCTGAGCATGTGTTCTCAACATTTCATTGTGTGCCAGGGGCATAAACAAAACCCACCCCCTGAGTAGGAAGGATGCCTTCGGGGGGAGCTCTGAACTCAGCTGAGGCAGATAAGTGTTTTTTCCCACCGAGGGCCCCCCATAGCTGCGGGTTTCCTGAGCTTGCGTGACACTACGGTACGGGAGATGGTCAGCTCTATCCTTATGCAGACCAAATCTACAGATGGTTACCCTGAACTGAAAAGGAAGATAAAAATTGGACATGGGGGCGGGCTGAGGAGACAGGGAGAGCCTATGTTTGGCTCTGATTTTCTTTCCTCCATCCTGTCTCTTATGAGTGTTAGCATCCTCATCTGTGGTACGGGGCAATATTGATGGAAGGTCATCTTGTTTTCAAATGATTGTTTATCAAGGTAAAAATAAGCATAAATGTGGATTCCTTAGGACATTTAAACAATTAAGCAGGGACCAGGGAAGGAAGGCGGGGTATAGTACAAACCAGAACTCTGTAAACATCTCTCAAAGGAAGGAAGGGAAAGAAAATTCCCCAAGACCCGCCATGGGTGATATTTTCATGAATAAGATTCTAAATATGTACGTATATTTAAACTGATGCAAGGTATCCTAACAAATCCACAGGAGACACGTCATATGCAGAACACATCCTGTTCTGTCACTACAATGTGTACACACCATGTTTATGCTCTGAACACGTACAGGGTATCCAGTCTCTACCTCATTCCTTGTAAGAGCTGGGCACTGACCAGCTAAGACATGGCGGGACATGGTTGGACATGACTGTTGCCTAAGTCATTCTCTACCTGCTCAGCTCTGACCTTTATCTTCTGGGCTTTATTTAGGTCCTTTGGCAACTCGGGAAGAAGTTTCCCTCTTCCATTAAGCCTAGTGATGCCTCCTCTTCCCCAACACTCCTCCTTTTCTTCTCCCGCCTCCTTCCTTATCTACTCCTCCCATCCCTCCCCCTCCTCCTTTCCTGTCTCTCCCTTCTTCTCTTTATTCTTTTTAGGAGAATGGCCCATCATCAGATAGTTTCTTCATCCTGAGGATTTCTGTTTTGTTGCTGTTGCTTGCTATGTGTGTGTGTGTGGACACGTGTGTATCAGTGTATATTGGTGTGTGTGTGTAAGTGTGTGCAGTTGTAGATGCATGTGTATCTGTGAAGGACAGAGGTTTACAGCAGACATCTTTTTCAGTTGTCTCCTACTGAAAAATGTCCAAGGCAGGATCTCCCACAGAACCTGGGCCTCACCAGTTTCACAAGACTGGCTGGTTGGCAGCTTCTGTGAATCTGCTTGTCTCAATCTCCTCAGTGCTAGGCTTATGAGTATGTGCATGTCCAGCCATGACCAACCATGTTCAGCTAAATCCAGTCATGTCCAACCATGTCCAGCCATGTCCAGTCATGTCCACTTTGTCCAACTATGTCCAGCCATGTTCAGCCATGTGCAGCCATATCAAGCCACATCCAGCTAAATCCAGCTATATCCAGCCATATCCAGTCATGTCCAGCTAAATCCAGACGTACCCAGTCAAGTCCAGCTAAATCCAGCCACATCCAGCCATGTCCAGCTAAATCCAGCCATGTCCAACAATGTCCAGCCATGTCCAGTCATATCTACCTCTGTTCAGCCATGTCCAGCCATGCCCAGCCATGTGCAGCTATGTCCAGCCCTTCACAGAGTTCTGGGTATTAAAGTAAGGTGCTCAGGCTTACAGAGCAAGCCCTTGACTGGTAAGCTATCTCATCAGTCCTCAGGATTTCTCTGTACAGGGTTATTTCTTGCCCTAGTTTGAATGCCATCTCTTGAGGGCTGTAACAACTCTGCCCCAGGAGGTGGGTGCGCACGAACTTTGCCTCCTGCGCTCCCAGATTTCAGATTATTGGATGTTTTTAACCTAAATATTGCCAAGAGTTTTGGAACATGAACTGCACTTACTCCTAAGAACTAAACAACTATATGAAGAAGGTGGGGCAGGCCGAGCCCTGCCCCCTAGCATCTGGACACAGGCAATCATGAATAATACGGAGGGATAACCAGCCAGCGAGAGTCAAACGGTGGTGGACTGGTTGCACCAGTAGACGTGAAGTTCAATACCAAGGTTGTATAACAATCGGTAGTTGCAATCAGAGGCATTTAAACCATCCCAGCCTTCCTGAAAGAGAGGATTCTTAGTCCAATAACTCTTAATGATCTGATAGGAGTTTTCATAACCGCCTCTAAAAAATAAATGTAGAGTTCTTCAGTCCCTCTTTTGTTTTAGCTGTTTTCTGGTCTTTGTGTGGTCCAGAAGGACTGCACCTGGGGCATAATCCTGGAAAAACCAGGAAAGGTGTGTGACAGACTGGGACACAAGTGGTCTGTTATGGGACATCCCATGGCTCTCTGGGTGAAAATGACCAGGATGCTATGTTTGCCATAAGATGGATCCAACAGGAGAAACGGTTGCTTCCTCTAGACCAGAGGACTCGGGAGGCCTAGAGAGCACTCAGGAGCTGGGGACTAAGCCTGCCACGCCACTGGCTGCCTTTGGACAGGACTTCCTTCCTCAGTTTTTCCTGATGGAATCTTTTATTTTTTTCTCAATAAGCCTCCCTCCTACTCTCATATCTTTGAGTGTGTGTATATGTGCAAGTGTGTGTGTGTGTGTGTGTGTATGAGTGTGTGTTTGTGTGTATGTGTGTGTATGTGTTTGTGTGAGTATGTGTGTGTTTGTGTGAGTATGTGTGTGTTTGTGTTTATGTGTGTGTGTTTGTGTTTATGGGTATGTGTGTTTGTGTGAGTGTGTATGTATGTGTGTGTATGTATGTATGTGTGAGTGTGTGTGTTTGAATGAAAGTGTGAGTGTATGTATATGTGTGTATGTGTGAGTGTGTGTATATGTGTGTATGTGTAAGTTGTGTGTATGTGTGAAAGTGTGAGTGTGTGTATATGTGTGTGTGAGTGTGTGTATGTGTGGGTATGTATGTGTAGTGTCTATTTATGTGTCTGTTTGTGTGTATATGTATGTGTGTGTGGTGTGTGTATGTGTTTGTGTATGTATTTATGTGTGTGTAAGTATATGTATGTGTTTGTGTATGTTTGTGTATGTGCTTATGCGTGTGTATGTGTTTGTGTGTATGCATGTGTGTGTGTCCCGCATACTTCCTGCCTGAATGTGTGTGTGAACATGAGGTTATTTACTGGAACATCGGCAATGTATTAGCGTCTATAGCACTGAAGAAAAATGATCCCTCCATCCTCAGCAGCCTTACCCTTGGACAGTCCCTCAGGGAGGAGGTGTGGCCACATGCCATGCCCCTACTCATAATGAAGTGCTGACAGGCCCAGTCATTTCTTAAAGTTCCCAGGATTTGAACCCAGGACCTTGCTACCTGCCTGGCCTCCTCAGGCATCGTATATGCCAAACCGGGCTTTGAGAGCCTCTAAACTAGGTCAGCCCAGGATCCCTTCCCCCCAACACTCCCGGAGTGATTCTGGGACAGACATTTAGATCCTCTGTTCTCTGTTGGAAGACACATTCCGCTTGCTGGGGTCTTGATTTTGTGTGTGTGTGTGTGTGTCTGTGTGTGTGTGCACAGAACACAATGAGCATCTCAAAGGGAAGCAGAGAGCCTTGGCTGTTTATGACCCTGAGCAGATTAGCCTCCAGGGGCTCAGTTTGCCCATCTGTGCAATGGGTTGGCTAAAGTGGAAGATCTTCAAACTTATTTTCAGCTCCTAAGTTCTTCTCTTAACTGTGAAGCTTGTGCGGGGGTGGGTGGGTGGGTGGGATCTCCAGATCTCAGGTCTTCAACCCCATGGAGGGAATTAACCAAAGGGCTCCCAACTTCCAAGCTGTTAAGTGCAGTTGATAGCACATGCCACTTAGCACAGAGCACTCTTTTCAGTCTCCTCATTCCAGTATGGCACTGCTGCCCGGCACTGCGGTATGCACCCCTCATGCCAGCACTCGGGGAAGCTGAGGCAGGAGGACAGAAGGTTCGAGGCCAGCCTAGTCTCCACAGTTAGACCTCGGTCTCAGAGCTGACCCCATTTTACTCTGGAGAGAAACTGGGGCACATGGAGACCGTCATTTGCTTAGAGCGGCCTTCTGGTAAACACGGGAGCTCAGACAGCAAGCCCAGATTACAAAGCAGCTTTTTCTGTTAAAAAAAAAAAAAAAAACGGGATGGGCCATGCATTGTCTAGAGAGACATCTAGCAGGTGCAGGCTGCGGCCTTTAACTCCCCTCCTCTAAGAAGTGTCACCAGACAAAATAAACAGAACTCGGAATGGCTGGCTGACGGTTGGAGCTGGCCTGGCCACCTCACACGTCCGGTCTGTGCTGTCCCACCTGGCAGCTGCTCGCAGCACTAAAGGGATCCGAGGACATTAGCAGTTGGGTTTTCTTTTTTTTTAATCTATATAATTATAGAAACGGATTGTTTAGACGGAACCCAGCCATAACACGGAATCACGGTGACAGACGGAGAGCAACTCTGCCAGACCCAGAAAGGCCCGATTTCACGAGGACTTTGGCGATTCTGCTTCTCCCCACCATTTAACGTGGCACGGAGATTTATGGAGCCGTGGGAATGGTTGTGGGAATCTCAGGATTCTTGGCTTCTATAAACCACTCCCCGCAAAGCCCTATTGCATTTGCTTAGCAGCTCAGCGGGGCACAAAATTTCCAAAGTAAGACGACTCAACGTGCAGGACTCTTGTTCTCTGTGTCATCGAGGAATGCTGCCTTTGATTACCCAGGTCTCAGTTTGCCCATCTGTGCGATGGGTTGGTGGGAAGTGTCTGCATCCCAAACTCATTTTCGGCTCTTTGACTCTGGCCTGTCCAACCTGTCAGGGCAGCTTCTCGGGAGAAAGGGGGGGGGGCAGGCTTTTTTGTTGAGGATCTGGGAGTCAGAGAGAAGGTCAGGAATCCTTGTCACACCTTATGTGTGTATACTGTGCTGGAATAAATGACTTGAGGAGGGGAGGAGTTATTCCAGCTCACACAGAGGAGCCCTTCCATCTTGGTGGAAAAGGCATGATGCAAGGGACAGGAGACTGGATACATCCCTGCATGGGCCAGGAAGCTGAGCTTAGGCAGGAAGTGAGGTCCTACCACTCAGAGGCACACTCCCAACCCCCCCCTCCAGCTAGACCCCACCACCTACAAGTTCCTCAGCTTTCTCAGACAGCACCACCCACTGGGGACTGGAAGTTCAAACTCATGGGCCTGTTGGGTCGTTTCATGTTTGCATTAATTAGCTTATGCCAATTTGACACAGACTGGAGTCACCTGGGAAGAGGGGACCTCAGCTGAGAGAGTGTCTCCATCAGATTGGCCTGGGGTGCATTTTCTTATTTAGTGACTTATGTAGGCGGGGCCATTGCTGGACCGGTGATCCCGGGTTCTATAAGAAGGCAGGCTGAGCAAGCCATGAGGAGCAAGCCAGTAAGCAACATCCCTCCATGGCCTCTGCATCAGCTCCTGTCCCTAAGTTTTTGCCTTGGTTTCCCCCTGATAACGAACCTGTAAGATATAATGCAACCTTTCCTTCCCAAGTTGCTTTTAGTCACGATGTTCCTCACAGCAGCAGGCTAGGGCAATGTGCAAACACATACCCTTGTCTCTCTCTCTTTGTTTTGCCTCTGGAACACGATGCACATAGACTACACCATGAATGGCACCGCCCCCGCAACAGTTCTGCAGAGAGCTACACAACTGCCTTAGAATGCAAGCCCCCCTCCCATAAACCACGCCCCACAAAGCCCCGCCCCCACAAGCCCACTCTCCTCCAAGCCCCATCCTCTTCCAAGCTCCGCCCTCCTTCAAGCCCCGCCCTCCCCAGGACTTCATTTCTGAATGTTCATCTTGAAACATCTGCACAACCTCTCTGTGTCATTGCTGGGGACAAAGCCATGATTTCTGTCGTGCAGCCATTATAAGGGTACATAGAACAGACTGCGAGTTATGTCCTTGTACCCTTCTCTTTATTTTGGGAAGCTGGGGGGAGAAGATACCAACTTTTTAAAAAAATTTCATTTATCTATCGCTGTATAAAAAACTGTCTACAATTTTATGACTTAGCACAAACTATTTTACACTAAGCCATGCGGTTGCAGGTTAGGAATCTGGACAGGGCTGGGTGATTCTTCTGTTCCATCAGAAGATCAGATCCAGTTGGGTTGGTCAAGGTCGGCAAGCTATGTCCTTCAGGCCTGGACGTGAAATTGAAGATGTGTCACAGTTATCTTTTCGCCGAACTTCTGGTATTTACATGGTTATTTTTCAGATCCATTCCTTCTCCCTGAAAGAGACAGAAGGAAGGAATTCCAGCAAATGAAAGTTTCCAGATACTCGGGAGTTAGCTAAGCACCGCCCCACTTCCTGATGTTTATGCATAAAGGTGTCTGGTCCCTCAGGCACTTTGAAATTTCTCCCATTTTATTCTTACTGGAGTTGTGTCGAATGAGTTCTAAGTTCCTCAGGGGTAGCTGCCAGATTCCCACATGGCTTCACTTCAGGGACTCTGACATTACGTTGGTTCAATCCACCATACGGCCTCTCCATGGCTGACAGTAAAAGTCCTTTTGGGAACCTGGATTAAGGAGTGTGACCCTGCGCTCTATAGCTGTCCCTGTCACAACCTCTGCCACAGAAGGCTCTCCCTGTTCCTCTGACCCGCAGGAATTTCTGGTCCTGACCTGCTGGCCTGCTGGGAGCTGACATTCCCATGTCATATCCTGATGGTGCGGTGGCGATGGGAAGAACAGAATGCTCCATACCTTTTCTCACACCTATCACGTTCCATCAAGTCTCTCCCTCCACGGATGCTGGGACCTCGGTTATCAATGGTTTCATTGTCAACTCTTGAATTTTCTAATTATTGCTCTCCGCTCACCTTCCTTTCATCCCTTCCCTCTGAGAGAGGGGAAGGAGCACCTCCTCTCTCTGACACCCCCCCCCGTGTGTGTGTGTGTGTGTGTGTGTGTGTGTGTGTGTGCCTGTGTGTGCACGTGTGCACATGCTCAGTTATTAGCTAAAGTTCACACATTTGCACGAGTGTCCACTGACAAGCACTGGCTACGTCTAGAAGTTACTTTACCTCTTCTCTTTACTTTATTCAGTCACTTGAGTTTAATACTTCACAGAGAGACCGAAGAGACGGCTCAGAGATTAGGAGTGCACGAGGCTCTCAGAAGATGCAAGCTAAGTCCCTGGTATCCTGTGGGTGCCTCACAACCACCTATAGCTCCAGCTTTAAGGGATCCAACTTCTTCTTCTGGCTTCTGTGAGTGCCCGTACCCATGTGCCTGCCTGTACACACACACACACACACACACACACACACACACACACACACACACACACACAGAGAGAGAGAGAGAGAGAGAGAGAGAGAGGGAGGGAGAGAGAGAGAGAGAGAGTAATTAATACAGTGCTTATTCCTACCAACATTGAAGTATGGAACACTGTTGGCTGGCCACAGGTGCGGCACTGTTCACTAGACCTTGTGTAACAGACACTTCCCATCCCATGAGCCTCCCCTGCTGTCTCCCCTCTGCACTGTCTCAACTGCACATCTCCTCTGTGCTTTCTGAGGGTTAGTTTAGCTTCCTCCCTTTTGCACGTAACACCACATCTTCCTGGTCTGTTCATGTTGTGTAGGTGGAAGATCTACCACAAGGCATTATTTCCATATATATTCCAGAGGCTCTTAATCCATTCACCTGCCAATGTCAATGCAGGTTGCTTCCATGTTCTGGGCTATTGGAGGACTGCTGGAATGGACAGGTGTGAGGGTGATGCTTCTGCATCCGGATTTCAGTGCCTTCAGTTAAACAGTGAGATCTAGACTGTTTTTTGTATACTGCTTCTGCAGTAGCACCATGGGATGTGATCCTTTCTCCTTCCCTCCTCTCCTTCCCTCCTTCCCCCTCCTCTCTTCTCCCTCTCCTTCCTTCCCTTCTTCTTTCTCCCTCCTCCGCCCTCCTTTTTCTCCTTCCTTCCTCATTCTCTTCCTTCTCATTTTCTTCTCCTCCTCCCCCTCCATGCCCTCCTCCCCTTCTCTCCCTCCTCCCCCTCCCTCATTTCAGTTCCTGTCCTGGGCCTTCACCTCCTTCCAGAAGACCTTTGCACTGTGGCCTTTCTGCTGAATGCAGCAGACTGCGTGTGTGTGCGCGCGCGGGGGCGCGCGTGCACACAAGTAGACTGAAAAGGTTCCCCATTTGCAATCAAGAAAGGCTTCACAGATGTCTTCCACTTGCAAGAAGCATCGGGACCCCAACAGATAACCACTTTTGGCCGTGATTTCCCAGGACTTGGAAGGCAGCCACACTGCTGAAGACTCTGGATAGATCCACTCCATCGTTTCCATCACCCTCGTCCAGAAGCACAGCCCCTGCCAGAGCTTTAGCCTGGAGACCCTCTCTGGACTGTCAACACACATGCATCCGTGGGCGGAGCATCACTGCTCCCAGCACTTGACAGCAGCAGTTTTTAATTCGAGAGGTATAAGTGATTAACAGGATTAATTACAGATGACTGTAGACCACCAGCTCATTCAGGGAGGCTTGACTTGGGAAAACTGACTTGGGCAACTCTAGGTACCATTTTGAAAATGAATTCAAGCCAGATGTACATCGAAGGCACTGAATCACGTGCGAGTGTGGTGCTGATAACCCACAATTCCAGTCTCACATGGGATTTAAGTTTCTGTCCCGGACAGTTTCTTCTTGCTCACCACCTTGTCGCTCCTCACAATACCGGGTTGGAATCAGCACTCTGGTTAAGGATAAAAAGCCTCGTTCAAGGACATATTGTCTTAAAGTCTTTGCAAAACAAGAACACGGAACGCCCTGCCTACAGAGTCCTAGTCATTGGCTGGTCTGCGGATGGAGTGTTCTACTCAGGCTGTGGATGCATTGCAATAATCTCCATGTCATGTGCCAAGTCCGAATAGGACTGACCATAGGAACAGGAACAGTTACTTGACTATGACCCAATTATTCACTATTTTTAGTGCACATGCTACGTGTGCATGTACTTGTGTGTCAAGTATATGTGGAAGTCAGAAGACAGCCTGCAGGAATCAACTCCCTCCGCACAGTGTGTTCCGGGTATTGAACTCAGGTCCTTGGCTTTGGTGGCAATTACTTTTACCCTCGAAACCATCTGGACAGCCTTTTCAGTAATCACTTTCTCTGACCCTCGGTTTTTCTTTTGGGCAATGCCATCATCGGTCACAGATCCTAAAGCACCAACGTTTATGACCATGGGATGCTCAGAGTGGAATCACCGTTCTCAGGGTTAAGTGGTTGCCAGGGCTACTAGAAAATCGTCACTGTAACTATGGTCCCCAAATATTAATGACTTCATGTTGGTACATTAATAACCTTTGTGCTTCCTCTGTCCAGTTGAGCCCAGGGGCTGGAGGACCTACTTCATCTCACCAGCAAGCTGTCCCTAGTGAATGCATCTGATCCCAGGTGGGGGCTTTGATTGACTTTGGATCTTCTACACTTTGTTCTTACCTGGCATAGCCCTGTGTGTCCTGCAATGGCTTTAAACTCAGCATGTATCGGAGGATGACCATGAACTTCTGATCCTTCCATCTCCACCTCTTAGAGCACTAGGATCACAGACTCACCTGCTGTATGCAGTGGTGACTCTGGAGCCCAGGGCTTTGTGCATTATGGGCAAGCACTCTACCCACTCTACCCCAAGTCCAGTGGTGTCAGTTTGCTTGCTTGTCTGTGGAGCTAGGCACAGAACCCAGGCTCTCACACATGCTAGTGAAGTCCTTTACCAGTGAGCTCCATTCCCATCCTAAGGAACCCAATTCCGAGTTCGTGGATTTAAAAGTAAACCAACAAACAATAACAACAAACTCCCCAAATTAAAAAAACAAATCCAAACTCTTATATACAGAAAACCTTCAGCCCCTGCAACAGGCTAATAATGAAACTCAGCTTTTGGAACACTGCCGACTTGGTTTTTATAAAGAACAGCACAGCCAAATGGAGGGAGATATATATATATATATATATATATATATATATATATATATCCCTATTTGTGTTTGAATAGTTCTAATTTAGTTGGCCTGAGGTACATGGCTTCAGGAGAGAGTTTCAAACAGGGTTGTCCAAAGCCTGGGTCCAATGTCTCGGCAAGTCAGTGAGGAGTCCCTTAATGATGCGCTCTTCCATGATGGTTCCCACACACACCAGGAAGCACACTCCTGCAGACATCAAACAGCTGCCCCTAAAAACACAGGATGGGAAAAAAAAGAAAAAAAGAGAAGAACCACTCTGTGTTCCAGCCACAACAAACAGCAGTTTGTAAGAGGCCACAGCAGATCCAAGAGACAGGGCCACATTCTTGCATGTACCAGGTCGGTTGACAATCAGCAGGGGGACTACAATAAGCAGCAGCCGCAGGCATGGCAGAGCAGCGACAAACCCACACTGCAGGGAGAGCAGTTCCGTGTCAACTGGTCAGCAGGCCACCACTCTCCCCTTGATGTCACAGAGATGGCTGGGGCAGGCAAGCACGGAGGCTGCTCACCCAGGTGAGAAGGAGTTTGCATATTTAATCACAAATGACATCATTGTTCCTCCAGGACATCTAAAGTATTATATCAAACTAAGTTCTACCACAGTACAAGATATATAAAGCCTATGATATATATATATAAAACATAGGCTTTGTATGTGTAGAGGACTAGAAGTTGGGGATGTTCAGCTTCAACTGGAAACTTGACACAACTCAGTTAACTGGGAAGACAATCTCAATTGTCTATTGTCTACTGTTGGGGGGGGGGAAGTTGTCATGATTTAATTAACTGATATGGGAGAGGCCAGCCCACTGTGGATGACACCATTCCCTAGGCATGGGGATCCTGAACTGCTGAGCCTAAACAAGGAAGCAAGTGAGTGTGCAAGCATTCATGTTCTCTCTGCTTTGAATTGTGCAAGTGATGTGACCGACTATCACAGAAGTGACGGGTGGCAACCTACTGTAGGCTTTTATTTTTCCAAAACTACATTAATAAATGTACTTAAATGCTTTAACTTTCCTTTTAGCCTACCACCCACCAGCGGTAGTAGAAAGGAAAGGTGAACAGGGCAAAGGAGGATGTGGACCTGTTTAGAAATAATTCTTCGGGGGCGAATCCGATCTGTGTTGTCAGGATATCAGCAGTTCAGTTCACAGGAATCAACGGAGGTAGCTCAGTTCACTCGCAAACACCATTCATGAGTCAGCTGTGGCAGGTCGATCCAGAAGAAACCTCGAGGCGCTGCCAAGCAGCCTGAGTCTGTGGACATGGCAAGAAGCCCTTGCAGCATCACCAGAAGTTTTTGGTGCCTTTCTCTCTATAAAGTCATGATAAACAATGACCAGCAAAGAATGGCAAGGCAAACCAATACCATCCAGCTCTGTTGGCTGTCCATTGGGCTCTCAAGTGTCCACTCTAGCAAAACATCACATGCCCTTTTTTTTCCAGGCTGCTTCCAGAAAAACATCATGTGTCTGTTTTCAGCAAAACATCACCCCGTGTGTCTGCTTCTGAAAAAAAAAAAAATCCTCTCACGAGACAGTTTCCAGACAAATAGCACATGACACCACCGAGTCTCTAAAGAAACCAGAAAATTTCACTTCGATCTTCACTGCCCACCACTTTTGCATGGAGCCTTTTACCCACTGTTGAGGCACCAAGGCCCTTCCCAGCTTCCTGCTCCATGGTCCTGACAGTCTCTTGGGATTTGCAGAGGCAGGAAAGAGAAGAAAGAGTGAGAGACTCCATCTTTCCAAGGAAATCCCTAAGAAGAGCGTTCAAGCTTCCTGCAGAAATTTCATTAATGGAAGTGCAGTCTTTTAAAAACATTTATTAATCATTCATTAATGTATTTGATTTTGTGCACATGTGTGAGCTCAGTCATGCACGTGCTATGGTGCCCATTTGGAGATGGGAAGGACAACTTTTGAGGGTGAGTTCCCGCCTTCTGCCTTGTCGACACCGGGTCACCTTCGCTGTCTCTGCTGCTGCTGTGACTTGTCTGTTTTTTATGTGGGTGCACTGGACTTGGAAGCTCAGGCTTGCATGGCAAGTCCTTTGACCCAGGAAGCCACTTTTAGGTTCCTCTTAGCTCTAACAAGGCCAAAGGAACTAGGCCGTTAGCCTGGAAGACATTACCAACTTTTGAGTTGAGACACTAGGGAGAGATGATGGGGGAGGGTATCCAGCATTCTGAAGTTCTATCATAATCCAGTTGTCACACAGCGTGGGACCCACAAATGGGCAATACATTGCTGACCTTAACTGCAATGGGCAGCATGGTGAACATTGCTTTTATTATTTCTTGGTCCTCAAAATAATTTTCTGTCCAGGCGTGGTAGTGAATACCTGTGATCCAAGCACTGGGGCGGTTGAAGCAAGGGTACTTCCAATTTACAGCCAGCCTGCGTTACATAGCAAGACTTTTAATAAAATAAAACAAAACAACAACAAAATAACAAAACCCCTCAACAAACAAACAAATAAATAAACACAAAAACCACAACCAAAACAATACAAAAACCATAAATCAACCAGTCATCTGACCAACCAACCTACCCACTCTTTGAATTAACATTCTCATTTTAAATAGGAGGAAACAGAGCCTCGGAGATAGGAAGCCATTTCCTCAAGAATAAACAGAAAAATAGTATAGAAAAGGGCACATACACATACACATATACACAGACACATATACACATACACAGACACAGGCACACACATATACACACACACTCACATAGACACATGCATACATACACACATACACACACATCACACATAGACACACAGACACATAGACATACACAGACATTGTACACGCAGAGACACACACACATACACACAGACACACACATGTGTATACACACACACTCACACAGACACATACACAGACACAAAGACATACACAGATAGACACAGACACACACACACATATACACACATCATACACACAGACACACATAGACACATACACACACAGACACTCACATGCACAGATACACACACAGTCACACACACAGACACATACAACAGACACACAGATACACACAGACACACATACACATTATACACACAGACACATACACACACAGACACACATACACACACACATGCAAAGCCAGAAGAGTGTTTAGCTAGGAAATCCCCTGCTTGTCCCCACACCCCCAGGTCTTTCATGAATTATTCATATAGTCCAATCTTTCCCTTTATTGACTTCCCTTTCCTTCCAGGTAAGGTTTTGAAAATCCAGTTATGCAATTGTGATGTTCTCTTTGTTGTCACAGGTCCCTTCCTAAGGGACCCAAGCAAGGAAGCCACAAGATAAACCCCAGCGTCTGGCATTCCGCCTGACAATGGGATCACTTCTCTGTCTTTAGGTTTTGACAATAAGGCTTATCAGCAGGGCCAACTATGGTTCTTAAAGACCGTATGTGTCACTACGGTGCTTGGTCTGCGAGGGGCATCCTCCACTCTTCACCGTCTCAGCACGCTGTGAGTTCTAACATCTAATCTTGGCAGTTCTTCCTCTCCAGCTCTATCATCTTTCTTTCTGCTGTCCATGCCTTGAACTTTTGAAAATGGACAGGACCTGGTATCCTGGCTTTCCAAGGTCTTCTGAGACATTGCTAGAAGCTTCTTTCTTTGGGGGATGGTTTCTTTCTAACGCATTAAAACACTCACCCCTTTGGAGTAGGGGAGACAACTCAGTTGATAAATTGCTGACCACAGGAGCGTGGACCTAAAAGTTCAATCTCCGTATAAAAAGCAGGGTCTAGTGTCCATGCTTAGGACCCTTGTGTGAGCCTCAGAAGCTGGTTAGCCAGGTAATTTACTCTTCTCAGCTGGTTCAAGGAGAGGGCCTGCCTCAGACAGACAGATAGATAGACAGACAGACAAAAAAAGGATACATGTCTCCCGGGGAATACCAGAAGCTAGCCTCCAGCTGCCCCCTGCCCCCCAACACTATGAATGAGCCTCTGGTTTCCTGGTCACCCATTCTAAATTTGACCTGACTTCCAACGGGACTTGCGTTCCAGTACGGATGCCTCTACCACAGCCTCACACTTGGGTATGGTTACAGCTCAAAATAGGTTCTTTAATATCTTTTTTCAAGTTTTTAAATATTGAAATATAATTACATTGTCATCCCCCCTCTCCCCTCCGCACATCTCTCTCTCCTCCCTCAGATTCTTAGTCTTGTTGGGAGATCTAGAGGAGGAAAATGTTTCTTAGGATGCTGGAGAGATGGCTCAGAGATTAAGAGCACTGAGTGCCATCTCAGAGGACCCAAGTTCAATTCCCGGCATCCACATGGTGGCTCACAACCATTCTAAACTCCAGTTCTAGGGCGTCTGTTACCCTGTTCTGGCTTCCGAGGGCAGTGCACGCATGTGGTGCAGAGATACACACAGACAGAACACTCATACACACAAAACAAAATAAATGTTTCTCATAAGAAATTTGGGGTAACTGTGTAACACGCCCACTTGGTGGAGATTCACAACATTAAGCCTGTGATTAAAGGCTCCGAGTAAGTCTGAAAAAAAAAAAAAAAGTGCGAGCAAACTCGCTTAATTTCATTTAGCTTCATTTATCCAAAATCTATTCAAGCATGCATCCCTCCACCCCATCCTTTTCATGGTGTAAGTGTTAACATCTTGTGGATTGAAACATCCTTCCCAGCTTGGGCTTGTAAACTATCCTTTTACCTGTATGAGTTCCAGGACTTCGTCAACCCTGCAAACTTTTCCATATGTCAGAGTTAGGTTTCAGAGACATGAAGTAGCCTGTACAGAGTAACCTAAACTCCAGAGTTGCTTAGCTGGAATTTGAGCCCATGCCTGGATAGATTGAAAGCATATATATGTAAAATTATTTGCCCCATATTTGATCTCCAAGGTAGGATGAATTACTCGGGATTCACTTCAATTACCTGATAAAAATAATTCGCAATTAACCCTCCATTGACTGTCAGTGAGGAGCTCAAAGACAATTTGTCCTCAGCCCCAGACGTCTGCTTTGCATTATCCTTTTCAGAAAAACTCTCTCTCTCTCTCTCTCTCTCTCTCTCTCTCTCTCTCTCTCTCTCTCTCTCTCTCTCTCTCTCTCTCTCTCTCAGGAAACTCTCTTTTCTGCGAGTCGGGAAACGTCCATCCAGACTGTCTGAATTATCAAAGAAAAAAGAAAAAATGTCTTGAGCTGATGGCATCAGAATGAATCGGATGTTACACAGCTAGACCTGGGGAGCTGATTGGAGCTGTCAGTTTTCCTGTGGAGAGACGGCCCTGGGAGGCTGTGCTCAAAGAGTGCCAGGACATCAACAATCAACAAGCTTTCAGGTGAATTTCACAATGCTTGTGGGAAAGGGAGTCCTCCAGCTCCTTGCTGGGGGATCTTACAAAATCCTGTGAGTGGTCTTGGGGTACGAGGTCAATGAGGAGGTGACAGGGAGAAAAATTGTGCACATACATGCATGCATACATGCATACACACATGCATACATCTCCTGAGCACTTTTCAGCCATCAGTGTTAAAGATTTTAGAGCCAAGAAGGCTAATCCATGAACTTGAACTCACGGAGTTCACGGGACACTAGGTTCCCCAAACTGCAGAGTCCTAGTGGGTCAGCAGGCAAAGAAAATGTAATTTTTTTTCTAACCAAACAAATCATTTCAATGAGGGGTGCTCTTGTAGGCGTCTTTCCCAAAAGGGGCCATCAGAACCTCCTGCCTCTTGGCTCCCTGAACATCTTCTCTCTCTGCCTTTGGCAGGTGGGGCTCCGGCAAGACCTTGCGAGCTGGATTTGAGTTCTTCTGTTGTCTGTGTTCTGCAGGTTGCTAACTAATGACGAGAGAGCTGGCTCTGGAATGTGGAGAGCATGCTTGCTCAGGGTGGGGTGGTGAGAGGCAAAGGAAGGGCTCCGGATACCAGCGCCCATCTCTCCTGTGGCCCATCTTCTAGTTTGGGCTGAAATCCTAGGGGGGAGGGGGGAGCTCCTTGGTGGGTCTATCTCCCCACATAAGGAAGTGTCTCCTGCCTCTTTTGGGACCTGGGGTCAGTAGGAGATCATGGCTCCTTGTCAGAACAGCTTCAAGGGTTGTTAGTTAGTATCCATTTGGCCATTCAGCAGGTTCTAACTGAGCACAGCTGTGTGAGTCCCCAGGACAGCAGGAACACACAATAAAACCTCTGCTTTGTCTTTTTCTTCCTCCTCTTCCCTGGACTCCACTGTTTTCTTCCCCTTTCTCCTCTTGCCCTTCTTCTGCCCTCTTCTATCCTTCCCTCCTGCCTTTTCTACCCCCACCCCATTCCTTCTCCTCCTCCTCTTCTATCTCCCACTCCTCCTCTTCTTCTTCTTCCTCTTCCTCCAGCCAGGGTCTCACTATGCAACCCAGGCTGCTGGTCTCAAACTATCATATATTCTAGTTTGCTTTCGGGCCTGTGATAAATAAAACATTGACCGAAAGCAATCCAGGGACGGAGGGGGGGGGGCAGGAGGGGGCGGGGCCAGGGAGCGAGGGTGATTTCAGTTTACACATTGTATTCATTCGCTCAGAGAAGCCAAGGTAGGAACCGAAGACAGGAACTTGGAGGAAGAAACTGATGCAGAGGCCATGGAGGGGTGCAGCTTACTGGCTCGTTCCCCTATGGCTCGCTCAGCCTGTTTTCTTAGAGAACCCAGGACCACCAGCCCAGGGAGAGCCCCACCCGCAATGAGTAGAGACCTCTCACATCAACCTTTCTAATCAAGAAAATGCCCCACAGGCTTGCCCACAGGCCAGTCCGAGGGGGGCAATTCCTCAATGGAGGTTCCCTTTCCCCCACATGTGCTGAACTGGCTTCAGAAGCTAGCGGTGACACTCAGGCTGACCTTGAGCTTGAGCCCCTGACTCTCCTGATCAACCCTTATAGTGCTAACAACATAGATTGGTACCTCCACACCTGTCCTGTCCTCTATCCCCTGGGGAACACTGCCGGGGGGGGGTTGTTTTGTTTTATTGTTTGTTTCTGAGACATAAAGTATTAGTTCCCACATCAATCACTGGGCCCAGAGGAGAGATTGCTTTAAGCTGTCTCCTCTAGTGTCCCATTTTATGGAGGGAATAGCTGAGATCCAGTGAGGAGAAAAAGGTGTTCTATCAAAGCCACCTGGTGGGTTCAACATACATCCTAGATAAGGTAATGTTTTTAATGTTTGAAAGTTTCATACATTGATATAATATATATCAATCACATCCACCCACAATTCCTTACACCCAAACTCCCCCATTGCCTCCTCCCTATCTGTCGGCTTCATGCCCTCTTTCTTTTTACTGTTCTTAATAACTCAGAGTCCAGTTAGTGATGCACACATGCACATGGGCATGTGGCCACCCTCTGGGCTGTGAATAACATACTCCATAATCCCTGAAGAGAGTGACCCCCATTCTGTCAGCAACCATAACCGCCAATAGCTGTGGTGTCTCAGGGAACTCTCCACCCATGCTGGGGTTTTGAGTGGCTCGATCTTGTGCAGGAGACCCCGGCTGTTGCGAGCTGATGCTTGAGACAGCCATGTCACCTCTGAGAGCCAGCATTTCACAGCTCTCCTCCCATGCTGATTCTCTCTTTCCTTCCACTCCCTCTCCTATGAGGTTCCTGAGCTTTGGATTGAGGGAGGTAGGTAGGTATAGAAGATAGCTCTAGTGTTACCCCATTCAAGTCTCTTTCCTTATGATGTAGCTTCTGAGAGCTTAACCCATGACCATTCGCAGGTTTGGGTGAGCGTTCATAGACACCATACATTGTGTCAGGATCATGACATTTAAGAGCTGGGGTGACAGACCCTTACTCTGTGGACTGGGACATGTTGAGATAACAGTGCGGATCTGGGAACAAGGAGGACTGTGGGTTCAAACCCCTATACACTATTGATTCATCACAGTGCCTTGGGCAAGCTGTTTAGCTTTCTGAGCCTCCGTGTCGCCTCCATTTCAGCGGCGACAGGGCTGGTATCTACAGTCTACCAGTGGTGGGAAGAGATGCATTGCTACATGATAAATACTTTTGCAAAGTACCCAGCAGAGACCAGGAAACGCCAAATGGCTGTCAGGAGCGATAGTCAAGATGGTAAATGGCATAGATATTTATATTCAGTGTTCTCAGAAGAAACAGGAAATGATAGCTAATTTTGTCCCCAGGAAGGGCAAGGCAAGAGGAGACGTCCTCGTTGAATGGGTTTTTCTGTTTGGTATTTTTGATGGCATTTCCACTTCAGTGGGTTCCTTAGCCTATGACAGTGACAGACAAAGCCGCATATGATGCAAACATGCGTTACCCTCTGCTGGAGCTGCCCCCCAGTCAGAATCTGAGTGCTCTTGCTGGATATGTCCCCATGCTCGATCAAGGATGACCCAAGACAGAGGCACTCCCAAAGAGCCCTTGAGTTACCCAACCATCAGAGTTGTCCAAAGCCTACTTTGCAGAATGCTAGACATCTGACACACTCTTAGTCTTGGGGACCCCCTTCCCATCACATTTCCAGTGTACATTGGCTCGAATATAAGGACAGACTCGCATTTCCATCTTTCTCTGTATCTGATAGAGTACTTGAGGACAGTATGCCTATCCTTCTGCCTATGGGGTAACCCTAGGGATCTGCAGCACTGTACACTAACCTAGAGCACCCTACACACAGCCTTAAATATACCTGCCTTAAGCTGAAGCATAAATGTGTCATCGGAATCAGACGTGTCCCCCGAAGGTCTCCTTTCCTCAGGCAGTTTTTTATCTGTATCTGTCAGGACTAAAAGCATCTGCCCCTCAAGCTGAAATATCCAAATGTGCTCCAGAGGCAGTGGGGGATGGGAGAGGGGGAGGAGGGAGAGGGAGAGAGAGAGATGCTAGGGGCAGAAAAGGGTTGCAGTATTATACCCCTACCTCAGCAACAGCACTCTTGCCTCCAGGACTTCTGTTTTATACACTAGGCTTTCTCTGAAATTCAGAGAATGTGTTTGCAGTACGTTTGAGAGACACTCGGAGGAGGATTACTTCAGAGGTGTTGATAGAGTTGACAGCTTGATCAAAGATTTAACCAGATGCATTTCACAGGGGAATATGTGACTCTTAATCTCATTTGCTCCAGTATCCATTCCTTTGTCTGTATTTGCCTTGCAGCTGTTTGAACAGAATTGAGACAGCCCCTGCCTGGAGAAAGGCAGAGGCTCCTGAGACTCAGATTGAAGTAAAGGAAACACACAAGGCCCAGCAAACTCCTGAAAGTTACAAGATAAACAAGACCTTTCCCCAAGGCTATGTAAGCAATAGCCTTGCTGGGAAAAAGAGTCTTTTCCAGGGAGCTGCCTACACATTGAGAAGGGAGCTTCAGGAATATGGCTCTCAGGATGGTCATCCATGCTGAAGTGGGCTTCTCAGCCATGCAGCTGCCTTTGGGTGACCTGTGCTCCTGTATGTAACACTTCGCGCATATTCCTGTGAGCCACCCCAGTAAACTCACAGGTATACTAACCAAGAACTAGGTGGAATCACTACCATGATCAGTCATTGGAATTCTATCTTGGTTGAACAGACTTTTGCTCATAACTCCCCAGGAAAAGTCTGCATGCAACTGTCAAGATTTCCATATGCCAGGATCATTCTAGATCTTCAAGGTAGTGGATAAGTATGATACACAAGGGTCTCTTGTAGCAGTGGGGAAGATTGTTCAAGTACCAATGAATGGTCTCATACCCAGCATGACATCAGACAGGGACACATATTGTGGAGATGCCGTGATAAGAAGATGGAGGTACAGTGAGGCCATTCCTAGTTTCCTTTCTGTGGCTGTGATGAAAACATCTTGGCAATGAGGGTGTTGGGGGAGGAGAGCTATTTGACTTACACTTCACTTGCAGGTTGCAGTCCATCACTGAATGATCTAGAAGGCAGGCCTGCCCACGATTCCAGTCAGAATCATCTCCACATGAGGAACTCACTCACAGCCAAGAAGTGGAGGAACAGCCGTGGAAGATGCTGCACCTTGGCTCCCTCAGACTCATGCTCAGACAGCTTTCTTAAACAACCCAGGGCCTCCTGCCTGGGGAATGGCACCACCCACAGTGGGCTGAGTTCTATTCAATAACAATCATGAGACTTGCCCACAGACTGACTAGATCTAGGCAGTTCCTCACTTGAGGCTCTCCTCTCCTACATCCTAGACTGTGCCGAGTTGACAGTTAATGCTAACAGGGACAATGGTGAAGAGAGATGTCTACTAGAGAAAGCCACTTGAGCTGAGTTCCAGAGGATACCCAAGGGAGGGAGGGGGGACAGTAGTTGCATTGAGGCATGGACAGAAATCAGTGTTCTAAGAACATGAAGCAAGTGCCAGTGAAGAGTGTGGGAAGACAGGATATGAAATGAAGCAGGATGTCAGCAGAAAGCAGTACCAGGCTCATCTATCTTCTCATCACCAAGTACCGAGTCTGGCGACCATTAGCCATTATGGGTGTCTGCTGAAGGTCCAAATGAATGCAATCTGTCCGTCTCATCAGCTCTTCTTGTCGTTCTTTGTAAACACCATTAGCACTGTTCCTGTGTGTTTTATAAAATAAAGGTAGCCTTTAAAACTCCTGACATTGTTTATATCAGACAGTTTTCTGTGACTGTTGCAAAAAACAAAACAAAACAAAACAAAACAAAACAAAACACCCTAGGCAGGGTAAGAGAGATTTGTTTAATGCACTGTTTCAGAGGCAGGAAGTCGTGTTGGTCTGGTGAGGGATTCCTTGGAGGTTGTGTATGGGGGCGGGGGGGGGGGCGCACAGTGAGAGAAAAAGCTGAAGTAAGGCAGTTCTCCCACGGGAATTACATTGATCTCTTCTTAGAACATCCCCTTGATCTAATGACTTACTACTTACCTTGCCTCTTAAATGTCCCACTACCTCTTAACACTGAGGACTAAGCTTTCAACGTCCCCACCTTTGAGAGACACAATTTAACTGCAAGCAAACTATAGCAACATTCTTTCCAGTTTGATTAACCGTGACCATCATCAGGCAGGGAAAGTTGATTTGACATCTATTACGCTCCCCCCAATTCTAATATTTAGAAGGTAAATATTGCCCTAGCTGAGGGTGCACCTGGGTGCCATCCATCCACAACAGAAGCCCCACCCCCTTCTTTTTAGGAAAGTGAGCCACAGAGGGCCAAGGATTCAGACAACATCACACTGAGGAAATGGTGTATGCCAGGCAGAAGCCTTCTCACCCCATGGCTGAGCTTAAGGCTGGAAGGATTGATTGGCTGATAGATCTCATTCCATTTGCTCCCATTGCTCAAAGAGGAGGATTCCGTAGTACAATGTACTCTGTGCCCCAAATATGGAATTTGAACCAAATCTCCGATATTTAGCTTTAGGGCACAGCAGCGATACTCAGATCCCCCAATTAGAAGCAGAGGTGGAGATGAATGGTTACTAGAAGTCTGGAGACAACTGCAGTTTCAAAAGGCAGCAACAGGCTGGAGCCGAAAGAGAGATGCTTCAGATCTCGCACCAGGAATGCAGAGAGCTAAATGAGAACCATTTGAACGCTCTGGGGGTCATAAAGTGGAATTCCCTCTTGTACAGTACGCAAGAGTTATTAAGTGTGTATATGAGACCCCTGTTTTACTTCATGTACATGATTATTTTATACAGGCGAGTTTGGAAAGAATTATAGGCTGGGAGCTGGCCAGGATGCGAGATGCGCAGCTGGGGGTGGGGGGGGGCGAGAGTTGCAATGTCCTTGTTGGGAGCTCAGGCTTCCTGTGGGATGCCAAGGTGGGATCCATCCTGGGACTAAGGATTGGGGAGAGCATATGTGCTTGGACTCCGTGCAAGGCTCATCTCCAGTGAGGCACCCCGGGCCTGAGCTTGCTTTGCGGGAGAGGGCCAAGTTTGAGAAGCAAATGAGCTGAAGTTGGGAGCAAGCCCAGGGAGCTGGGCTCAGTCCACTAAAGCCTGGAGCCCAGGAAGATAAGGAATCTGGACTTGGTTCCCTTGGCTTTAAGACGTGCGAGAGAATATGGGCCATTCTGAGCACACCCAGTGATCTCAAAGGTGAGAAAGATGTTGGCTTTCTGGATGAAGTTAGAGGCCAGGAGCTAGGGATTAAAGACAGCTTTGAGGGAGACCCGAGTACAGTTAGGCTGGGCTGATCACGTCTTTCCTGAGAGTGGGCTGGGGGCAGTGGGACTTTTTCTGGCTAGGTTTCTATATGGAAGCATGGGTCTATGGTTGGAAAACATAACACAAAACAAACAAACAAACAGCAATACATAAAAACAGGAATCCTGGCTTTGCTCCTAAGCCTATGACCTACACTTAGTTAAATCTCTCTCCACTAGTCCCATAACAGTGCATGAAAAATTGGTGCTCACCTAGTGACATATTTTATTAACAATGATTTAATGAGAGGAATGGAAGAGAGTAGAGGTGGGGTGGAAAAGGCATGGGACATACTGTCTTTGGTTGATGGATCAGGGAATCTCTCATCTATCTATAGTTGTTCCCTGAGCATTAACAAAAGCCCCGCTTGGTTTCCCAAAGGCTTTATACCTTGAACAAAGTTACCCTCACAGTGTAACTTTGTGTCTCTTGCCCCCAGGACATTCTGGGGATACCCAACCAGCTAAATGATTGAATTTCCCAATTTCATAGCTTTCTTGTTCCAAATATATTTAAAGCCTTCAGTCTACTAAGCCACAGCTTATCTAAAAGGAGATAATGAACACAGCATTGTGACACAATGATTGTGACACAAAATTAACTTTAGTTTTATTAAGCATAACTAAAATAGACATTTATTTTTATAGCACAAGGGGCAGTTGTCATCCCAGACAGACACCATAGACATATACTTCTCTCTTCTTGTTTCTCTCTGACTGTTCTAGAACATTCTATCACATTCCCTTTATCCATATAATCTAACAGGACACATAACCTCCTCTGCATTCTAGATGGATGACAAGAAGAGGGCAGTTTGAACCTTTAATGGATGGTTTATAATCATTGGTCAGACTGGAGTCACGTGATACTCTAGCTGCAAAGGAGTCTGGGTAGCAGAGTCTCTGTTATCAGTCTCTAGTGCCTTTCTAAGAACCAGGGGGTTTCTCAGAGCAACACAGAGCATCTCTTACAGACAATAAAATATCTCTGCCTTACTTTCCTGGTCAGGCAGCCTAGGACCAAAGCCCAGCCTGGCCAGCTCTTCTATGTACTAACAGAAGAAACTCAGGCGAACCTCACAGTGTCTGCTGTCACTTGTCAACCAAAGGAAATGGCCTTGGAACGTGAGCTCCAGAGGATCACTGTAGAGATGCAGAGAGAACATCCATCACGGATCCTGGCTTGCTGTGGTGTGTCTGCAGCTGTCACTGGAAGCAGAGCTGGCTGTCCTTCGCTTCCTCATCCCTCTGGGCTCCACTCAGACCTTTGTAGATCGTGGGCAATTTCTCACAATTTGTTGTTTGCAGAGGATTCGTGTGTTTTCATCCTTGACATCCCCAGACCTGCCGGGAGCTGATTGAAGTTTCTTCTGTTGGCTAGTCTGTGTTCTCGTTACTAGCAGCTCTGCTTTTCTGGGAAGACAAATGGGATCCTGGGGAGATTACCCCAAGCCACATAGATGATAAGGAAAACTGTGTGGTTTTGAACGCTGCTTCTCTTTCCCCTCCCTTCTTCCTCCTCTCTTCCTTCTCTCTACCCTTCCCTCTCCCTTTGTTTCCCATCCCTCTTTTTCTTTCTGCCTTCCTTCTCTTTCCCGCCCTTCTTTCTTTGTTTATTTCTCTCCTTTTCTCCCTCGTCCTTTCTTTCCTTCCTTATTCCCTCCCTATAACACCACATCCCCACCCCACCCCTAGTCATGTTCCGAGACACACATAAATCAGACAACTTCCTCAACAGCTCTCCCTGCACTGAGCATTTGGCCAGCATTTGGAGACAGAGCCTGATCCCCGTGTTGGCTTGAGATGTGGAGACACTCACTTTGGATAGTGTAGAGCTTTTGCAAAAGTGCCGACTCTCGGTAGCAAATAACTTGAGGACTTAGACGTATATCTAAAACCCTGAACCAACCCAAAGGAAGTGGTGATGCTCACAAAGTCAGATGAGCTGACCACCCATGAGCTGAACACAGATATCGTACAGGAGGAAGGAAAGGTGTCCAGAGACTCAAGCAAAGGAGGGCTGGTCCCCCGGGAAGCACATTGGATGGTGAGGGCTGGTCCCCCGGGAAGCACATTGGATGCTGAGCCTAAGTTGGGTATCGTGGGTGGTTTATGAGGTCTTTTGTGTCCTGGATTCTGGATGAAGATGAGATGCGAAGCTGTCTTCTTTAAAAGGCCCCTGAGAAGTGGGACCCCCCAAGTCTTTGAAGGTTTTCTTACCTCGGGGTGGTAATGCCCAAGTCCATCCAGTCCCGCTGAAAGCGTAAGGTGGTCAAGAGTGTTGTGCAAGATGATAAAAGGCAGTTAGCACTCCATCTCAGTGTGGGGCCATGGGGACTTATGGCATGTAGGGGAACAAGAGCAATTAGAGAGAGCTGTAGCTAACCCCTACCAGTTGTCACCACGTGTAAATGTGGGACAGGTGTCGACAGATATTTGGATGTGTCAAGAGAAACCCAAAACCTTGCACTCCACAAGCAATTTACCTTTGGAAAAATGACCAATGCATACAAAAAAAAAAAAAAAAAAAAAAAAAAACCCTCTGGGCGATGCTTTCTGCTCCCTCTCATTTAGATGGCCACCTTGGGTGGTCCAGGATACTTTGTTACATCTCCCATTTAAGATCCCTCCCAGTAGAGACAAGACATGGAATTCCACTCTCTCTTCTTAGAAGGTGTGAGACAGGGACCTGGGCCCTACTGCGTACCTTATGGTGACTGGGTGGCAGAGCTGGGTCCCAGCACTAGTTCTGAGATTGACCTTCCTCCCCTTTGGGGTCAGGAACTGGAATGGTGCCAGGTTTCTGGACTTGGCCAGGAAGGCAGTATAAGTTGGGACCCAAAGCCAACAACCTACAGAGAAGAATTGTGGAGTTGGGGCGTGACTTCAGGGGATTTACTCCTTCTTGGGAGGGAGAACATCGCAGAGCAGAGAGTAGCACCTGTCATGGAAGCTGGGGAGCAGAGAGGGGCTAGGAGAGGGAAGAAAGGAGAAGAGAAGAGGAGCCAAGGATGTTTGTGCTGTCGGCTCCCTTCATCCTGCCTGTGGTATGGTGCTGCCCACGTTTAAGCCAAATCTTCTCTTGTATTCCTGATCTCCTCTCATCAGTTAGTTCTCCTTGGAAACCCCTCACAGACCCCCAGAGGCATACTTGGTGGTCTCTTAAGTGTCTATCAAGCCAATCAAATTGACAGTCAAGATTGACCATTGGAAAACACAGATATTTGCGCTAGGATTCACGACACAACAGTAGCAAGATTACACTGACAAAGTAGCAATGAAAATAATTTTATGGTTGTGAAACATTATTATGCGAGGAACTGTATTAAAGGGTTAGGAGGGTTGAGAACCGCTGATTTAGACTGTGCTGCTGTCAAATAAAGATGGCTGGCAGGCAGAAAGACAATCTTTCATCTCTCAGTCACAGGGAGAAGGGATTTGGTGCTAGCTCCTGACTCCTCTTGATAACTCCTGCTGTCTCTTTGACAAAGCCACAGCCAACTTTGGGCATAAGGGCTTGTGGTTAATATTGGTATATTCAAAGTAACCTTAATGTAATTAAAGACATCTTGTTACTAGTTAACTGTTGTCCTGCCTTCATTATATACCAGATAGGGCATATGCTGGAGTATGTTAGCCTAAAAATATGTCTCTGTGGTATCAATCAATAGTCTTAGTGTATATTCTGCCTGCCACAGTCTTGGGGACCCAGGCTAGAATGGACTGACACCTCATACATTGTCAGTATTCACAACAGAAGTAAGAGAATTCCAAGAGATTTCACATTCATTGTTAATCTGGGTTGGCCATGACCATGGAACTTCAGCTGACAGCCTATTTGGCAAGACTAATCACACGACCCTACTCAATCACAGAGCTCAGGAAGGAGGTGCCTCTCATTTGACTGGGAGGAGAGGATACAGTGGTACCCTGCGTATCATTTAGCCAGGGACCTCATTTGTGGTCTCTTCCAAGCTTCTGAAAGTAGACGTCACCCCTTGGAATATGTCTGGAGAGTAAAGACTTGTCCACACACAATGGCAAAGTGATACCTCAGGCAGAAGCCAGTCTCACCCCTTGGTCCTCGGCGGTTGACCGTGATGAACTCAGTTCTGTTCCTACTGGGGGAAAAAACAATGTGGCCCCACAGCACACATCCAGCAAAGCTCTGGCTTTTGCCACACAGGGCAATGGGTATCTAGAACGAGGAGGGGATCAACATGGGGCTGTATGAGAGGAGGTCTCTCTCTGAAGAGAGAGAGTCTGAGGGAGGAAGGGCAGCCTTTAGTGTTAGGACTTGGATGCATTTTCTCTGCCGCCTTCTGATAGAGGCCCTTAACTCTCTGAGATTCCTCCTCAGATTCCAAGAAGGTGGCCCAGTTTCAACCTTGCCCCTTGGATGTTAACTCCTAATGGCCCAAGACCAATTCCTTAAGACCTTGGAATCCCTCTCTCTGGGTGTCCTAGGAGTGACTGCCACCTGTGGGACATTGGAAGGGAAATTTTTTAGCGATTTGTCCTTCCTTCTTCCCTCCTTCCCTCCCTCCCTCCCTTCTTTCCTTCCTTCCTTCCTTCCTTCCTTCCTTCCTTCCTTCCTTCCTTCCTTCCATCCTTTCTTTCTTTTTCTCTCTTTCCCTCTCTTTCTTTCTTTTTCTTTCTTTCTTTCTTTCTTTCTCTTTCTTTCTTTCTTTCTCTTTCCTTCCTTCCTTCCTTCTTCCTTCCTTCCTTCCTTCCTTCCTTCCTTTCCCTCCCTCCCTCCCTCCCTTCCTTCCTTCCTTTCCCTCCATCCCTCCCTCCCTCCCTTCT
>NC_034612.1:9275520-9295906 GCF_900095145.1 Mus pahari | reverse complement strand
CTTCCTTCCTTCCTTCCTTCCTTCCTTCCTTCCTTCTTTCTTTCCTTCTGCCTGTCTGTCTGTCTGCCTTCTTTTCTTTTTGAAAAAAAAAATCAGGGTTTGGAGGATGTGAACAAGTGCATGTTTTTCAGTTTTTTGAAAGACACGATGCAGGACAGGCAAAGGATGGGGGAAAAAAATCTCATTAAGGCAGAAAATTGGGAGCCCAGGTTCCCAAGAGCTGGATCACAACCTTGTTAATTTCACACCAATTTCCCTTCCCTGATGACAAGGGCTCACTCCTGTTCACCATGGGCCCTCTGCCAGGTGCAGGAACCTAAGAGCCCTGCTTTGAGTTAAGGCTCTGAATTCAGCAGCCACCCGGTTCACAACTGATGCAGCTAGTGGGGGCCACCAGAAGTTTGGTCAGAACATCACTTCCTGAGCCAACCTGGCCTTGTAGAAAGAACTGGACTTGACCAACTGGCAAAAAAAAAAAAAAAAAAAAAAAAAAAAAATCTGATATCACGTGTGCTGTGGGAAGCAGGGATGAAGAGCAGGCGTGATGTTTGTCAGCAACTGATAAGGTCATAGCAGAGACAGAACCACTGGGACTTAAGCCCCTACTGTGTGTCAGGCCAGCACTAAGCCCCACAGAGAGATGATCTCACTCAATTCCCACAACAGCCTTGAAAGGGAAAATTATATCTAAAAGGATTCTCACGTCTGATCTCTCCAATTTGACACAGCTTGTCGGAAGGAACGTCCAGGGCCAAATACAAAATGGTGGTTTCATTACTTGGAACCATGTGTCATTGTGGCCCTAGCTATTGATTCCGCATCCCATCCCCTCACACTAGAGAGGGCCTCGATGTACCTTTTTGACAATCTGTCCTTTGCAATGAAAAGCCCTGTACATTGTCCCAAAAGATCCCCAGCTGGGGCAGTGCCAGATGAGATTCTGAGATGGCAAGTTATTCAGAATTCCAGAGGGACAGAGCAGGAAATTATTTTAAAAAAATTTTTTTCTTTAAAAATGAACTCTGTATGTATGTGGACACATGCATCACAGCGCGGATGTCAAGGTCAGAGGACAAATCATGAAACTAGTTCCCTTCTTCTACTGTGCAGGTTCCTGGGCTCAAACTCAGGTTGCGCCCCCACACACACATGCAAACATGCACATGAAGTAAAGGCATGATTTTTTTTTTTTTAAGGACAAAATAAAATGCAGTTGATGTCACTGGTCACCCTCTGTGGCTTCTGTTCTTCTGGAAGGGTCCTGGATGCTCATCTGTTGCAATACTGACCATCCTGAAGTGTTCAGGCCAGTTGCTTTGTAGGATGCTGGTCAAGTTCCATTTGTCACGGAAGAGTCAGGACACGTCATGTTGACGGGAGCTGCACAGGTGAGGTATCAGGAGGCACTGCTCCATACTGTGACCCCAGAGGGCCCAGACGGCCCTGATCAGGTGGTGTCTGCCTGTTACATTGTTGCAAGTGAAGCCTCTGCGGGCCTGCAACCGTGTAATTAAGTATCTTGTCCCAGAGACATTTGAAACTATGAGAACTTCAGAACAAGACTTTTGACCCAGACATTGTGACTACAGGGTCTATGGCCATCTGCTGCTCTGAAGCTTTCTGTGGCTCCCTGGCACTTATTCAGGACTTTCTAGGCCCTGGGTGAGACGCTTCATACATTTATTCTTTTACTTTTACTAATCTCCCGAGTCTCGACTGTCTCATTTTTCCTACCCGGTCTCTGTCCATATTACATGGATATAGCCAGCACCCCAAGGATGTGATGTCTGCCTCTGGTTCAGAGGATTCTGAGAAAAGTAATCCCCAGTGCTATCCTCTGTCCATAGGACACAAACTGGGACTGAGGCATCTCCAAGACTCACAAGATCCCTCTGACTCCAGACAAAATGCACACCAGAGATGCGAGCCAACAGGGAAAAAAAATCCAGGGTGTTTGACAGTATAGGGCTTGACTGGCTTGTGGGCACAGCAATCCGGTGAGATTTAATATTCCCTTCGAAGGAGACACACGGCTGTCCAATAATAAACAGCAGTGTCGACGGTGTTGATCTTTAAAGTAAATCCCATTGCTATTAGCTTATCTGCCTGGCGATTAAAACTAATAAAATAATAAACTTTCTGATACAGACTCTCAGCTCACTTCAATCTTACCTTCCAGCTGTAGTGTGCGTCTTTCTGACTGCTGGTGTTTTCGGCAATTTCCAGCTTATCATGGAACTATCTGGAACATTCTGATGGGCTTCAGTGACTCTGGGTTATTTTTGTGCCCCCTCCCTGACTTTATCTATCTTTTTTAAAACTTCAATCCAAGCTAAAAATTTGCAGCCTTTCCAGCCCGGTGAGCAGAAATGTCTCTCTTTGTAAAGTTCAAAATCAACTACTTCTTTTGGCCATTGTGAGCTCACTAAAGACAAGAAAGGAAGTAGGGATTGGGGGAGAGGAGAGCTCATCAATATAATGTTTGCTTTACCTATAAGCACAAGGATCCGAATTTGATGTCCAGAACCCATGTACGATGGCTGGCTAGGCGTGGTAGTGTGTGTTTAAAATCCCCATGTTGGGATGCAGAGACTGAAGGTCCCTGGGGCTTGCTTGCCTGCTAGCCAGCTAGCCAGTGAGTTCCAGGTCATCAAATAAGCAAGGTAGACAGTACCTGAAGGACCATAGCCAGTGCTGCCCTCCAGCCTCCCTGTTCTCCACGAGTGCGCCAGCACATACACGAACACACACACACACACACACACACACACACACACACGAAAGAAACTTCAAACTCTGAATTAACAGGCAATGGGTGGTCCTCTGTGCTCATTCTGGCTCCTCTGAGCCTGCTATCTCTGAGGGCAAATTTGAAGACAACCCAGAAAAAGAAGTCCATGCAGAGAGACTGCGCCTGCCTAGGAGTCCCCACAGGGAGAACAGGGCTGAGGAGATCCTGTGCAGAGGTAGAGCACACAGGTCTTTCTTAGAGTGGCCTTTTACTAAAGTCCTGTACGTCATCTCTCTGCAAGCCCACAGGATGCTGTCCTTTCCACCCTGGAAGAATCCTTTCTGTGTTTGAGAAAGGATACAAAGTAGGTGCCTGTGTTGAACAGGCATGCAGGATGGAAGGCAGTGAGTTTTAAGCCCTAGGTGTCAGTGTGTGTGTGTGTGTGTGTGTGTGTGTGTGTGTGTGTGTGTGTGTGTATGTGTGGTGTGTTTATGCACAAGGACACTCGGTTTTTTACTGGAACTAGGAATCCAAACTAAGGTCCCATTTGCGCAATGAGCACTCATCCACAGAGCCAGCCCCCACCTCCCAGCCCTGTTTCAGATCTTTCTATTTGACCCTTCTTCATCCCAGAGCATATAATTAGATTTTCTTATAATAACTGTAGACGAGGCCTTCCTGTATAAACTCTTCATCTGCAAGCAGTGGTCTTTGTATCTTCCTTTGGTGGATCTTCTGGCTTTGGCCCCCCAAAGCATTATGGGGTGTCAGAATAAGGGAGACATTGGAGAGAGATGGTCTATCAGATCTTTACGTCTTACATTCTATCTATACCTGTTGGTGAGAGCAGGGGGTTTTGCCAGTGTTAAAAGCATCGTATCGTGTGTCAATAGATGGAACAGTGACTTGACTCCCAGCCAAATCCCCACAGGTCTCACGCCTTCCCCTCCCTTTTAACTGGATTTGTGTATGTCTGCACCCGAATGAGGTGAGAACTCTGTCATTCCCGAAAGAAGAAAGGCAGCCCTCAAGAAGAGCTTTACTTTGGCCAAAACCCTGGAGTGTTTTCAAAAGGACTTTTCTCCCTACACTGCCCTCCCATCCAAGCCTAAGAGAAACATATATTTATTTCAGAAAATGTGGGAAACGGCCGGAGTCTTTGCCAGGGAATGTGGCTATAAAGAAACACAAGCCAACTCTGATTGGCTTAGGCAAAATGTAATTTATTCAGTGCATTGCCTGGAGAGCCCCAAATCGTCAGGAAGGTTTGCAAACCAGTTGTAGAAGGAGGAAGTGAATCGTGGATGCTCTCTAGGCTGTGGGGGAGCAGGAGCGGGAGGGAAATCTCAGGTCAGGGCTGCTCTGCTGTGGGAAGCTATGTAATCCAAGCTGGCCTTGAACTTAACAACCACTGAACCTTTTCCTCCCGACCTCTGGGAGTCATGTCCAGTTGCGACATTTGCCAACACCATTTGCAAGTTCATGGAGGACATACAGCCTTGAGAAAATGTGTCCATTTGGCTCGACTGAGGTCGCACGACTTGTCTCTGGTTGTGCCCTCTGACTTTGGGCTCAAAGGTTGGATACTTGGAATCTCCTAGACACCCATATGTACCAACTGGGAGGTTAGCTGTAACAGGAATTATAAATTCTTGCTAGTCTGTATAAAAGACACACAACCCAGGTATTTTATTTACAAGGTGTAAGCCTAGATTGGGCAGGTTTGGAGCTATTCTAACTTATTTCCCAGTTATAAATTCCCTTGTTGCTTGCTGTTTCCCTTGGCAATATGCTCAAAGTTCATCTCCTCTCATGATGACCTCCACCACCTCTCTCTCCTTTCCTCTTCTTCTTCTTCTTCTTCTTCTTCTTCTTCTTCTTCTTCTTCTTCTTCTTCTTCTTCTTCTTCTTCTTCTTCTTCTTCTTCTTCTTCTTCTTCTNTCTTCTTCTCCTTCTCCTTCTCCTTCTCCTTCTCCTTCTCCTTCTCCTTCTCCTTCTCCTTCTCCTTCTCCTTCTCCTTCTCCTTCTCCTTTCCCCTCCCTCCCCCTCCCCTCCCCTTCCCCTTCTCCTTCTTCTTCCTCATCTTCTTTTTCTCCTCCTCCTCTTCCTCTACTTCTTCCTCTTCCTCCTTCTCTGTCTGTCTGTCTGTCTGTCTGTCTGTCTCTCTGCTCCCCATCCACAACTCCCTCACTACATCCTCAATCCCTCCACTGCCCAATCAGATGCTCTAGCCTTTTATTGACCAGTTAAATTGGGGAGCAAGGTTTGGACAGCATCACCTGGTGTATGTGAGGATCTGCTTGCCATAGGCAACCACATCTTGGGAGTTAGTAGTTAGAATTAGAATCCAAAATAGCTTCAGACCATCCCACCATAGTGAGCCGTTAAGATGCTATTGGTGGTGACATGGGCACTTCTCTAGGATGTTCAAGAGTTCGTGGTTTCCATCTCCTCTTCTGTGTAAGTCCCTCCCACATCAGCCCAGAGCTGGTCTGTGTGACCACGACATTGCACAGAGGAAATAGCCCATGGCTTCAGAGTTAGATCCCAAGTCTCTATGGCACTTCTTTGATGCCTTGATATATTTGTGATGAGAAAAGTCGCGCCTCGGCACTAAGATGCCCAAACAATGGGTGGAAGAGCCTACTAGAGGAGAAACTGGGGCTTCTCACTAATAGCCAGTATGAGCCTGCAGACCTCCAGCCACAAGGTGAGCTGTGGTCTGACCCTGCAGTTCTTGCCTGCATCAAAACCCATCTCATGAAGGTGTGAATCAGAATAACCCAGCGGAGCTGCTCACAAATTCTTGATCCTCTCAAACATCAGGACCAAAATTACTCCAAAACAAAAACAACAAAAACAAAACACCAACAAAAAACACCCCCCAAAACCCCACATTGATTAATGCTTCAAGAGGTGAGTTGAAGGGGCCTAGAGTGACGGATTAGTGGTTAAGCATGCTTGCTGTTCTTCCCAAGGACCTGAGTTCGGTTCCCAGTACCCACATCGGGTAGCTCACAACAACCTCTTGTGACCCCAGCTCCAGAAGATCTGGAGCCTTCTTCAGGCAACCACAGGCACCATATTCATACATGTATACACCTCACCCCTGAACACACACATGCACATAACTAAAACTAAATACTTTTTTTTTTTTTTTTTTTTTTTTTAAAGAAACTGAATTTGGAGCATTATGTCATGGAGAGGAGATACTGGTCTGGGGACGGAACATGGGAGCTGTCAGTCTAACCCTACAACCTTCTGTCTTTTCCAGACATGTCGAGTCCTCAGAGGCCCCAAAGCAGCATGGCTTCCTAACGAGACTTCACTGTGGAAGCATCACAGACTGATGTTCGGGCATTAAGTCAGGAGGCACGGGGGTCAGCCGACCGTAGAGTTTGGCCTTGAATCCATGTCTATCCAATCCCGAGGCTGAGCTCTTGACTACTTTGCCTGCTTCCTGTAAAGGCAGGGACCCCAGTGTTCAGGCAACCCTCTCTAGAGATCCAATATGACAGAGCATTGGTAGGAGAAAGGCTCTTGCAGAGCAACAGGGTGGGGTAGTGGAAAACTCCACGAAGCTCGCCAGCTCTGTCCTTATGTTTATTCAAAATTATTTGGCAAGCCCCTCCTCCGAGGCAGGCACGGTCCTAGGGACTGTGCATGAAGTGCGCTCATTGCAAATGGTGGCGTTTTACGTCTTGGCTGTCTCCTCAATCGTGCTATTTTTTTTTTTTCTTTTTAACTCCAGCGTCTCACTCTCCTGACCCATAAACAAAACTACTAATGACTACCAGATGAGAGAGGCCGAGTTGCTTTATAACTGGGAAAACGGGGTCGATAACACTAGGTCTCGCTGGGAGGATTCAATACGGCAAACCAATACAGGCCAGTTCGCTCAACGAATAATTACCGAACATCCACACGTGCCAGCCATGGAGGGAGCAGAGAGTTCTGGAAAGGCTTTAGTGAATGAGGCAAATGTCTGCCTGCCCACTTGGCCCTCATGCTGAGTGCAGTTGGATTTTAAGCAAGAAATTACAATTGCAGCTAGGGTTTCCAATAAACACACTCAACTGTGGCTACTGACCCCATACCCCCGCCGTCTCCGTGCTGCTAGTGGGAAGAGGGTCACCTCTATCGGAGTCTCTAGGGTTTAGAATCTGGGAGATTTTCCTTTGCATATTAGGGATCCTTGAAGAGCAGAGTGACATTTGCCAAAGGGACAGAAATGCCAACGGAGAAATTGGGAGTGGCCTTGCAGGTATAAGGACCAGAGTTTGAACCCAGCACCCGGCAGGAAACAGAGAGTGCCAGCTCTTGCTTGTAATCTTAGTTGCCAAGGAAGTGGAGACAGATGGATTTCTGGGGCTCACTGGCTGGCCAGTCTAGCTCAATCTGTAAGTTCCAGGCCAACCTCAGGGCCGGGCTCAAACAAGCAAACCAACAAAACCCAAGGTGGGTGGTACCTGTGAATGAATGTGATACATATATGGCTATATATGGCTTCCATAGGCACATATATGCACCCACCCACACATGGACATGCATGCACATACACATGCATATGGGAGAGGAGAGGAGAGAGAGGGAGAGGGAGAGGGAGGGAGGGAGGGAGGGAGGGAGAGAGAGAGAGAGAGAGAGAGAGAGAGAGAGAGAGAGAGAGAGAAACACAAACCTGCCCTGTTGGCTGACCTTTTCTGTATCTTTGCCATGGGTTTATGGTGGGGTGGGGAGTCGGACCTGTGGAGGAGTGGAAAGGATCTCTCTCTCTCTCTCTCTTTGTCTCTCTCTCTGTCTCTCTCTCCTCTTTCTCTGCGTCTCTGTCTCTCTTTCTGTCTCTGTCTCTGTCTCTCTCCTCTCTCCTTCCAGCAGCACAGCTGGCAACTCCATCATCCCCTGGAACTTTCGCCTGTTAATATGCAGTTTCTGGATACATCATCCTCTGAGGGTTTCCTCTGTATGTGCTCTCAGAAGGCGTGTTTACAGACCTGGAAACTAAATGGTGGAATCCTGCTTCTGTTGTCCCTCCAGTGACATGTGCTGTGGCAGGCATGGGGATTGTATGGAGATGCTCAGCCAGGCTTGTTGGGTGCCCAGAGTCAGCGGATTGATCATATGACCTGGAAGGTGTATACCATCTCCTGCTTCTGGAAGAACACATCTGCCTGTTTTCCTATGGCATTGGGTCTGTCGGCATAGAATATCAGGATTCATCTATGATTTGTCTCTGAGGAGCACCCGCTGAAGGGAAGACATCATTTTTGTCTTCTTCCACAGTGGATCCTTGGGGCATTAGGACGTTGGGCCCAGAAGAGGCCACTGAAGCCCGTCTGCTTTGACTCCTAACCCATTTCCATTGGTGTCATGTGCCGAGTGGTTGCACAAGTGTGAGCCAGCTGTGGATGCTCCTCTTCTCCCTGGCTAAGAGTCTTGCTGTTGGTCTGATAGGCGTGGCTGACCCAACATGACGCACCTGCAGAGAAGGAAGGGGCTCTTCCAGCTACCAGTGGATGCTACCATTTGACAGCCCTGAACCCTCTCCACTGACTCTCCTGAGGAGATGCAGTCAACAGCTGTCACACTGGCTCTTGTTTTGATCGAGTTGTTTCAGACAGAGGGATAGGAAAGTTTGCTTTAATAGATTGAGGATAGATGGTAAAGTGTAGGGGAAATTGTGTGTCTTTGTGTGTCTGTGTGAGGCTATATGCAAACATGAGTGCAGTGCCCACAGAGACCAGAAGAGAGCACCAGTTCCCCTGGGCTGGAGTTATAAGCTGGCATATGCCATCTATGTGGGTGCTGTGAACTGACCCCAGGTCCTCTACAATAGCAGCCAGAACCTTTCACCACAGAGCTGTATTTCCAGCTCCTCCATTTGTTTTTAATGCTCTTCTAGAAGGAATGTTTAAACAACCACTTCCTAGCTTGCATTTCTGCATGCAGAATCACACTCTATTTGTTGAATAAATAGTTAAGTAAATGGAAAAAAATAAGTGAAAGAGAAAATGATGAAAGACACTCCACAGTAACATGGGTAACATGAATGAATGAATGGATGGATGGATGGATGAATGAATGAATGAATTAATTAATTAATTAATTAATTTCTCATGATGGAATAATGGAGAACGGAATGTTCTTGGGATCTGCAGATGTTTACCAGATACTTCTCATTGTCTCCGTGTAATTCACAGAAGTGGTCTCTCTGCACCTACCTCATCTGATGGAACACACTCCACTTGCCACAGCCGGCTAACCAGGAATGGCCTGGACCAGACCACCCAGTCAAATCAAACCTACATTCCTGACAGAGGCAGAGAGGGTGAGGCAAGATTCTCTCTGCCCATGGCGTGTGGATGGGAACGTCTCCTGTCGTTCCTAGTAGGCACGTCTTCCCCTTGGCAAGGAGATGAGAAAGGAAGAAGGAAAGGATGTTCTGGTATGTGTGGGGTGGGGTGGGGAGAGGAGAGGAGGCAGAGGGAAGAAAGAGGGTGAAAAGGAGGGAGAAGGAAGGGAGAGAGAAGGAGGAGGGGGAAGAGGAGGAGAGAGAGAGGAAGAGAAGGTGGAGGAGGAGGAAGGGGATTAGGAGGAGGCGGAGGGGAAAATGGAGGAGGGGGAAGGGGAAGAGGAGGGGAGGGGAGAAGAAGAGGAGGAGGGAGAGAGAGGAAGAAGGAGAAGAGAAGGGATGGATTGATTTGTACCGTTACTTTCCAAATCATTTGTGATCATTGATTTTAATGGCCAACTTACGGCGATCTAGAATCACCGGGGGAAGAGAGCCTTAACGTGGTGAGAGTGTCTAGATCAGGGTTGGTCTGTAGGCTGTCTATGGGGGTTTGCTTAACTATGTTAATTGAGGTTCGAGGAGTCACCCTACACATGGGCTCGAGCTGCCTCCCACTAATTTCTGTGGGAGACTTGAGATTCAGATACAGAATATAAAGAAGGAGGGGCATGGGCAGCTCCAGGGGCAAGCTGATGCCCAGGGAATGGGCCAATTGGGGAATCAAGAAGGGAAAGACAACAGATTGAATGAGAGAGGGCTGAGAGTACTGCTGCACAAGTGCGCGTGTGTGTATGCGCACACGCACGCGCACGCGCACGTGTGTGTGTGTGTGTGTGTGTGTGTGTGTGTGTGTGCATGCGTGCCTGCTTCAAAGGCAGCTCTCCTCTAAATATGCTCCTGGTAGTAGGTGCTATATGATCATCTACTGCAGACTCCACTACCTTGGCTTGAAACTAGGAACAAGTCAACCCTTTCCCCTTAAGTTGCTTTTTAAATTTTTTTTTTGGGGGGGGGGTCTGAGGATTTTAATCACAGCCACTAAAATAAAATTAAGACACCATCCTAACACACGCGCCCAAAGAAGAGCTTCTTCAAGTCTCCTGCCTCAGTCCAAATGAGGACAAAACCGGGTCTCTCAGCAGTCCGTTCATGCCTCCACGTCCCTCTCCTTTATCTCTAGGGATGATGATGATGATGATGATGATGATGATGATGATGATGATGATGACGACGACGACGATGACAATGATGGAGGAGGAAAGGCGGAGATAAAAGGAAACACCCCAGGCTCCTCTCTACTGTGTAGGAAGCAGCTCTGAGATTTAGTAGCCATTCAGTGTGCTCAGATGGGTTTCTTGGCTTGGCTGTCTGAGCTCTGGTTGCTTTTCTTTATTTGGCTCCTGGTAGCTTCTGGAGACTCATGGCTTGCCCAGGGCTGGCTGTGGTATTTGCCTTGGCTGGGCAGTCTCAGAACCTGACCTCCTTCCTCCTGCTAGACACAAGAGCTTCTTTCCTGGGAGTTCCTCGTCCTGTCCAGTGGATTAGAAAGTAGCCCACCCACGGTGAACCTCAGAAGTCTGGAATTAGCATCTCTGGGGTTTGTTCTGGGGACAGGCTCTCCAGAGTCCCGGGGAGATCCTTAGATGGTCCCTTCCCTCTTGCAAGGGTGGCTGGTGGTTTTGGCGGCCTCACTGGACAAACAAATTGCCTTCCACAAACCAGTTCGCATAGCCTTAACCCGGAGCTGGCAAACCACCCCCGAGTGGGGATTCCACAGAGGCACAAGCTGGTGGGACTTTTGGAGAGAGAGGAGCTTGGAGAAGTGGGTTAGATAGGTCAGATGAGGCAGTTACTTGCTAAAGGGGCAGTGGGTGGCCCTAAACGGAGACAGGTAAGGGGTGGTGTCGAATCCTTTCTTCTGTGTCAGGTGGGACACTGGAGTCAATGAGTTACCAAGCTACCGCCTGGGATATGTTTCTGGCCACCAGGTCCACGGCTGCTTTGGAAAACTGTGTCCATGCATGCACACAGAGGTTTGAAAAGGCCAAGAAAGTAATTTTTGTCTGTGGGTGAAGGAACTTGGCAGATTATGGCAACTGCACAGAGCAGGGGGGATTTCAAGTGAGGTACACGGGTGGAGTCCTATCACAACCCACCACATATTTTAGCTTATGCCTCCCCGTGCCCTTCCTTGCTACCATCTCCAAGCGCTCTGCCACCCTAAACTCTCTTGGACCTCCGTGCTCCCCTATTTGGCCTCACCCATCAGCCGTCCTGCCTGGCCAACAGCCGGGGCATGACATATTTGCACCGTGTGTAAACACCACTCACCATTAAGAGTTCCGTCTAATGAGAAACAGAACCACAGAGGAGAAGCTTCAAAGTGGTTAGCGGAAGGAAGTGCCTGGAACAAAATCCGACTTGATGTCCCAATTAATACGACCCCTAATTCTATTTCCTCCCCTGCGGGCTAGCAGCCACCTCCCAGTAATTTCTGTGGGAGACGGAGACTTGGCCGATGAGGACAGAGGGACCTGGAAATGGGGCGGCTTCACGGATGAATTGATGCACAGGGAATGGGCATATTAGGACAAATTAGGGAATTAAGGAGGAGGAAAAACAAGAGACGACAGTCAGAGGAGATGTCATCCCCAGTAATAGTATTAATGGAAACCGGGACTTCGCTGCAGAGGGTGGCTGGCGTGCGCAGAGCGGAAGGCATCGGGCAAATTGTCTTTTATTTCAGTCAGGGAGAGAAAAAAATATCTTTGCCAGACCCTCGCTCTCCTTTCCAGGACCTTGGAGACGGAGCAGCCATGGGATTATCCAGGGAGAGGGATGAACGGATGGATTCCCCCTGTAGACACTAAGCCTGCTGAACTCATAGGAAGAACAGAACCCAGGGAAGATAAAAGGACCTTTTAAGTAGCTATCTGGGGTCTGAGTCACCTGTGACGCCGTCCTGTGACCGTTCTCAGCCATGACCTCTATGTCACAGAGGCATGTGTTAGTTAACATGGGGGTGAAGTGACCCTCCCTTCAAGCTTGTCAGAGGCATCAGATATCCCAAGGGGTGGGGCAGAGGACCAGAAGACCCTTCCTAACTCATCTGGGATGGCTTGGGTCTTTCAGCCTCACTTCCCTGCCCTCTCTATCCAGCTTGCACAGATCTGTCTTGACCGTTCAAGGGCGCAGACACTGACACGCTATCTCCTTTCTTAACTACCCCGCCATGCTCTGTGGTTAAATCTGGCCCCATGAACATAACACCCCAGGCCTCTAGGATGCCTCTGCAGCCCTGACATCCTAGAACCCCAACATCTCCATCACGCAAATCCCCAACTTGCAAACCCTTCCCTTCCCCATGGCGTGATGTGGGTGACATCTTTCTTCAGCTCTTCTTTGGTTAGGGGTGTTCCCACGGACCTGATTCAAGCCCAAAGTCAAGGGGGCCCTTACTTGCTAGAGCCTTCCTGGGTATCTTAGTCACCTCTTTAGTGAAACCTAAGACCAGTTACTGTTACTTCTCAGTCCATTTGTCCTGGTGGGCAGACTACTGGCTATATCTACCGAATAATAAGAGCCCACACCTTGAAGACAAATCGTCCTGAAAATTCTGCCACCGGGGAAGTCACTGAACCTTGGGTCTCCCTCATCAGCCAAATGGGAACAAGAAGCTGGGGAGAGGTGGCTCATGCTGTGACGTGCTTGCCATGAGAGCCTGAGGATTTGAGTCTGAGCCCTAGCATCTTCGTTAAAAAGCCAGGTGTGGTGGCAGACACACTTGTAATCCCAGCACTGTCCAGACAGTGACACACTCATGCACACACACTGGTAACAAGGTCCTCTTGGTCCAACAAGGTGAAATATGGGAAGGGCTTTATCCAGTGCGTAGAGCATAGTCAGTGACGAGTGAACCAGTAAGAGTCTGGAGCTGGGATGGTGGTGTCTTTCCAGCCCATCTATTGGCTCTTCCTTCAGTGCTTCTCTCTACCACTGTCCCAGGCTTCCCTCTGTAGTCTAAGACATTCATCCTCTCTGCTGCCAGGGTACAGAAGCCACGAGATGGCTCTCGCATGGAATCCACAGCCACTTGCTTATGTTGGGGACCAATGCTACTGCTGTACACATGCTCAGTAGGTCACCCAAATTAGATCATCATCTTGTGTACAGAAGTATGCAGGGGAGCATGTAGGTGTGAAGCCAGCCTTGACTCTTCCAGTGTGGGTTTTCAGCAATGTGTGTATGCCTGTATGCCTGTGTGCGCGCGTGTGTGCGTGTGTGTGTGTGTGTGTGTGTGTGTGTGTGCGTGTGCTTGCATGTGTGTGTGTGCATGTGTGTGTGTGCGTGCGTGTGTGTGCATGCATGTGTGTGTGTGTGCGTGTGCGCGCGCGCGCGCGTGTGTGTGTGTGTGTGTGTGTGTGTGTCCTGAGACCACACTGAGGCTTTCCCATTAACATCAGCCTCTTTATAACATGACCACCCCCACATCCCAGTTACTAAGCTCTGCTGTCCCTACACCAGGCAATAGCTCCAGCTCCCAGCCCAGACAGCGCCTGTCTGTGTAAATATTGATGTCTTAGAATTTTTTCTTAGGAAATCCCTAGAAGTCAGGACACTCACTGCCTCTGTGGCTCTGGAGGTCAGGATTGGTCAAAGACGAGCAGAGGTCCTCTGAAAGTGTACATTGGAACTGGCATCTGGGGAAGTTGCTTAGGACAAGAAAACTAGAATTTTTCTACACTGGCCCATGGGCGTGTTTGAGGACAGCGTGCTTCATGATGGACAGACTTCAAAGCAGGTTTCGGTCTTCCTAACTCATGACATTTGCAGAACTCACGGCCTTTCCACTTGCCCCTTTCATCTTTAACATTGAGAGAAGTTCCTGGTTCCACCCCCACTTTTTGAGTCAAGGTCTCACGTAGCCTAGGCCGACTTCAAACGTGGTATGGAATTAAGGATGCACTTGAAATTCTGATCCTCCCGTGTCTACCTCTCAGCTACTGGGGTGACCAGTGTGCACCCCCCCCCGCACGCCCAGCTTCTGCAGTGCTGAAGATGGAACCCAGAGCCCTGTGCATGTGCAGGCTACACAAGCTCTCTACCGCCTGAGGTAGATCCCCAGCATCTCCAAAAGGAGGCAGAGGGAGCATAAGGCCAAACAGCGTGACTGCAAGATACTCTACCGGGTTCCATTGCGAGCCAAAGGGAATCGGCTCCCAGCCTGCTCCTGGTACCGACTTCAGCTGAGACATCAGCCTGCATACGGGGATCAGTGAGGAAGAGAGAGAAATGAAGAGACAACTCCCAGGCACAGAGGAAACAAACTTCAGAGTCAGATCCCATCTTCAGAGACCCATTGGGTTGGCTGAGGCCTTTGTGTAGATTTTCTCAGTTTCCCCCCTCATTGACTTCCTTCCAGTCTGCCCCCAGCACATGCGCTGTCCAGTGACATCATCGCAGCATCTGTTTCCCGGGACACAGGCCATGCCCTAGTGATAGGAGAGGGGAGCGATTGGATTGTGGTGGTTCAAATGGGATTGGTCTCCCCCCCACACACACACACACAGACTCGGAGATCCAAGGGCTCACTCCCTAATTGCTGGTGCTGTTGGGAGATGTTTAGGGAACTTCCTGTGGCCTTGCTGGAGGAAGTCACTAGAGGCGGGCTTCGGTCGTTTACAGCCTCATGTCACTTCCGGTTTGCTCTTTCTCCTTCATGTCTGTGGTGGAAGATGTGACGTCTCAGTCCCTGCTCCTGCCACCGGGCCTTGCCTCCTCGATGAACTTATCTCTCTGGAACCATAAGGCAAAAGGAGCTCTTTTTCCCCTTAGTTGCTTTTGGTCATGGTGGGTTTTGTTTTTTTTTCTTTTCATCACAGAAACAGAAAAGTAATTAAGTACAGGAACCAAAGAAAGTCCGGGAACCGTTTCTTTCTGAGTAGTGATGAGGGACCGATTCGTGTTTCAAACCAGGAGCCTGCAGGGAAATGGGAGCCTGTCCCTGCTCTCCAAGGTCACTGAGTGGAAGAAAACAGGACTGTATGCAAGCATGATGGGGCTTAGGAAGAAAGGACAGGGTGCTGGAAAAGTCACTCACCACCTTCCCGGCATTCTTACGGTGGGGAAGCAACCTGCTGACATCATGGTCTGATGTCGTCATCTGCAAAATTCCTGATGGAGAATTGTGCAAGTTAGAAAAACAAACACGCTGGCTCAGTGAATCAAGAGCCGACTGTGCAAGCAAAAGATCCTGAGTTTGATCCCTAACACCCACCCAAAAGGCCGGGTGTGGCAGCAGCCATCTGTAGTCTTAGCTCTGGGGAGAGAGTGAGGACCAGTCAACTCTTGGGGGGGGGGAGGGAGAGAGACAGAGACAGAAACAGACAGAGACATAAGACAGAAAGAGAAAGACACAGAGACACAGAGAAACAGAGAGAGATAGGAGAGACAGAAAGAGACAGAGACACAGAGAAACACACAGAGAGCAGACAAAGAGACAGAGACACAGAGTCAGAGATACAGAGAGACAGCGACAGAAATAGAGAAGGGAGAGACAGAGACAGGTGGAGAGACAGAGATACAGAGAGATAGAGACACAGAGAAATACAGACAGACAGACCTAGACACAGACAGCGACAGAGACAAACACCAAACATCAACCGCCTCTCGTCTTCATACACATGAGCAAAAGTACACCCCTCTGCTATAGAACACACAAACCACACACACACACACACACACACACACACACACCACACACGATTGCGTGTGAATCTCCCAAATGTTAAGTGCATTTACTCTTTTTTTATGTAGCTGCATCTGTGGCTAGCAGCCTGTGACCCACACCAGTCAGACTCACCTGGTAGGAGACTGTGGAAGGCTTCGTGCAGCCACTGATGGCTGAACTGGGACCTAAGGTGATGGGGGTCGGGGGGGGGGGGAAGAATAGCTTGTTCACAGAGCTGGAGGACAGAGCGAGTGAGCACGGTAGCTTAGACAGTTGGGATAACCAGAGCCACTCGGGATCCTACTGTGCATGAAGTAAGGACTCTTAACCACCAGAAGCTGCTTGTCTTAACCCTTAGCTGGCTCTTCCATCTTTGCCCCAGAAGCCATGGTCAGGCTACAGGTCCCTACTGTAGGAACAGGAAGTGTCTATGTAGAAAGAGAAGTAGATGGGAAACAGACAAGGGAGCAGGGACCCTGGCCTCCCAACCTGACATCAGAAACACCCAGCCGTGCCCTGCCTTGTTTCAGGCTTTGAGATTTCATTTGTTACACAGCAAATGCTAGCTGAGACATTATTCTAAAGGGCGGGTGGGGGAGGGAAATCCCATACATCTATCTGTCAGCCTAAATTCATTGGACATCAGAACTGTGGTGAGCCATCTCTTAAGGCTTTTAAACTATCTTATCCCACCGAAATGTCAGTCAAGTAAGCATTTGTGTCCATTTCGCAGATGAACACCATCAAGGCTCACAGTGAGTGTGATTTTCTTCACACTATACAGCTGATGAAATGTTGGGACATGGTGGTGACCCCAGGACTGTGACTATGTGACTCTAACGTCCCAGGGATCTATCCGTTACCACACCTCCTCCCCACCCCACCCCACCCCCAGTTCTGGAATTAAAATTGTGTGGCACCACACCCAGATTGTTCCTTTTAAATGAGAGGGTTAAATTCATGTTCCCATACTTGTAAAGCAAGCGCTTTATTGACTGACCAGCCCACAGAAACCTGCTTGATCCATCTCCCCAGAATTCAGCTCTTTTCTGTTGTCAATTCTCTGGGATAGATTAGAGAGCCTGGAAGATGTGGGGTTAACATGACGCTTCTCAGAGAAGGCTAGCCTGTGGATGGCAGATGACACTGAGCTGAGGGCCATTGTGCTAGACAGAGGCTCCTACATCCCAGGCCCATCCAGGGCTACCCAATGTCCCCTGACACCTGGCCTCACAGTTGGCTCCACTTGTCACATGGAAGTCAGGGCTCAGACAGACAGATTGTCCCAGCCCTGGTTGCTGGTCTCAGCCCTGTCTCCGACTGGCCAGATGACCTTGGGTCATGACCCCTTCCCTTAGACTCCAATTTCCCCATCTATTAAGTAAGAGCAGAGTTCCTGGTACTCTGGTGTGTTATTTCATTGAATTCTTCACTCTGCTAGAATCCCGCTCTGCAAGACAACACACATTTGTAGCTTAAGTAAGCTTCGTGCTCAGCTGTAAACACTGATAACCTGATTTTAAAATCTATTTTCTCTCCATGTGTGTGTGTGCATGTGTGTATGCTTGTGTGTGTGTATGTAAATGCTTGTGTGTGTCTATGCATGTGTGTATGAGCATCTGCATAGTATATACATATGTGTGTGTACATGTGTGGGTGCATGTGCATGTGTGTATGTATATGTGCATGCATGTGCATGTGTGTGCCTGTGCATGTGTGTATGTATATGTGCATGCATGTGCATGTGTGTGCCTGTGCATGTTTGTGTGTGTATATCCATGTATGTGTACATGTGTAGGTGCATGTGTGTGCATGTATATAGGTATGTGTATGTGCATGTGTGTGTGTGTTCATATGTGCCTGCATGTGTGTGTATGTGTGTGTGTGCTATCTGTGTGTAGTGCCTGTAGAAGCATGAGCAGGATGCCATACTTTTAGATCTTTAGTTCCAAGCGGCTGTGAGCTGCCTGATTGGCTAGACTCCAGTCCCCTGGAAGAGCAACAAGTCCACTGTGCCATCTCTCTCATCTTCCTGTGAATTTAAAGTGCTCATTGTAGGTTTTGTTGTTGTTGTTGTTCATTTTATAATGCCCCTAAGAATAAATACCTATGTATTTTTTAAATGCCTGTCTGGTACTGCTGGGGGTAGGAACTACGAAGGAAGAACTGGGCCTTGCCGTTTTGAAGGAGAGCCCAAGACTGAGGCAGGGGAATGGATTTCAGGCCTGGCTGCCAGTGACCTGGCCAGCAGCCCCTCGTCAGCAAAGGTGACACTTTAGACTTTGTGTCTTCAGGAAGCCCCCACTGAGGGTCCTGTGGTGCAGAGCCAGTGGCAAATCGAACCTGCCAGGCTCATGGTGGGGAATCACAAGCTGGAGAAAGGAGACAGGCTGGGTCCTGCTGTTCCCTGTGAGGACACAGCCCCAGTGATCTAAAGGCCTCAAGTCGTAACATGTGACACGTGTCCCTCACCTCTCTGCAGTGTCACCTGGGGACTCAGCAGTTAACACATGGATACTTTGGAGGGCATTGAAGACACAAGCCATAACAGTGGGGTCCAAAGGGCAGTGGATGAGAGTGAGTAAGTGAGTAAGTGATAGTGAGCAAGGTGAGGTATTTGAGTCCACACCTTGGTTTGTAGCAACCTTGAGGGTCTGCCCGATGACCACAGATGCCAGGGAGAATGTCCAGTGCTAAAGCCCACCTGTGAGATGAGAGTGAGCTGGGGGGACACAGGCTCTAATTTGTCTCTATATGGCCCCAAAGCAGCTTCTTTTTGGTTAGAGTTTGTTTAGAATATATTTAATTTTTTTTCGGTTGGGGGGAGGAGTTGGTTTATTTTTTATTTTTTGTTTGTTTGTTTTGTTTGTTTGGTTTGGTTTTTTTTTTTTTTTTTGAGACAGGGTCTCTCTACATAGTCCTAGTCCTGCATATCCTGGAACTCACTCTGCAGACCAGGCTAGCCCCAAACTCAGAGATCCTCCCGCTTCTGCCTCCCAAGTGCCGGAATTAAAGGTGTGAGACACCATGCCTAGCTAAACATAATCTTTAATATTTGTCTTTAGTATTTGTCTTTGTATTTAGTATTTTTGTTGTTGTTTGATGTGCATGTGTGTGTATAAGTATGTATATATGTTTTTCTCAACTAGGAAATCCCCCCCTGTGCAGCTTCCCATGTTTCCCCCTGCCTGCTGTTTTTGTTGTTGTTTTTTGTTTGTTTGTTTTTTAAATGTGTGTTACCGAGGATTGAACTCAGATTGTCATGGTGTGCAACCAGCACCTTGCCAATTGAGTCATCTTTCCCTCCCCGTTGCTGCTTTGCAAATGAGGTCTTGCTATGTAGCTCTGGTAAGCCTGAAACTTGCTCTGTAAACCAAGGTAGCCTCAAATTGGCGGTCAGCCTCCTGCCTCTGCCTCCCGTCTAGTTTAATTAAAAGAACCCATTGCCAAAAGATCTCCATCTTTGAACTGGAAGTTTCACCCGCGTTCTGGTAAACGTGCCTGCAGATTCATTCGTCTGGATTTGGGTTTATCTTCTGGATCAGATTTCTGTTTAATTTTTAAAGACTTATTTTTAGAGACCTTTTTTTCAGTTCCCAGAGAAATCACGAGGGGGAGGGGCGAATAGAGATTTCCCATCCACTTTCTCTCCCAGCATGCTCAGTGCCCCCTGATTGTCCACAGCCCCTGAAGAGTGGCAGCGGCGGCCTCGGCTGCAAGTGGTGACGTCACTCGGACACAGCACGTTAACTCCCCAAATCCGCAGCTGCGCGGAAGGATCACTTTGCGATCTGTGAATAAGGACACACGCGGGCGCACACACCAAACAGCCGTGTCCAGTGTTTTCACTGGCGTCATCAGAGGCCTCCACACCTCTTCTTCCTTCTAGCCTCTAGTGAGCAACTGATCTTTCCATAATCTTGCCCCTTCCAGAATGTTCTAGAGTTAGTTTTGCAATCTGTAGCCTTTCAGATTGATCTCTTTCACTGCCTCGCATGCATTTACTTTTTTTTTTTTTTTTTCTAACCCACTGTTTCCATGGTGGGCAGGCTTGCTTTTGTTTGATTGTTTGGGGCAGAATAATATTCTATATCCTGGACATACCCCAGTTAATGTATGTTATCACCTCGTGGGGAAACATGATTACTTCTAACCTTTGCTCTCATGAGTTGGGTCTCAAGAAAGAATACAAGACTCGAGCTGTATTCTCTTCCAAGACTCAAGCTGATTCTCCTGAAAATCGGCCACGCTATTTCGAATTCCCACCCACAATTCATTCTCCTGTTTTCAGGTTTTCCTCTTCTCGCCTCGCTCCTCCTCCCAGACTCTTTGGTATCAGTTTGCGGGATGTTCTTTTCCCGTCAGTCTGGCAGACGTCCTTTCCCATTTCCCCATCTGTTCCTGTCTCATCGTTTACACACCAGGCGCCTCACATACGCTCTAAGCGCAGACATTTAATTCTTAATATGTTACAAAGAATTCTGTACCCAGCACTATTTATTCATTTAGCTTCTTCTCCATCAGAATAAAGTCCTCGACCTATTTTAGGAAGATCTTTTTCTGGGGAATGAACCAGGGTCTCCTGTGTACTAGCAAGAACTCTACTAATGAGCTACAGTGCCCATTCCCCCCCCCC
>NC_034612.1:9268313-9275509 GCF_900095145.1 Mus pahari | reverse complement strand
CACACACTGAGTGCCCTGCAGTCCCCCCATCTCCCCGCCCCCCACTTCTCATTTTTTCATTTTGAGACGGAGACTTGATAAGTTGCCTGGTATAGCCTTGAATTCACTTTGTAGCCCAGGCTGGCCTTGACTCTGGCTTTCAATCAAGACAGCCAGAGGATAGAGACCCAGCTTCCTGGAAGGGCACCTGCCTCCCTTGCCTGTCCATAGTTACTTAACACTGACTCTGGTCTTAATCATTTGCTTGTTTACCGTCTGTGGAGCCACGGTTCGCCTTGAACTTCTGATCTTTCTGCCCCGACCACTCAAATGCAAGAACGACAGGTACACCCCACTGCTGGTGTTTTGTTTATAACTAAACCAGCAACTGTTGGGACTTAACTCCAGGTCTGGCTAATAGTCTGAAGAAACTCACTAAAGTTCATCCCCATGTGTGCAAGGAGGTCCCATCTGGCTCCTTGAGCCCCATTCTCTTTGTTCAGACTCTTGATTCCCTTTGACTGGTGTCTCTGACTCTGTCCCTGTGTGTCTCTCTCTCCCCCAACTGCCTGGCCACTCTTTTCTCACAGTAGGGATTTAGCATCTCTCCATCTCTCTGTGGCTCTGTGCCTCTGCTGTTCCCACCAGGGCTGTCCTTTCTCCTTACCTTTTCTCTCTACCCCCCCCCCCTTCCTTCTCTCTTCTAGTTCACCGGTCTCTCTGCCCCTCTGTCTCCACCTAAGCTTCTTATCTATCTTCTTAAACTTGACAGAGTCCCTTTATCTCGCCTCTTCCTGTCTGTCTCCTCCGGTTCTGTCTCCAGCCCTTCATCCACCACTCTTTCTGTCACTGTTTCTTCATCCCTGTGCTGACTGCTGTCCCCACCCCACCCCCAGCTCTGTTTCTCTCCCTCCTGTCCCCATCCAGCCCCCTTCTCTGTGACATTCTTATTCTCCCTCCCTGAATTCCCAATTGCACAGGCCCAGCCCAGGGTCTCTGAGTCATCCAGGGACTTCATAGACTCGCAGCTCACAAGTGAGGCCAGCAATCATTTCTGTAAGCAGGCATGAAGCTCCCATCACACAGCCCCCCCCCCCGCAGCTTCCCCTCTGCAGCCCCCTCCAGGCTGCAAAGCACCCCCCCTCACTTCCTGCTTCAGCAGCCACACAAGGCCTCATTCTAATCCTCTCATTTTGTCTGCTTAGTGTCTCTGCAGAAAGCGAAGGAGCAGAAAAGTAGCTTTTCTTTTCTTTTATTTGCTTTCCTTCCCCCCTCCTTCCTCCAGCTATCTCCCTGGGGGCAAGGCCTGGAACAGAGCAACAAATATTTACTAATTCCATTAAAAGAAGGTTTTTTTTTTCTCCCTGTTTTTTTTTTTTTTTCTTGTTTCCTTCCCAAGCGAATATTTGAGGCCCCAAGTTCATGGTGAGCCTCCTCCCCCCCCCCCAACAGCCCCTCCCTTTCTCTGCCCTACACACCCAGGACTTATATATAGTTCTCTTGGTACCATTTCTCCATTTCTTTTTTTTTTTTTCCTCCTGGAGTTCAAGACAAGTTGAAGGGTCAAAAAGGCAGAGGGTGCTCTAGAAGTTTAGCAGACAGCTTTTGGTCCATGGGAGAGGGAGAGAGAGAGGGAAAGAGGGAGAGGGAAAAAGGGAGAGGGAGAGGGAGAGGGAGAGGGGAAGGGAGAGGGAGGGAGAGGGAGATACAGGGGAAGGAGGGAGAAAGACAGAAACCCAGAGAGGGGGAGGGAGAGGCACAAAGGATGACTAGTAGGCAAGTCAGAAACATCAGCTGCCCACTAAAGGCTTTGGGTAAGGAACAGGAAATGGGAAAGAACTGTCAAGTCACAACAAATGGCATTAGTGTGTGACTCCCTTAGCATTTCTAAAGGCGGTGTGCTCTTCTCACCCTAAAGCCCAGAGGTGCTTCTCTTATCAAGCTGAAAAGGAGGGCAAGGCTTCTTGGCTGCTACCAAAGGCTGCAGCTAATAGAACAGTGTTTCAGAATGCTTGGAAGGTATCCTTGAATACTTCACTCCTCTATTTCAGTGGAAAGCAATGCAGACTCCTCTGCTGAGAGCACTACTGCTATTGATCCCCTTCTAGCTGAATCTTGTTGGTAGTCACTCTTCTCTACTGTAATTTTGCTCCCATCAGTGGTAGCCACTTGAGTATGTGCATAAACAAAACGTGTATGTGTAGTATGTGTTCACATCATATTCTTTCCTTGGTTTTGTTGTTGTTTGTTTTGATTAGTTTCATGTAGCCCAGGCTGATTTCAAACTCACTATGTAGTTGAGGATGACCCTGAATTTCTGGTCTTCCTACTTTTATCTCCCAAGTGCTAGAATTACAAGTCTGAAGCACCATACCTAGTCATTTTGTTCATTTTCAAAACATATTCTCATCTCCTTTCCCCAGACACACCCTCCTCCCCTTCTCTACTTTCCTCCCTCCATCTCCCCTCCCATCCATTCTCTTTGGTTTTGAGAAAGTGTTTCTCTGTAAGCTCATGCTTGTCATGATCTCAAATGTAAGCCAGGATGGTTCAAACTTTAGAAATCCTCTCGCCCCACCCTCCTGAGTGTTGTGATTATTACTCCTATCTTGCCATACATCTTTCAATGTTAGTTGCCAAAGTAACAGAGACACACAATATAAAGAAGCCAATCATCCTGGAAATAGTCATTCAAGTTGCCCTGCATTCAGACTTAGTTTGGAAAATGGTCCACTATTCTGACCCTGAGGAGAGGACTTTGATCTTATTTGTTTAATTTCCCATGGTTTCCTCAGGGTTCCTTGTAAAGTTCCCTTTGAAAATGCCATCCTATGTTGACTATGCTTGGGGAGGAAAGAGAACCTGACTTTTAATGTTTTGTCTGTTAGTATCAAGGCCAGAGGGAAAATGGGAGTAATATTTCATTGTAACCTTTTCTTTATCCACCACAAAGGCCTCTTGGTAGAACTGACCTTCAAAACTTTTAAATTTAACAACATCAAGAAAAAAATCTGATTGTGAAATTCTCTTATATTCTCGCCTGGGCTCTCTATCCACTTGAGGATTCATGATTTGGGGGACACCAATAGCTCCTGGATTTACAGGTGAGGAATGAAGCAGGGAAGTTTCATTTCAAAAGATGCTTTAGCAGCCTGCTCAAGATCTGTCCTCTCATGAGCAAATAGTGCATCCGAGCTTTGCCACATCCAACATACTTGGCAGTCTGTGTTCAAAGCAGAAAGGTATGCTAAAAACAAAATCCATCTTAGTTGTTTGTTTGGGGTCCAGGGCTAGGGCTAAGTCAAGCCTGAACTCATCCAGGAGGAGGACTTCAGCTAATTGTTCCACCCTATCCCCACTCCAGCTCCAACTTTAATCTATACAGTGAGGTGGTTGCAGCTAGATTCATGTTTTTCTACTGTTAGCAGAAGGTTCTGGGGGTGCTTCGGGAGCCACCACAGGCATAGTTCTTAACAGATAGAGATCCTGGCCTTCTTTTTCAACCATTTTCCTTTACTTTCACCTGTTGTCCCTAGGAGGGGAAAAGTGATTGATTTTGATGCTTAAAATGTGCAGAAACCATTGTGCTAAGTAGGCTGAGAGAATCTTGTGTTAATTTCCCGAGAATTGCCATAACGAAGAACTACAAACTGCAAGGAGCAGATAGCAGGGATTTAATCTCTCACTGTCTCTAGAGGCCAGAAGTCCAAAATTGAAACCAAGGTGTTCACAAGGCCCCACTTGTTCCCAAGGAGCCACGAATGGATGCATTACTTGTATTACTTGCTTCTTCCAGTCTCTGGTGGCTGCCTACACCCCTTGGCACCCCAACTTTTAAGACCAACATATTCAAATCTCTCTGCTCTGCCTTTGTATTTCATTCTCCTCTCTCTCTCTCTCTCTCTCTCTCTCTCTCACACACACACACACACACACACACACACACACACACACACAGAGTGAGAGACTAGGACTCATGACCCACTCAGATAATCTAGTATAACTTCCCTGTCTGATTGTTTTGTGTTTTTGTAATTAAATACCAGTGTCTCAATACCTTATAAAGAAAATTTTATTTAGGACATGATTCGGTAACTAGAAAGTGCTAACAGGTTTTCAGTAGCTGGCTTTGTCCTAACATGACAGACATGTAGAAACAAACTTCCATAAGCAGTGAAGGCTGTGTATGCACTTTTGGTTTGTAGCAGCCTCCCATCCCCCACATTCCCAAGTAACTCAGTCCTGTAAGAACTACATCAATCCCCTCCAAGAGTGACTGTGAATTCATTACCTTTCACGATACCTTGCCTCTTAAAATCCTACTGCCTTTCAATATGTCCATACTGGAGATAAGGTCTCTATGTAATAAAACTTTTGAGGACAAACTATAACCAAGCTATAAAGGTTTCCATATCAAGATCTTATTTTTGTTTTTGCTTTTTCAAGGCAGGGTTTCTCTGTAAGACCTCTGGGTGTCCTGGAACTCTCTTTGAAGATCAATCTGACCTCAAACTCAGAGATACTCCTTCCTCTACCTCCTGAGGAGTGCTGGGATTAAAAGCATGCACCACCATATCTGGCTCACATGTCAAGATCTTAAACTGCTGTCTTTATTTCTACATTAGTTGAATGGGAGTTGGGAGTTTGTTTTGCTTTGATTGGCCTTGTCACCATATGATAGCATGTGACACACATGTCCACAAGAATGCAAAAATGAAGAGCAAAAGAACTGCAGTATGACCGGGTGTAGTGGTGCAGGCCTTTAATCACAGCACTTGGGAGGCAGAGACAGGCAGATTTTTGAGTTCGAGGCCAGCCTGGTCTACAGAGTGAGTTCCAGGACAGCCAGGGCTATAGAGAGAAACTCTGTCTAAAAAAGAAAGAAAGAAAGAAAGAAAGAAAGAAAGAAAGAAAGAAAGAAAGAAAGAAAGAAAGAAAGAAAGAGGAGGAAGAGGAGGGGAGGAGGATGGGGAGGAGGAGGAGGAGAAGAAGAAGAAGAACAACAACAACAACAACAACAAGAACAACAAGAAGAAGAACAAGAAGAAAGAAGAAGAAAAGAACGACAGTATGGGGCCTTTTCTGTCCTGTGGGCTCCTAGTCACATCTATCCCTCTTCTGAGGATGGGAGAATACCTCTGTAGCTTTGCAGTAATGCCCTGTAAGAACTGTGTGAGACTGTGTTATACATAGCATAGTTTGCCCTTTGCAATTCTCACAATCACACTTGGAGAAATTGAGCATTTTGAATAAGACTATTTTACGATGAGGAAACAGAGAGAGATTGTGTGACCAGCCCAAGAGTACTTGGCTAGAAAGGGACAGAGACTTGAACCCCCATCCCACTGACTTCAAAGCCTATGCTTTTGACTTCTGCACTGACCACATGTACTCTGAACATTTTGTGTTCACACTTTTCAAGACAGCATGACAGCTAGGCTGCATGCCCAGCATGACACAGCACCAGCAGGATGCATGTATACTGCCTTGCCCAGGTCTCTTTGCAAGGCAGTTGTACCACAGAGGTAGAATGCAGCTGGTGGTGAGCTCACAGGGTTTTTAATTCATCTACAGACTGATGCATCTTTGTTCCCCACCTTCATCCATTTGAGAGGAAAAGAGTGGTTTCAAGACAGCTAGGTCTCATTCTTGCTACAACGGGGGCAGCAACATCCCTTGACTGTCATGTGGGAGGACTGGCAATGATAGGCACTCTGTTCAGCCTGTACCTGACCATCATACCATCTCTATCTGTTTCCTTCATTGTTCTTCTCAGAGAATGATGTGCCTCCTTTTTCTCTGAAAAGAGCAACATGCCCCCATCTGTTTCCAAAGCATTGGCAGCTTGCTAGTCCCCACTCTTGGGAGAGGCTTTTGGTGTGGTGCAATGCCAGCACCCTGAGAAATGAGCTAGTATCTCTGTCACAAATGCCTATATGACCTTGAGCCACCATTTGGCTCTCTCAGGGACTAAATTCTCCATCTAGACAGCTAGGCAGAAAAAATTCACACTAGATACTAATGGCCCTTCCACCTGGGAAGTTACACGATTTATAGGGTGTCAACATTCTGGCATGCTAAGAAGTAATCTGAAAATCCACCATAAATATTTAAATTAGCCAGCAACATATGCTGGCTCATCACATAATCAGAAGCCATGTTAGGGGAGCAAGATCAGAAGCCAGAGGGTAATGCCTGATTGGATGTGCTCTTCCTTCTGTAGCCCCACACCTCCCAATCAAGTGTTCCAGAAGCTGGGCTTCACTGTGTGCCCTCATCATCATTATTGTCATCCAGCTCTTAAGATGAAAGGTAAGAAGCCAGCTGGGGCAGGGGGCAATGACAATGGCAGCGGCAGCAGCAGCAGCAGCAGCAGCAGCAGCAGCAGCAGCAGCAGCAGCAGCAACCACCCACTGCCACAACAGGAACACTGCAAATGTTCCCTTTTCCCTCTTTATCCTCACCTGCACTTCCAGCAGGGATTTAGGATACTGTACTTGCTATCAAGCTCCATGGCTCCTCACCCCTAAACAATAGCAAGGGAATTCCATTCCAATCTAGTTTGACTTATCTCTAGTTAGGACCAAATGGTTGATTTTGAACTGGGAATGGCCAAAAAAAAAAAATAGCCCCACACAAGACAAGCCTAGTTTAGTACATTAGTGAGATTTTCGGAGGTTACTTACAGGAGTATGAATGACTCTGTAGGAACTGTATTTTTTTATTAGATATTTTCTTCATTTATGATTCAAATGCTATCCCAAAAGTCCCCTATACCCTCCCCCTGCCCTGCTCCCCTGCCCACCCTCTCCTGCTTTCTGGTCCTGGTGTTCACCCTGTACTGGGTCATATAAAGTTTGCAAGATCAAGGGGCCTCTCTTCACAATGATGGACGACTAGGCCATCTTCTGCTACATATGCAGCTAGAGACACAAGCTCAGTGGGTACTGGTTAGTTCATATTGTTGTTCCACCTACAGGGTTGCAGACCCCTTCAGCTCTTTGGGTACTTTCTCTAGCTCCTCCATTGGGAGCAGTAGGAACTGCATTAACCACACTCCAGTGCAAGCCACATGCCCAAGAGTAACTGACCTAAACAAAATGGACTCCATTATTTTTGTGTTGTTTTTATTTATTTTTTATTATTGTTAGTTTTAGGGGGTTCCTTTTTTCTTTTTTTTCCTCTCTCTCTCTCTCTCTCTCTCTCTCTCTCTCTCT
>NC_034612.1:9258442-9268248 GCF_900095145.1 Mus pahari | reverse complement strand
TCTCTCTCTCTCTCTCTCTCTCCCTTTTGGTTTTCGAGACAAGGTTTCTCTGTGCAGCCCTGGCTGTCCTGGAACTCACTCTGTAGATCAGGCTGGCCTTAAACTCAGAAATCTGCCTGCCTCTGCCTCCCAAGTGCTGGGATTAAAGGTGTGGACCACCACTGCCCGGTGGGGTTGATGTTTCTTACTCACTTTCATTTTGGCTTTGTTTCTTTTTTACATGATCTGTTTCACATAATCCAGGCTGTCCTCAAGCTGGCTATGTAGCACAGGCCTAACTGGAACTCCAACTCCTTCTGCCTCCACCTCCCAAGTATCGGGATTGTAGAGAAAGAAGGCTTTCTTTCTAAAAGAAAGGCTGTACAGACTCTAAAGATACGCAATGAGTATTTATGAGCCTTCTATAGGCAGTGAAGGTGCAAACTACCACAGGCTTTGGGAAAAGCACAACTCTTTAAATATAAGTGTGAAAGTAAGGCAGAGCATGGTGGATTATGCCTTTAATCTCAGCACTCAGTAGGCAGAGGTATGGGATCTACAGAGTGAATTCCAGATAGCTAAGGCTATGCAAGTTATGGGGTCAGGATTACAAGAAGACCTGCTCTGTGGATACAGAGGTAGGCCAGTGGTGTGGCAGGCCAAGCTTGCTCATGGCAACAGTTGTCACCCAGATACCTCATTCATGGCAGGAACAAGGAGTCACCCATTCAAAGCTATATTTAAAGCTGTTTTTGAGGCAGTCCAGCTGTTGTAGAAAATGGAGCAGAGGCAGAGAGATTCCTGATACACTCTAGGACACATCCCATAGAGCTGCCTAGAAGCTGTGAAAGGAGCACAGGGATTGTAGCTTTTATAAGCCTATTTCCTTCTGGCTGCGGTAGGCTTTTCAATGAAGCAGTGAAAAGGTCAGCTCAGGAACTTTGGGAAGGTCATCAAACACTTGCCCCTCAGGAAAGGAGAGGCTAATTAACTGACCTGTGGGTGGGGATACATCCTACAGGACTGACTGTTCCCCATCTTCAGACAAGGGAAGTCTTTGTCACCTCATTCCCTAAAGACCAATCACTTTAAGTGGTGCATTGTTCCACCAATCATATTGTGCCTAGTTGCCGATGCTCTATTCTGCCCCTGGAAACTATGTAAAAACTTGCTGGTGGTCGCCACCTCTCCTTCAGGTCTGGGACAACCCCAGTGCACTGGAACAATAAATTCCTCTTGCTTTTTGTATCGATCCCAGCTCCATGTAGTTCATTCAGAGGGTCTCTGGTCAGCTAAGGCTCCCCAGAGTCTTATAGCAGTTCCCTTTCTCTCTCTTTTATTACTAAAAAAATTCAACATTTTGATCAAATGTTCCTCCAAATCCACCCTCCACTCAACACAACCAGCTTAACAGCATTCTCTCTCTCTCTCTCTCTCTCTCTCTCTCTCTCTCTCTCTCTCTCTCTCTGCTCTTTTGTGATGGGCTGTGTGATGACTGGTCCCAGACTGTCCTGGAACTCACTTTGTAGACCAGGTTGGCNTCTCTCTCTCTCTCTCTCTCTCTCTCTCTCTCTCTCTCTCTCTCTCTCTCTCTCTCAGAGTTGTGCTTTTCCCAAAGCCTGTGGTAGTTTGCACCTTCACTGCCTATAGAAGGCTCATAAATACTCGTTGCGTATCTTTAGAGTCTGTACAGCCTTTCCTTTAGAAAGAAAGCCTTCTTTCTCTACAATCCCGATACTTGGGAGGTGGAGGCAGAAGGAGCTGGAGTTCCAGTTAGGCCTGTGCTACATAGCCAGTTTGAGGACAGCCTGGATTAAAAAGAAATAAAAACCAGATGTTAAGAAAGAAAAGAAGTGGGGTGGTGTTTAATTTGTGGTACTGCCTCTGAAAAAACCTAGGGACTTGGATGTGCTAGGCAAACTCTCAAGACCTCTACCATTGAGCCTTGCCTCCTGCTCCAGGAACAGTGTCTTTAGTTTGTATGCACTTGAACTGTGAACTACCTCTGAAAATATCATACTCAACCAGGGAACAAGTGGACCAGCAGAGGAAAGTGGGACAGAGCCTCTACTCCAGGGATGTAGATGGGGTACTGGGCTATTCTTTGTCACAAAAGGATGAGTACAATAGGTAGGTCAAGAGCTAGAAGGTCTGAAAGCCAGCTACGAGTCCAAGACCCCGTACCTATCAAGTCTGCATTGATTTTCAGTGTCTCCTGTTGAAGGTCTTGCTTCACTGGAGGTCTTCACAGCCTTGATACCTTTTAAAGGATTGAACACTCCTAGCTTAGCCAACCCCTTGCTTCCCCTGCTCTTCTTTTTTAAAAATTTTTTTAAATGTAAGCCCTTGGATAGAACCCAGAACCTAAAACAGGACATACTTGTACACACACACACACACACACTTGTGTACATGCTCACAACCTGTACTGTACCCCTGAGCCATGATCCCAATCTTCTGTTGATTCCACAGGTTCTCACTGTGTAGACCAGGCTGCCCTAGAACTCACAGAAACTGGCTCGCCTCTGTCTCCAGAATGGATAGCCTAGCACTTGAGTTTGTTTGTTGTTTGTTTGTTTGTTTGTTTTTGATAGGGTCTTGTTGTGAAGCCAGATAGGCTTGAACTCCTGCTCCTCGGGTCTTAGCCCACCCAGTACTTGGATTCTGAGAATGTGCAACCACTTAGGGTTTCTATTGATTCTTAAAAGGAACCTGGCTGGGCCTCTGGAGAGCTCCATTTAAGCCCTGGGTACTCAAGTGAAGACTTTGGGGTTTGAGTGTGGAGGTGGGGTGGGGAACGTGCCATGGACCTAGGCGCTCCTTTTTATTGAATGATGAAGATTCTGCTTAATCTTTTGGGGGCCTTCAACTGACAGGGATTGGAAACCTCTTTAAGTAGCATTTGCCACACTTTATCCCATTTTGTATTTACTTTTGATGTTTTCATAACTTCTCTAGGCAGCGAAGCAGCTTAAGGGATTCTGGCTAGTGGTCGTCTTTTGTGGATAGGCCTTGCCTGCTTCTGCGCCTCAGAGCTGACTGACAGCTGGAAATGCTTTCCCTAGAGGGCCATGGCTGAGGCCTGGAGTGCCCTTCTGCTTCTTGGCCAGTTGCTCACATGCTTAGTTGTTCTAGGCACTCTTTCCACTTTTACTGCTAAGCCAGTAGGTACCAGCTGCCATTTGCTGCACACTGGAAGGACACAACCTCGCAGTTCCTGACACCAGACTGGGCTCTGGGTAAAGCTATATGACATGTTAAAGTGCATATTAGGACACTGATGGCAGAGCCCCAAACCACTGATTGCCCTGTCCCTTCCTTCTAGCCCTACTCCCTCACCTCATCTACCTTCTGTTATTTATTAGTAGGCATATTTTTAGACACTGGGGTCTCACTATGTAGTCGGTCGAGATGCGGGCTCAAACTCGAGATCTTCAATTCTCAGCCTTCTAAGTATTGATTATAGGCATGCTATACTATGCCTGAATATTAGTGGGTATTTAATATATACACATGGCTTTAAATTATGAGAGCTTTTGTGAGATAGGAGCCCACTAGGACACAGTCTACTTTCCGACATGCTGTTAGAGAAGGACAGAGGAAGGAGTGAAGGAATCAGAAGTTGGATCAGAAAAGTATGCAGACACTTGGCATGGTGTGTGTGTGTGTGTGTGTGTGTGTGTGTGTGTGTGTTCTATGTAGCCCTGACTGGCCTAGAGCTCACCATGTAGGGCTGACCTCTAATTTACAGAGATCTGCCTGCCTGTGCTAGGATTAAAGGCTTGTGCCACCACACCCAGCAGTATGACTCTTAAGAAGAGATAATGAAAATTTCTTTCAATGAAAACAATAAACCCTTCATTTTTTGAAGTATGTATATAGAAAGAGGGTCACCAGTGGTGTGGTGAAGGAACGGGTCGGGAGGGAATGGGTGTGGTGGGGAAAGGAAGATTCTTGGGTGGTATAGAGAAGCAAGGGTCTAGCTGTGTGGTTGGAGACACTCTTACTTTGTTTGGTCTGACTTTCTAGGAGTGTTAAGTTGAACTTTCCTGTGTGGCCAGAATGCTGTACAAGAGAGGGCTCTTGTCTATTTTAAGAGTCCATTCTGACTGTCAGGCCTACAAATGTCTGGTGTGTGAGAGACTTTGATGCTTTGGTTAAGAGGTCAGATTCCACAAAACCACTCTATTCTCTAGAGAATTGCACAGATACTATGGGTTGGAGGGAAGGCAGTCCTACCTGAGCAGGTGGGGGTCTTTAGAATAGGGTTGGAACTGAAACTGTCTATAGAAAAGTTCTGCCTGATCATAAGATGTATAAAAAATGAGGGCTTGAACTATGACTCTGATTTTATTGTCTCCAGCTTTTGTTGACTTTTAAAACATTCTTTGCATCCTTTCTTTTTCTTCAGCCTCTTTCAGAAATTTGTGGTAATTCCGGGACACAAGGGCCTGGAGATATTGATATTTTCCAGTGGGGGAATTAAACCCCCCCCCCCCACACACACAAGTGCTGTGCTGCTGTGCTACAGCTTCAGCTTTCTTGGATGGTTTTCAAGCAGGGATGATTCTTTGTCTGATTCTCCAGGGCCATCTACACCTCCAGCCAGTGGCAAAATCTACACACCTGTGCCATTTAGTCTATCATTGAAATACTTTTTTAGGCACCAGATGATTATCAGGGAAAAAGAGAAATGTTTGCCTGCATGGGGCAGTCATAAGGGAGCCTGTGTTATTTTGTAATACCCCTTGCTCAGAAAACTGCCGTTTCTCAAAAAATGTTCTACTCTTGTCAGGTTCATTTTCCTGTCCTAGTTATCCTAGGCCGACTTTTCCACAAGGGTTAGGGTTAGGGCAGGTGCTTACACAGACAGAGACTCTTGGCAATTACTGGAAAGAGCATCATTGAATGGTATCCACAAAGGCACAGTCAGTGTCTTTTGGGTAGGAGTCGAAAGCTGCTGGCTTCTCCGACGTTGCTGCGGCTGTTGGCTCTTGGCTGGGCATCTAGTACGCGCCTGCAGTCGGGCCCCTGCTGCATCACAGCTGGGCACAGGTGGCCCTTTGGCTATCTCCAAATGGCCAGGGGTTTCTCGGGGCAGGGACGAGAGCAAGGGGCGGCCAAAGTGTGGTACCGCGGGAGCAGAGGGCAGAGCAACTGAGCTCGACCTCACTTTTCTCATGCCAGAGGCCAAGGCCTGCGGGAACCTCGGGCCACCTCTCCAAAGTCCTTGGAGATGCACTTCAGCTCAGCGAGGGCGGTGCGGGAGGTGGGTTTGAGAGAAAGACATTATTCTGTGTTTTGCCTTCACAGCAGGCGACCGCGGGTTGTTCTGTTTGAATGAATGAGCCCAGAGGCCGCGCCCAATGGGCACGGGCAGCTGCTTAATATGCATGAGGCCTGCAGCCAATGGCCAGGCGAGGAGGTTGTTTTAAACGGCAGAGCCCGCTGGCCAATCAGGCGGCTCTCGTGGAGGCAGCTAGCGCGAGGCTGGGGAGCGCTGAGCCGCGCGTCGTGCCCTGCGCTGCCCAGACTAGCGAACAATACAGGTACGTCTCGCACCGCCCTCGCCCGCCGCCGCCGCCGCTCCTGCAGCTGCAGCGGCGCCCGCACAACTTTCCACCCGCGCCTCCGCGAGCGCGCCGCTACCACTCTGGCTGTCTCCACTCCCGCGTCCTTGCCGCCCCTTCTTCTCTGCTGCTAGGTGGCCAAGAAGGAAGACGCAATTCAGGTGCCTCAACTTTTCCAGTGCCTGCGCTCCAGCCTGCTGCTTCTCAGGTCTCGGCCCTCTAAGCGGAGTCGCGCTCGGCGGGAGCCCCCAGGGGCAGCAACCTGGCGGCTAGGCAGCCCCTGGCCAGATGTTCCGCAGCTGCGGTAGCGTGGCGAGCGAGAGGCGGCTGCGGGCTCTGGCGGCGCGCGTCCTGGTGGCGCCGGCGGGAAGGGTGCTGGGCGCGCCCCAGCCCGGGAGCGACTCCGCAGGGAGCAGCCGTGCGGCTGGGGACAGAGGCGCGGGCAAAGTTCGCGGAAAGGCCGGGCCGGACACGGTGCGGGTCCGGGGACTGAGCCGGTGGCTCTGCGTGAACATGGCCGTCGCGGAGCGCCCGGTGGGGGGGGGGGCTGGGGGCAGGTGCCGCCTGCGCGGCGGCGGGAGGAGTACGGCTTGTGCGGACTCAGGCGAGGCTGCCAAGGGAGCTGGCGGCTGGCTCTGCTGCGGTGCTAGACAGCATTCGGGGCCGGGGGCGCTGCCGTGGGCCCCGCTGCGCGGAGCGTCATGGCTGCACGGGCGCCTTTGTTATCCCGAAGAGTGCGGCCCGCGTCGGGGGCGGGGAGGCCGGGCTGGCGGCTCGGCGCCCTCGGGCTGCCCGCGTGGGGCGGGGCGGGGCGGGGTGGGGGCCGGCGAGCGGGCGACGGTGGCGGGGCCCGGGCCGCTTTGTTCACCACCGTCGCCGCCTGCGCCGGCCGCGCGCGGATCAGCCATTTTAGCGAGCGGGGCTCGGAGGCGAGGCGTCCGCGACTGTCGCCCGCCGGGCCCCACGTCCCCCCCCCCTTCCGCGCCGCCGCCGCCCCCGGCACCGCGCTTGGCCCGGGGGTGGCAGCAGCGGATTTTACGGGCACTTTCTTTCATCCCGAGGCTTTGGACAAAATGGAAGGTGAATTATGGGTGTCCGGAGCAACGGGGACGTGGCCCGACACGGGCTGTCTGCTGCCGGCCTGATCGCCCGGGTGCGGGGGCCCGCCCCACCCGGGATGCGGCGGCTGGGCTTTAATTCAGCCCCGCGGGCCTTTGATGCCAAGGGGAATGCTTTAGTTTTACATGATGACCTTGGGTGTGGGAAAAGGAAAAGATGGCGGGAAGCGGGCGGGGGTGGGGGGGACAGGGAGGATGACACGCCACAGCTGCATTTTATTTGGAAACTTTGGAGAAAGTGTTCCTGGTTAGACCTGCATTTCTGCATTACACAGGGGAAAGACTGGTCCTTTTGATGTCCCTTCCCCCTTTTCCTGGTGAAGAAGTGACAGGTTTCAAGTATTATGAAGATACCTGCTTGCTTTACAGATCACGAGCATTCTAAAAAGACATTTTTATAAAGCAGATATATCAGCAACCCTGGCATTTCACATCTGTTCCAATTTAATGTTTCCTTTGATTTCCCATTTAAACGAAAGAATTAAAGGGACAACCACCTAGCTGAAATGAATTCTATCTCCTGTTACCTACCCTGTGTACAAATGTGTCTTCCCATTAGTTCTTTAGAAACTACAGAATAGTAGCAGGTCAGTAATGTGCAATGCTCAGCACCCCACCTTATCCCCATTTGAAGAACTTGATCACTCTAGAGAAGTAACTTGTAAACCAGCGCGCTTCATGCTGGTCAAAAGTTAAATGACAAGCAACAGTGAAGCTGATTTCTTCCTCTGCCTTCTGCTGCCACCGGTGTCAGGAGATGAGGGGAGGAGAGTTCCTACTAAGAACATTAATTTGGCTTTGCCCTTGGTTTCTCTTTTACTTCTGATCTGTTCTTCATTGTTTTTTCTTCTCTTTGTCTTCTATGCATACATCAGTCAGGATGGCTAAAGGTGACCCCAAGAAACCAAAGGGCAAGATGTCTGCTTATGCCTTCTTCGTGCAGACATGCAGGGAAGAACATAAGAAGAAAAACCCGGAGGTTCCCGTCAATTTTGCAGAGTTTTCCAAGAAGTGCTCTGAGAGGTGGAAGGTATTTCGATATTTAATTCGTAGGCTAGTGCTTGCGTTTTACATTTGGGATTTGCTCACTTGCACCTTTGCCCCAATTGGTTGGCTGGTTTTTGGAGCATTTTTCTTTCTTCTTGCAAGGGGGTTCTATAGCTTCCACCTGACTTACAAAACCATTGAGTTCCATTGCATCTAGGAATTTAATAAGTTCTGTTTTTTTTGCAGACCATGTCTAGCAAAGAGAAATCAAAGTTTGATGAAATGGCAAAGGCAGATAAAGTACGCTATGATCGGGAGATGAAAGATTATGGACCAGCTAAGGGAGGCAAGAAGAAGAAGGACCCAAATGCCCCCAAAAGACCTCCGTAAGTGGCTATAGGATATGTAATAACAGTTGAAAGCTTTCCTTTTGCTTGAAAGAACCTTAAAAAATGCTGAGACCGAGGCTTCTAAATACTCCACTTTGGATTCAGAGCTTATATAGTTAAGATTGCAGAGGTAGCTATCTGGTCCTTCCTACTTCCATGCACCAGAGCCCTTAGTTGTATTACTTTTCCTTTAGCAAGCAATTGGAAGAGAAAGAAACTGTACTTTGCATTTAGTGAATGTTCTAAACTCTTCCGATGTAGCATTGAATGCAATGATTCTATGCCTAAGAGGAGAAAACATGACAAGAAGTAGTTGCATTTCCTGGCAGTTTGTTTATGCATTCCTACCTTATATGTAAGCCCAGCACTTGGGCTGGAGAATTCAGGATGGAAATTTTAAATCCAGCTTGTGTTTCATAGCTACAAGAAGAAAGAGGGTGTGTAGACGCTAGGAATTTTTTTGTTTTGGTACATACTTAACTGATTTATATAAATTTCTGTCCAAAGGTCTGGATTTTTCTTATTTTGCTCTGAATTCCGCCCCAAGATCAAATCCACAAACCCTGGCATCTCCATTGGAGATGTGGCAAAAAAGCTGGGTGAGATGTGGAATAACTTAAGTGACAGTGAAAAGCAGCCTTACATCAGCAAGGCAGCGAAGCTGAAGGAGAAGTATGAGAAGGTAAGGAGAGGGGCTGTTTGTTTGCTGCTGCTCTGCTGGAGGAGACTGGCCCTCACCTGCTCCCCTTGGTGCAAAGGTCCAGTTCCTTAGATAGCAATGTGTGCTGGTAATTTTGCTTCTGACTTCTCCCACCCTTCCCTCATTAAACCCCATTCCTCTATTTAAAACTAGAACTGTAAACTGCTACCCACCCGTAGAGAAGAAAGGATTTGAGTTATTAACATGACTAAAAGAACACTTGGAGGCCCATTGACTTGAAAATTTGAATGATCAAGAAACATTTACATACGGGGAAATCCTTGCCCTGTTTGCTTTCTTAAGCAAACCTCAGCACTAAGAGCTGTTAGAGTTTAGCCTCTCCTTTCCTTGCAGGATGTTGCTGACTATAAGTCTAAAGGGAAGTTTGATGGTGCCAAGGGTCCTGCTAAAGTTGCCCGGAAAAAGGTGGAAGAAGAGGAAGAGGAGGAGGAAGAGGAAGAAGAGGAAGAGGAAGAGGAAGAAGATGAATAAAAACTCTGTCTCCTTGTGAATACCTTAGAGTAGGAGAGCGCTGTGATTGACACATCTCTTATTTGAGTCGTGTCTATTGCCCTTGTTAGGTTTAATTACAAAATTTGATCACGATCATATTGTAGTTTCTCAAAGTGTCAGTGGTTTACATGAAGTGGCCGTGGGTGTCCGGAGCNCCCTGAAACTGTATCAAAGTTGTACATAGCTCCAAACATTTTTAAATTGAAAAGGCACTCTCACGTCCTCCTCACTCAGTGCACTTTGCTGTTGGTGTGACAAGGCAATTGAAGATGTTTCTGGCATTTTGTTCTCAACTCATAAGGTAGTGTTAACTGTATGGTTGTTGGCTAGCAATCCTGAGTTGTCAACTGTACATATCTATAGTTTGTAAAGAGAACAAAACAACCCAGACAGAATCTTGACGCTCCTTGTTTGGCGTGGAGGCTGTGAGGGGAAAGATGCCCTTTGGAGGGTGCCGTAGCTCAGGGCGTGCACTGTGAGGCTGGACCTGTTGATACTGCGGTGGGCATCCATTTAGCTTCAGGTTGTCTTGTTTTTGTATATAGTGGCA
>NC_034612.1:9254005-9257982 GCF_900095145.1 Mus pahari | reverse complement strand
CTGGAACTCACTCTGTAGACCAGGCTGGCCTCGAACTCAGAAATCTGCCTGTCTCTGCCTCCCAAGTGCTGGGATTAAAGGCATGCGCCACCACTGCCTGGCGTGAACTTGCTTTCTGTGCTTCTAAAACTAAGGTCTTTTCTGGCTAAGGACAGATAGGGGTGGGTGGGTATTACCTGAAGCCCCTTGATTTGTGTCTGCCACTGCTCCATACGGTACAGCCTACAGACATACAGGAAAGCAAGCCCTTAGGTTAAAAACCTCTGCCAGCCATCACGACTTCTTTATGAGGTAAGAGGTATTGCAACCCCACCCCTTTTGACCCTTTGCCCCAGCATGTGTAATAGGTAGTTACTAGGCTCACAATCACAAGTCTGACTCAAGCTGTGTCTCATTTCCTGACCCCCATGAGGTGATGTGGGTTGGAGTGGCAGAGCAGAGGACTTACCTCTTAGATATGTATCTTACTCCTTCAAAAAGTCAACACTAGGGAATATTGCAGGTTCCACCTTAGGTCTGCTGTGATCTATCCATGTTTACTATAGTATGGAGGACTGGGTTAGTGGCTGAGTGTGTATTCTCCAGCATTGATACTTGGATATGTAAGTTCTAAGGTAGAATTTGATAATGCTTTAGTGGCATTCTTTTAAACAGCAACTTTTAGCCTGGGATATTTAGAACACTGTATGTCTAGAAATGTCCTCTCTCTACTCTCTCTAATCCAAGGTTGGTTGGTGAGTCCTGGCCACAACCCATTCTTAATACTCCCTCTCTTTAGAACAACTTGTCTTCTGTCTCTAGTTCTTCCACTCATTAAAAACCTTTGGCTATGAGGTTTGTCCAGAGGCACTTGCTTCAACCATGACCATTTCATTTCACATTCTAGCCTGCAGCTGTGGCTGCTGCCCAATACACAATGTACAGGCCAAGAACTGAACTAAGGCCAACCTCATCAAGGAAGAGAAGCTCAACCCACCCACAGACTTGCTAAGTGGTACTCACTCCCCACTCAGTCTGCTTGAACCATGTAGTACCCATGGAAGAGCAACTGGTATTATTCTCTTAAGCTCCTCCAGTAGCCAAATAGAAATGGTAAGGTGTTAAAAGATTTCTGAGATCCAGACAGTTATACAGAAACTTGAATTGAGACTTACTTGTGTCAGCTGCTTGCAACAAGACTTTGGTGAAGGTTTCAATGCCATGGCAAGATACTTGGATGCATGACCCTCTGAAGTGCCTGAGATGCTATAATACAGTTTAAGTTAAGCCTGGTTTTTGGGCAACAGTGCATCCTTGTAATCCCAAATTGTTATATATCTTAATCAAAACCTACTTCCTTAAAGGATCTCCCTTGTAACACCTTAACTCCAGAAAGTAGGATGACATATTATCCTTTGGAAAGAACCTGCGTGTAGTAGAGTTGCCACTGTGTGGTGTATGTATGGTCTAGTCACAAATGTGACCTGCCAACCTTGGCCTTCCTAGGGCATAGGTTTTATATATGAGGAAATGAAGAGATAAATCTACATTACATGTACCATGCCCAGCTAAAGCTTCATCAATACTTTAAAAAGCTCAACATTTTTGTATTTGAATGAATACTATATAGAGTGATCCTTGATAACTATATTTCTGCTTTTGAATAACTATTGGACATATAATGAACAAAAGTAAAATAGCATGTAGCAGATAGCAAAACATCATTAAATCTGTTGCTCATGATATCTAAGCAGACCCAACTGGGGAAGCCACTGTTGAGAGAGCCATACTGACTCCCTTGTTTCCACTGCAGGAGGTTTGTGTTGTTTTTGTCTTTACCATGTGATAAACAATACCTCTGTTGGAAATGGTTTTACCTTCTAGCTGTTCGAAAGGATGCAATATTGTCACAAAGGCAGGGGCATCAGTGAGCCCCAGGTCAGGGAATTTTGGACAACAGTTAAATAGGCTTAAATCTGAGGGAAGAGGACCTATGTCTTATTCTCGATCCGTTGTTAATAAGCATAAACAGTACATGTCAATTTATCACTATAACTTATACTCTACCATCAGGGAAGAAAAAAAAAGGAAACATCAACCTATAGCATGAGAAAATATTTGCAGAACATGTATATAATATGGTCCACAGTATGAAAAGAATTACAAGTCAACAACATAGCTAGGTATAGTAATGCATGGCTGTAATTCTGGCACTTGGGAGGCTGAGACAGGAGAGGCTCAAATTCAAGGCTAGCCTGAGCCATATACTATGACCCTGTCAAAAAAGTAATAAACATTATAATATATGAAATTCAGAAAACTATTAAGTTAAAATTTTGTTTTATATGATAGCACAGGGACTGAGGCAACAGTGCAGTATGCAAAGTGTTTAATATAAAACTGAAGATCTGACTTGGACATGCAGCACCCACATGAAAAGTCAGAGGGTCTGGGGTAATGGCTCAGTGGGTAAGAGCACTGTTTGCTCTTCTAGAGGACACAGGTTTGTTTCCCAGCACCCACATGGTGACTCAAACTCATCTGTAACTCTAGATGCCATCTCTTGGCCCCCAAAGATAGTGCATGTTTTTGGTATGCAGAAATTCAGGCAGGCAAAACATTCATGTACATATAAATAAATAGCCAGGTAAATAAATAGCCAGACATCACATTCTTGTGATCACTGTAATAGGGAGGTAGAAATATACAGTTCCCTGGGGTTCACTGGCCAGTATAGCCTACTTGGTGTGTCCCTTGGCCCTAGTGATGATAAGATGGACAGGGTCTGAGGAAGAGTGACACCTGAGGTTGCTACCTGTTCCTGAATCTTAGTTTGCTTTGTATTGCTATGGTATTAAAAAAAAAAGGTGACTGAAATCAACTCAGTGAAAAAAGGTTTATTTCAGTTTACAGGTTAAAGTGCACTGTTCCGGGAAGTCAAGGCAGGAACCCAAGGAGAAGCCCTGGCTCACTAACTCAAACACATCTGTAGTCCCTGTTCAGAGCAGCATTATTCACAAGATCCAACTTAGAAAAATACTGTAACTAAATGGTCATCAGTGAGGGCCTAGTGGCACCAGCCCCTAAAGAGACTACTGAGTTACATCCTGGTTCTATATGTAACAGGTGACACATTGTATTGGTTAATGGCATCTTGATGAGAGTAGTTTTAGGTGCTCCACACATAAAAACAATGTAATACACAGTCCAGTAAGCACAGCACTGGGCCTGAGGTGATCATCAGAGACCTCGATGCTCAGGAAGCCCAGCCATTGTGTAGCCAAGAACCCTCACACTCAGTGTGCTACCAGTCTAAGAGCCACCGTTCCCTCTGGGGACTAAACCACTTTTTCATTATTTTTTTTAAGACTTTAGTTCCCCACCATTTTCCCTCTAGGGAAGCCCTGACACCCTAGTAGAATCTGTCTGCTACTATAAAATCTTACACAGTATCAGCTCTAGACATTTCCCTGGAGCAAAACAAAATCCCTTCATCTAGAAAGGGGATTTCCCCTTCATCCCCTCTTCTAAATATGTTGCCACCCGCAGAGCATTTTAAGAAATTTCAAAGAACCTCCCTGATGATGGCCCTTGGGCTCCAGTTGAATATTACAAGCCACACTGTAAAAGGAGAGGCATTTTCCCAGGTTGTATATTTTATTCCAGGCCTGTGGTAGCTTTTTGTTTTAAAAGAAATCTTTTGGAAGAATGTCAGTAGCGATACTGAGGCAATGTTGATTGCAAAGTTTGACAGTTCCCATTGCAAGATGTTTGGAACATATGATGTGCTTGTCCTCTGTCCAAACCCTCACTAGTTTACATGGAAAGGGGCTGATATTTCTGCTATGAAACATTAGCAGAAGGCAGAAATATGTCACCTAAAATATTGGGCTAGTCATAATGTTTTAACCACTCTTATGCTAGAGCTGTTTTTTTCCTTCCATGTGAAGAACTATCTTCTGCATATTGTGTGTGTGTGTGTGTGTGTGTGTGTGTGT
>NC_034612.1:9241849-9253940 GCF_900095145.1 Mus pahari | reverse complement strand
GAGAGAGAGAGAGAGAGAGAGAGAGAGAGAGAGAGAGAGAGAGAGAGAGAGAGGCAGGCTCTCTTGGGAGGTTTGTGCAAGATACTTGTGAGTTTAGTGGACCCTGTTTCAAAAGCAACTATGGAATATAGTTCAGTGATAGAGTACTTGAAAGGTCCTGGGTTCCATTTCAAAGACACCCAAAATAATAAAATAATACTGTTGACATAAGAAAATTCAGAAAACTTGAGAACAGAAATAATTGTTAATACATTAAAGAGGAGGGCTGGTAAGATGGCTCAGCGGGTAAGAGCACCCAACTGCTCATCCGAAGGTCCTGAGTTCAAATCCCAGCAACCACATGGTAGCTCACAACCATCCGCAACGAGATATGACTCCCTCTTCTGGTGTGTCTGAAGACAGCTACAGTATACTTACATAAATAAATAAATAAATAAATAAACAAATAGAAATACATTAGAGAGGAAATTCAGCCTATAAACAAAGCAAGGATACAGGGGAAGTGGACCTGTTTAGAAAGGTTCTATAGAACAACTCCATCTGTGTTGTCTGTAAATTGTTTTTTGTTGTTGTTTTTTGTTTTGTTTTCCAGACAGGGTTTCTCTGTGTAGCTCTGGCTGTCCTGGAACTCACTTTGTAGACCAGGCTGACCTCAAACTCAGAAATATGCCTGCCTCTGCCTCCTAAGTGCTGAGATTAAAGGTGTGTGCCACCACGCCCAGCTGTTCTGTTTTGTTTTGTTTTGTTTTGTTTTTGTTTTTTGTTATCATCTGGAAATTGGCAGTTCAGTTCATGGGTTAGCAGTGACACAGTTTGATACTCTCAAAAACACCTTACAGATACACCAGCAGTACAGGTAGAGTCTGGTTAGCAACAGCAGTGGCACTACTTGGCAGAGTCAGCCAGGCCCCAGCAGAAGGGACTAACAGGAACACCAGAAGTTCTCAACTGTGCCTGTTTTAGGGAAGCTAAGATCATCAAACACAGGAGACCCACAAGCCTTGCACAGCTAGCTGTACCAGCAAGCCAAGCTCTGTCTCCATCACTCCATCAAGTCCTATTTATACCCTCCAAACATCACGTGTCCTCCATGTGCCTTGCTTCACCATAACTTTTGCCTTAGCACGTGCATCATAGTCAGCCCGAGTCCATGGAAGCAGCAACAAACTGCTGTGTTTCTCTCTACATGTGTGTTGTTAGCATGTGTCCTCTCATGTGCTTACTTTAGCAGAACATCCTCTCTCCTGTGTCTGCTTCAGTGACACCTTCCTTCCTGGGTCTGCTGTAGCCTTTTGCCTGTGTCCACTTTCATGAAACACTCCTTCACATGTTTGCCCCAGCAAAACACCATCCAACTGACCTTCCAAAGAACACTTAAGTTTCCACTTCAACCAATGAGCTTAGTTGGAGTTACCTACAGGAGTGTGGGTGAGGTGTATGGCTGACTGACTGGGAGGTAGACCACAGACAAAAATGTCCCTTCTTTTCCTAGCAACCATTAACTGGAGAATGGCTTACATTTTCGAAGGACTTCTGGTGAAAGCACAAATAGAAAACAAGTTATGTAAATCTGCTTGGTAGAATTTATTGAATCTAAGCATGTGGACATCCTGTAGTGCAGTACTTCCATTTGTGGATCTGAATACCCACGTGGTATGAGTAGACAGGATGATCCTGTAATGTCACCACTTGTAACAGCTGCAAATTACAAACAAATTCTAGTCCAATTGTGCACACAACACAAGTTTTTTAAAAAGGATGAAGGCCTGTGAATTATATGTATGTATAGTGATGGGGGAGTCTTGCAGATACAATGTTTTTCCCAGAAATCTATACAATATACTTTTTTTTAATGTGTGTGTGTGTGTGTGTGTGTGTGTGTGTGCGCAGTATGTGTGTTATGGGGTAGATGTACCCAAGCACATTTACAGAAGCCACAAGAGGACACCAGATGTCCTGCTCTATGTCTATGTTTTAGTCTCTTGGGATAAGGTCTCCCACTCAGCTAGGAACTAGGCCCCAGGTCATGCCTGTTTTTTTTTTTTTTAATGTACATTGGGATCTGAACTCACATCCTCATACTAGGCTGGCCTCGAACTCAGAAATCTGCCTGCCTCTGCCTCCTGAGTGCTGGGATTAAAGATGTGCGCCACCACACCGACTTGTACAAGCACTCTTGCCCACTGAGCCCTCTCCCCAGCTGAAAATGTGAAGTGACATTTTGAGCATGTGCGCGCACATGTGTGTGTGTGTGTGTGTGTGTGTGTGTGTGTGTGTGTATGTTAAAAAAAAGATGTGCATATCCTGGACTTTCAATGATAGATATGATAATTTGGATCATGTTTGCCAACGTGAAATCAGACATTAAAATCATCTTGACAACATTAATGAGAGCCAAGCATGGTGGTGCTTGCCTTTCATCTCAGCACTCAGGAGGTAGAGACTGTCAGATCTCTGTGAGCTTGAGGACAAAGGATAGCCTGGACTACACAGTGGATTCCAGATCAGCCAAAACCAAAACAGTAATGAACTCATTAGGTACTTACCAAAATGAAAAAAAAATTCCAAGAGAGATGGGCCATACCATGAATTCCAGGTCAGCCTGAGCTACATATAATGACCCTGTGCCAAAATCAACAAAGTACTGTTCAGGGCCAGGCTCACCCAAAATGGTTGAAATGTGTAGTTCAGTATGGTCTAGAATTCACAAAGTAACTCAGCAGAGCCTTAGTCTTGATTATCTCCCTGTAATTCTCTCCCTCTTACCTGGAATGGCAGGCCTAAGCCACCACTCCCAGCTTGGGAAGTGCTTCTGCCCAGGGCTATGGAGGTTTGCTGCCTTGAAGGAAATTGCTAAAGGGCTGAATTTTAGTTTTAGACGCCTCTAGGGGTTAAGACAAAAACTCAGTCCACAGTTCACTGAAACTTGACAGGTGACCATCGTGCCATTGTGCCAGGACAAATGTCTAACAGAGATGGGAAAATTAGCCTATGGAAAGATAAAAATCAAAGCCTGTCTGGATATTATACCTATAGAAGTTAAAGCAGGATGACCTGCTCATGTGGGGCAAGGTAAGATTTTGTAATCAAGACACCAACAGCAACCATGGAGGGCTGACACACGGGCACGTTCAATCTGGGGCTTCTGTTCAGTTCAAGGCATCATTAGAGAACAAGTAGGCAAGTTAGAGCCAGACGACGTTTGCAATGCATCTAGCTGCAAAGGCCTTGCACCCAAAATGCCCAGAGTACAGATTAATAAGAAAAATACAGAAACTCCAGAGGCAAGATGAGCCCAGGATGTGAGCAATTACTCCACAAAAAGGGCATCAAGTGGCCAGTGCGCATAGGGGAAAGGGCTGTGGCTCATTAGCAATAGATTAAATGCAAATCACAACTGGAGAAAAAGAACTAGACAATCGTGAGCCACAACCAAGACTCAGAGCAACAGGAAGCTCTTGGGCTGCTCCTAGAACTGTGCATTGGCCTAGCCACTTTGAAACACAGCCTAGGCTAGTTGGTAAGTTACATTTGACGATGAAGGCCAAGGGACATTGTCATAAAGTGACCAGCTGAAGGTGATAGCAAAGCTGATGTCCCTCATTCCTGTGGGAATGAATATGTACTTTACAGTACTCTAGTAGAGTGGAAATGAATATCAGGTAACCATGGCAGCATGAACATGAATGTACTCTGGTGAGTGTAGAAGCCAGGTGAAATTAAACTGTTCATACATGCACAGAGATGGTTCAGCTCTAAAAAGGAAAAGCATATAACAGTTACTTTAAAGGGGAAAATACCACTTAATCCTGGGGAGGGGTGAAAGAGACTTGTACTGTAAAGAGTCTTCTGAGCTGAGCCATGCTCCCTCTAAATTCATGCTGAAATCCCCCCCCAGCACCTTATAGATCCTGACTGCATTTTCAATTAAGGCCATTACAGTAGTCTCTAATCCAATCTGACTGGTCACTATGAAAGACAAGAATATGACATAGGAACATACCAGCAAGATTATGGAGAACACAGGCAGAATGTTGATAGTGTAAAGCAAGAAAGAAGCCTCAGAAGAAACTAACTTTGCCTATGCTTTAAACTTGGACTTTGAGTCTCCAGAAATAGGAGAGAATACATTTTTATTGTTCGAATCACCCAGTCTATTATGACATTTTATTGTAGGCAAAGAAGACTAAAGGGAGCTGCAGGGAGTTGCTTCTAATTTTTTATTTCTGGATGACACAAACAGACACACACAGACACACTCACATGGTGCTTTCAGACAAGTTCTCACTCTAGCCTAGGGCTAACCTGAAACTCAAAATCCTCCTGCTCAGGCTCTAGAATGCTGAGATTATACGTGTGGAGCACAAATCACACGCATTGGTGAAAAAGCAAAACAAAGAGAGTGTGGCTACAGCCATAAAGTCTCACCATCATGATTGCCTAACCACTAGCAAAATAAGGACAACACCAACAGGCATACCAAAGTGAGTGGGGAAAAAGCCACGAGGCCCAAAAAACTATAGGCAACTAAAGAATGCTGGAAGTGGGAGAAAACAGTCCTCCCCAGGGAAGAGCACACCAATTGGTTAACCCTGAAAATATACATACAAGAAGCATTATACATACAGACTGACCAGGTTATGTTTAGAAATATATCTGTATACATGCACACACACACACACACACACACACACACACACACACACCCCAATTAAAATGTCAATTAATGAAAAGGGGGCCATGAATTTGAAAAAAGAACAAAGAAATAGGGAGGATTTGGAGGGAGAAAGGGGAAGAGAGAAACTCTGTAATTATATTACAAAATAAATAAAAGAAAAGAGAATGTGGCTTGGTTTGATGAGGCAAAAACAAATTTACATTCAAAGGCTAGGAAAACCTTTTGACTGCTGGGATTTAGGCAAGAGACATCATGCTCAGCTGATTTTTATTCTTTTGTGAGCAGGTTTGTTGAGGTAATGTTTCATGTATCAGGCAATTCTTATGTTTAAATGCACAGTTCACACATATATGTCTATAACAGAAACATATTATTTGGGAAGGGGCAGGAACTAGCCAGGAGAAGGACACAAAGAATAGCAGAGGAGGACAAATATGAACAAATACAACAACACATAGGCATGAAAATGCCACAATGAACCAGGTATGCTGGCACATGCCTCTAACTCCAGCCCTCAGGAGACAGAGGCAGCAGATTTCTGTGAGCTCAAGGCCAGTTTGGTCTACAGAGTGAGTTCCAGGACAGATAGGAATGCAGAGTAAGACCATGTCCCAAAACAACAAAAGGTCATAATGAAACCCATCACTTTGTATGCTAGTGAAAATTAATAAAAATATTTAAAAGTATACAATTTACAGTGAATTTATAGTGAATGTAGATTTTACACAGACCAATTGACCATAGTCAGCTTTAGGCCTTTTTCTTCACCCACCTCAGAAAGAGACCCACTAACTTTTAGCTATAAACACTTGGCCCCTTGATCACTTGACTTTGTCTCTAGGCCTGTTACAGACATTTTATTAAACTGACAAAGTATACAGTGTGTGACTTTTAAGGGCTTGGTTTCACTTAGTGTACTATTTTCAAGATTCATTCATATTATAAGATATCTCAGAACTGCGTACCCCACACCTTTTACACAGAGTCTAACTCCATAACCATGATTGCCCTCAAACTTGCAGCAATCTTCTTGCCTCAGCCTCCAAAGAGCTACAATCAGAGACATGCACCACCACGTCTGGCTTCCCTGTTCCTGCGGTTGACAGAGTGTATTGTATTTACCTATTCATCAGTTGCTGGGCAGTCAAGGTTGTCTAAGCACTCAAGTCCAAGTGTGCTCTTGAGCTCTCCATTGTCCTAGTCAGCAGGCTTAGGAGCAGAGACACTGCTGATATGGTAATTGCGTTTGGCTTCCTGGGGTGCCACCAAACCTTTTCCCCAGCAACTCCACTGTTTCACATGCCCATGAGCAGTGTGGAATGGATCCAGTGGCTTCAAATTCTCGCCAACTTTTGTTATTCCCTGCTTAAAAATATTCTAACAATCTTAATGAATATATGTTGGTACTTTATTGTTTTGATTTGTCACACCTAATGGCCTGAAGAATCTTATTGACAATGACTAGTACTAGTACTTGTCTAATTACGTTTCTGTTTCTGCTGCTGTTGCTATCCCTCAAACCTTGATATCTAATCAATTTTGTGGAATCACATTCTATCTGTCTATTGTAGTCAAGGCCTTCTTAATGCTTGTAACTATCCTGCTGTGAGGGGCTCTGGGCTGTGATACCTAAGTCTTTGATGCTTCTTTCCTTAGCAGTAGATAGAGAACCCAGAACATCAACACTAGCAGCATCCTACAGCCTCTTCTGATTCATGGGGAAAACTGAATTCAGGTAGATTGAAAGTGTTCTGAGGTTTCATGAAATGCTTGAGATGAAGCTAGGGACAGGATTGATTCCTCCCCTGTTTGTACATATGTCTCACTTGTCTCTTCCCATGCAAGGAAGCATATACCAAACACTATGCTGACGGGAATGGCAGAGGCTCATCGTCCAGGCTCAGGAAAGCAGGAGCTTGGAGCATTATGGTCAACAGGCAGATGGGGTGTTAGTTGGTTAAATCTGCTGAAAGCTGGATTTCACCCTCCCAGTGTAGGTGTCTCTGACATAGCAGAGCAAGATCTTGTGTCCTAGTGACAGATTACCAAAGCACTTGAGAAAGGTCAAGATAAAATGAATTCCTCTTCCCAAAACTTTGATCTCTGTGAGACAGCCACAAAGCCCCATTTCATCCCAGAGGAGCTCTGGGGGAGGAAAAGCTTGGCCTTCGACCAGCCCACTGGTTTCCACACACCTAAGTCTTTCACTGAGCCAGTGGAGTGCAAAATTGGGATCTGAAGGTCCCTGTGCTTTTGCACGTCCTACTCAGAGATAAGCAATAAGCTTCAGCTCATAGTCTCATGCAGCTCATCCCACCTGGTAGACTGTGTTGCAATATTTTCTGCAAAGCTGCATCCTTCAGAAGTGCCTCGTGACTGAGGCAGCTCCCTGGGATAGGAAAGGGAGTCTTGGTTGTGTCTTCAGTGAAGCATGAACTCATTGCCCACTCTTCCTAAACCACAGCTTCCTCACCGATAAAACAGAAACAAAAATAAGGCTGGAACTCATAATACAACCCAGGTTGGCTTCAAACTTGTCATAGTCCTGTCTCAGCCTCCTGAGAGCAGGTATGACAGGCATGAGCCACCATGCCTGGTTTATATGGTGATTTCTATTAAAACAGACTCCCATGTTATTTTAAATACATAGCCAGTTTTCAAATATATTTGTATTAAAGTAGGTATTCTTCTTGCTTATTTTTCTTCTGACTACTCATGCAAGTGAAAAATTTCAGGAAATTGGCATGTTTTCCACTTTATATCATTTTTTTCCTACACAATCTAGGAATACACATGCTACAAATTAAATATATTTATGTGGAAGAAATAGACACCCCCCATTAGGGAATAAAAATATTTTCACTATGTATTACAGATGCAAGATCATTGCAAAGTAAAACTTTCCACACTTTTACTATGCATCTATTAGTTTTGCTTTTGTTTTTTGAGACAGAGCCGCATTATACTGTCTTGGCTGTACTAGAACTCTAAGTAAACCAGCCTGGCTTCAGCCTCAAAGAGATCGGTTTGCCTCTGCCTCCTGAGTACTTGGATTAAATACATGCAGCACCATGCTCTGCATTTTTACGGTTTTCTGTTTGTTTGTTTGTTTGTTTGGCTGAGATAGGATCTTTTCTATGTAACCCTGGCTGTCCTGTTGCTATATAGAACAGGCTAGACTTGAACTCAGAGAGATCTGCCTGCCTGTTTCCTGACTGCTGGGATTAAAGGTGTGCCACCATGCCCTGGTTTTGTATGTTCTTGAAACCAAGTCTTACTCTGTAGCCTGTAGGCTTGCCTGGAGCTCTCTGTATGTAGCTCACATTAACCTAAGAATAGAAGAGGTTACTTGTGTTCATCCTAGTTTGCAGTGTGACATTGCTGCTTCTTCCAGGAAGAAACAGAAAGAATGTACCCTTCTGTTTGACTCTGGGTGGACTTTGTGACTCACTTTGGTTGCTAGACTGCTTAAGAAGCAATCATGTGTAGCTTCTGAGATTAGATGAAGCGGCCTTGCAGTTTCTGTTCCTGGCTTCTTCAGCTTCAAGAGCACTATGCTGTAAGGGCAGGCAGGCCTAGATGGTGAGGGGTGCTCATAGGAGTTTGTTGCACAGGCTGAGCTTCACTGAATTTTTCTTTTTCCTCCAAGGACAAAGTTGCCTTGGCCTGGCTCCTAGGAGATACCTTTAGAATAGATTGCCTGATATGAGTGTCTGCCTGCAGCTCTGCACTGCTGTATCAGCGGGTTGGCAGGGAGGTTAAGGGCAGCTGTTCTGGGGGTGCTTCTGGCTTACAAGATTCACACACACACACACACACACACACACACACACACACACACACACTCACATACACACTCTAACTCCTTGATGCCAAGACTCAGCTGAGCTTCTCTGGTTAGCCAAGCATGTAATGTGTTGCTACAAATTATTGCTGAGAGAAGAAATGTATCCTCATGAAAGTCTACTGTGAAGTCTACCTGGGAGCTTGTGACCAGTTTCTCTTGAACTTTGTCCCATGGGCCTTTTCCCTGTCCTAAATACCTTTCACTATATACCTTTCATTATATATCTTTCACTATATACCTGCTTTAGTTAGGGTTTTACTGCTGTGAACAGACACCATGATCAAGATGACTCTTATAAGGGACAACATTTAATTGGGGCTGGCTTACAGCTTCAGAGGTTCAGTTCATTATCATCAAGGCAGAAGCATGGCAGCATCCAGGCAGGCATGGTGCAGGCAGAGCTGAGAGTTCTTCATCTTCATCTGAAGGCTGCTAGCAGAATACTGACTTCCAGGCAGCTAGGATGAGGGTCTTGAAGCCCACACCCACAGTGACACACCTACTCCAACAGGGCCACACCTTCTAATCGTGCTACTCCCAGAGTCGAGCATATACAAACCACCACAATACCTGACCAGAAAGATAACTTGGTCAGTGAATCATCATACCCCAGGCAGGTTTGGAGACACCTGACACTAAGGCACATGGAGAGGAACTGAAAAGCACTGGGCACCATCCAGAGTTAATTGGCATATACCCCACCGAGAACATCTGGGGGCCTTGAGCCACAGTTGGGGTGTTGAATGTCTGAAGCTATAATGATGAGCCCAGGAAAGGCCAACAGGATACTTAGGCAACCTGTGAAATTGTGAGACATATTAGACTGTTTTAAACTTTCTTTTAATCTTGATATCAGTTCTCACCATGTAGACCAGGCTGGCCCTAAACTTCTGATCCTCCTGCCTCAATCTCCCCATTGCTGAGAGTATAGACTTGCAATACCAATCACAATCATTATATCTGTGTTATTTTAAGGCACTAATGTCTGTGGTATCTCATTCACTTTTGTAGGAAGCTTAAACAGTCAGTGCTCAATAGACAAATGCTTAAAGAAATTATAATATACCCATATACTGGAGTGGTGTATCTACAATTCTGGTACAGATTCTATACACGTTAACTCTGCTCATTAGATCTTTCAAACAACAAAATGCTATTAATAAATTATATATAAATGACCTTAGTTTTCAAAGTGTTTGCCACGTATATATTTATATTGACTCATCTAGTTGTATAACCAGGAGGAATGATAGTCATTCGTTTCTGTCATTTATGTGATTCAGTCAGTAAGTACATATTGATATGAGTCCTGGCTGCAAGGCTCCGGAGCCTCTTTCTGTTTAAATGATTCTGGTTTTGTATTGTTTATACAGATTTTCTGTTTGTATCGATGGAGATGGAACTTGGGGCTTTGTGCAAACTAGGCAATTGCCGTACCACTACACTCTCTGACACTGTGTGTATTTTATAAATCCGATGCATTAACAATGTAGTCTTGTATTATTAGAGAAAACGAAAAGTCATTGTTACTTATAACAAGTACTAAATAAGCTTGGGAAGCGATGGTGTCTGAGGGTAAAGAATGCAGTACAAGGTGAGAGGCTGGTGCGGTCCCCGTTCACCTGAGATTCATCTGTACTTGTGGGAACACATTCCCACCTCAAGACAAGGCTTCTAGAGCCTGAGGCCCAGTGGCTTGGGAGGCTGCTACTTTGGGACTGCTTGTTCAGACTCTTGTTAATCATTATCTCTTATCAGTCACCAGTTTCCCTTCAGGGCCTCAAGCATCTTTAAGCAAGGAAGCACTTGAGAGCCGGGCTGCTCTGCCTTGCCAGAGGCTGGGAAAGTGTAGGAGGGTCATCCAGACCCTGGGGCTTGGCTGTTTCCCAGAAGCTACTGCTCAGATCGTGGCTCTGGAGAGGAACAAGCATTTATCTAGGAGCAGGTGAGGGGTAGCTTAGCTCTGAAGGGAGCCTTAGCAACCAGCTACTGTCACGTCTGTAGGAGTTAGTGCTTCAGTACCAGGAACTTCTCTACTTATCCTATCAAGGGTTGCCAGCCTCTGCCTGTCTTCATCCTGCCCTACAATAATAGGAACTCCCTGCTTGTGCTGGCACCTATCCCAGGTACCAATGAACAATTTGGTATGGTGGTTAATTTTGTATGTCAACATGACTGGGCCACAAGAAGCTCAGATTGATCTGTCTGTCTGTCTGTCTGTCTGTCTGTCTGACTGTATGACTGACTGTATGACTGATACCCTGTTCTTCCCTGCCTTCCTCTTTCTTTAAATATTTCTTTATCATATTGCTAGGCTGATCTTGAACTCCTGAACTTAAGTAATCATTCTACCTGATTCTCACTAATATCTGGTACTACAGATATGTGCCACTGTAAGTGGCTGTACTTTATTTTTTATAATGGTGCTTTGTAGCTCATTCTGGATATATCACAAGGCTTATGTAGCCATTTACCCAACATAAACATTTATATTGTTTTCATTCATTTTTCTGTGTTTTAGCTTGCACACTAAGAAGATGCTTTCCCTGCTCTTAACTTTATAAAAGAACAATGACTTTATTATTTTTATAAAATAGATATTGCACATTATGGAACTGGAAACAATTTATGAATAACAATTAAAAAAGAAAAAAATGTATCCCTCCCCTCCCAAAAAATAATTATAATCAGTCAAGAAATAAATCACTAACAATTTCATTACTCAGAAGAAAGAAATAAAGTTAACATCTTGTAAATAATAACAGTCCAATTGCCATGGTTTGAATACTTTTTTGTTAAAGGTTCATATTGAGACTAAATCCCTAATGATGCAGTATTGTGTAATGTGGCCTTTACAAGGTGCTAGGGTGCTGGGCAGTGGTGGCGCATGCCTTTAATCTCAGCACTTGGGAGGCAGAGACTGGCAGATTTCTGAGTTCGAGGCCAGCTTGGTCTACAGAGTGAGTTCCAGGACAGCCAGGGCTACACAGAGAAACCCTGTCTCGAAAAACAAAAAACAAGCAAGCAAACAAACAAACAAACAAACAAAAAGGTGCTAGGGTCAGCAGGGCTACTTAGTTCTTAGAAGTTTAGTCCTTAGATTAGAGTTCCCTCCTTTTTAGCTCTGCTGACTTCGGTCATGTGACGAAAGAGAAGGCCTTTCCCAGATACCAAATATTTGGACTGATGCAGAGGCTGTGGAGGGGCGCTGCTTACTGGGTGACTCCTCATGGCTTGCTCAGCCTGCTTCTTATAGAACCCAGGACCACCAGCCAGGGGTACTACCATCTGTAATGGACTGGACCCTCCCACATCAATCACTAATTAAGAAAATGCCCTACAACCAGATCTTATGGAGGCATTTTTGTAGTTGAGAATCCCTCTTCTCTAGCTTATGTCAATTAACACAAAAACTAGCCAGGATGGACATCACCCATGTATCACATACATGCCTTTTCTACCTTTGATTTCTTTTTCCTTGTAACATGTGTTAAGAAACTACTAATGGACTTCTTGTTAGATTCTCTCTCTCTCTCTCTCTCTCTCTCTCTCTCTCTCTCTCTCTC
>NC_034612.1:9239950-9241784 GCF_900095145.1 Mus pahari | reverse complement strand
GACAGGGTTTCTCTGTATAGCCCTGGCTGTCCTGGAACTCACTCTGTAGACCAGGCTGGCCTTGAACTCAGAAATCTGCCTGCCTCTGCCTCCCAAGTACTGGGATTAAAGGCATGTGCCACTACTGCCTGGCCTTGTTAGATTTTCTTATTCTCCATCTTCCAGTTCAGGTTGCTTTGATTTGCTTCAGTTCATCAGTACCTATGACACATCCATTCTCTCAGTAAGTCATGTCATGAAGGTTCTCTGCTTACTCTTACTACAACTGCCTGTAATTCCAGTTCCAGGGGATTTGACATCCTAGTCTGACCTCCTCAGGCACCTGTACACACACACACACACACACACACACACACACACACACACACACACTCACACACACACACACACTTTTAAAAAAAAGCATTAATGAATACTTATAGCATTCCTGTTTGTGAATAATGTGTGCACTTGAAATAATGAACAGTTTGGGTTGGAAGGAGAGATATGAATGGGTAATGAATGAGGACAATGATGTGCCCAGTAAAATGCCCTGCATACAGGGAAATGGCATAAAGAAACCCACTCTCACACACCTGCATGCCTGTGTTTTAGAAGTGCTCTAACATGGTAGATATCACAATTAGGCTTAGACTAAGCAATAAGGAAGATATGTTTATAATGACTGTAAGATACATAACACACAAGCTTCTCTTGTGGAGTGAAAGAACGAGCTGTGTCTGCACCCATGTCTCTCTCTATATATATTCTCAAGCTAAATGTTTAAAATAAACCTCACACTCTGAATCAGTCTGTCTTACTGAGTTTCCCCTCTTTACCCCATGTCGCCTAAGAAACTGTCCTTCCTCAGCTGGATTACTTTATCATTGTTTTCCTTGAGCTTTTTTCACAAGCTTTCTGAGGATTTAGAGGTTGTAAACCAAAAAAACTTGATAATAAACCAAGGCTTCATTTATAGTATTCTGGTAAGCTAGGCTGGAATGTGGAAATGTAATGCCCTGTCTTCTTTTATAACCATGGATCATTGCTTTTTAAGATATATTTTTAAAGACTAGAAAAAGATGTGTACATGTTCATGTGTCTATTCAATGTATGCCATGTGTATACACAGGTTGTAAAAGGGTGTCTGATCTTTACAATATGGAGTTATAGGTGATTGGGAAACTACATTCCAGTTCTCTGCAAGAGCAGCGCCCAGTCATAACAACATGATACATTTTTACCTAGAAGACAAACCTCTGGACATGTTTGAAGTCATTTCTTGAAAAGATTAATTGAGGAGAGAAGACTTACTCTGAATCTGCATGACACCATATAAATAGGCTAGGCTCCCAGACTGAAGACACAGGAGAAAATGAACACACTACGCTTTTCCTCGGTTTCCCTTAATAAACATATGCTTGCGGTGTTTAAGAGAGAAAGAACATCCTGCTGCCTTGTCTGTCTTATAGAGATGACTGAATAGTTTCAAACTGGGAGGCAGACAGCACCCTTCCTTGCGTTAGTTTCTGTCAGGCATTTTTATTACAGCGACAAGAAAGGTACCTAATACATACACTCAGTATTTGTTAGCCTTGGCTGACCGTAAAGCAAATACACTTATATATCTCAAACTCACATTGAACTCAAAATTGTCATGCCTTGTTTTCCCAAGTGCTAGAACTTCAGATGGGAACCAACTTGTCTGCTTCCAACTTCGTATTTTGTGAATGCAACACAGGATTTAACTATGGAACCGTAGCTGTGCTGGGACTCACTGACTCACTATATAAACCCATTTGATTCTCTCTCTCTCTCTCTCTCTCTCTCTCTCTCTCTCTCTCTCTCTCTCTCT
>NC_034612.1:9237597-9239940 GCF_900095145.1 Mus pahari | reverse complement strand
TCTCTCTCTCTCTCTCTCTCTCTCTCTCTCTCTCTCTCCTTCTTTCTTCCCTCCCTTCTTTCCTTCTTTTCTTTTCGTTTTTTTCAAAACAGAGTTTCACTGTATAGCCCTGACTGTCCTGAAACTCATTCTGTAGACCAGGCTGGCCTCGAACTCAGAGAGATCTGTCTTCTGAGTGCTGGGATTAAATACATGTGCCACCACCTCCTGGCTTATTCTCTTTCTCTCACTCTTTCTCTTTTTTGGTTTTTCAAGACGATGTTTCTCTGTGTAGGTTTGGCTGTCCTGGAATTCACTGTATAAAACAGACTGACTCCTAACTTCAGAGATCTGCCTGCCTCTGCCTCCCCAGTGCTGGGGTTAAAGGTGTGCGCCACCATTGCCCACTTCACTTTCTTTTTTTCTAAAAACATTTTTAGATTTATTTTATTACTGTATGTGTGTGAGTATTTTGCCTCTCCCCCCACCCCTGCCTCTCTGTGTTGTATGTATGTGTGCGTAAATATACACCACAGGTATGGCTGGTGCCTGTTGGGGTCCAAAGAGGGTGTTGGATCCCTTCAGACTTGGATAACAGATGTTTTGTGCCAGTGCAGGAACAACACACACTCTCAACATCTTATTTTCAAAGTATTTCCTTACCTCATCAGACACAGAGAATGGAGTCCCACTACTAATTATATTGAGATTCCTAACACTGAATATTTGAATCTGTGGTCAAAATCCAGGACTTTGACCATTATCCTGCATTTCTTGGAGTCCCAGAGGAGCCTTCATGTGTTCTAAATCACTGTCTTCTGAAGAACAACTAAAATTCATTACAGCTTTTCTGCCATGTATGTAAGGCTTGGCAGAAAGTAGTACAATCTCCACCCAGTGACATCGTAGTTATGCTTTCTCTTTGTGTCTCTAGCTGCCATACAAAGTTGTCTGCTGCCCACGGGATTGCTGTCAAGATCTTGATACTGTTGTTCCTTGTAGTGTGTGATCATCCCAGGGAGTGGCACTATTAGAAAGTGTAGCCCTGTTGAAATAGTTTTGTCACTGAGGGTGTGGATTATAAGTCTCTCATCCTAGCTGCCTGGAATTCACTAGTCTCATAGCAGTCTTCAGATGAAGATGTAGAACTCTCAGCTCTTCCTGTACTATGCCTGTCTGGATGTTGCCATGTTTCCACCTTGATGATAATGGACTGAACCTCTGAACCTGTAAGCCAGCCCCAATTAAATGTTGTCCTTCTAAGAGTTGCCTTGGTCACGGTGTCTGTTCAAAGCAGTTAAACCCTAACTAAAGTTGCTACCAGGGACTGGGGTACTGCAGTGATAGGCCTTACTATGCTTTTGTTTGGAAGAATGTGGATTTTGGAACTTTGGATTTGGAAATCCAAGGAATGCTTTAAGTGGGGCTTAATGAGCCATGCTAGTAGGAATTGTTGCTATGAGTGATTTGAACTGTGCAGACCTGGTCCAAGAGGTTTCAGTGGAGAATTTCAGAATGTGGCATAGAGACTGTTTTGTGGTATTTTGGTGAAGAATGTGACTGCTTTTTTCCCTTGTCTGAAGAGTCTGCCTGAGGCTAAGGTGAAGAGACTCAGATTGATTGCATTGACAAAGGAGGTTTCAAAAAAGCCCAACAGAGACTTTGTTCTCTGGTTAAGTCTTATGAAGAGCATTTTGAACAAGCGTAGCAAGCTTAGCAAGGAAAAATGTAAAATATATGGTTCAAGTATTAAAGGGGTACCAGGAAGTGAAATGGAGCTGAATCCTGTGTTGTAGGAGATAGCAGATTAAGTTAGTGGAACTTTGGGGCAAGACCCTACCTAGCTAAATTTAGATCCAAGCATGGTGGTGCACACCGTTAATCCAAGGAAATAAAGCCAAGCAGATCTCTGAGTTCAAGGACCACCTGGGACAGAACAAGTTCTAGGTGAAGGAAAGCTTAAGTCCAGGCATAGTGGCACAATCTTTAGTCTCAGCAGTCCGGCATGCAGACCTCTGAGTTCAAGGTTAACCTACAGAGCAAGATCCAGACAACCAAGATTAGGCAGTGAAGGAGTTGGAAAACAGAAAGCTAGTGATAATGTAATAGAACAAGGGGGTCATATTCCAGTCCCATCAAGCAGCATAACTCAGCATCTTTGACCACGTGGCCCTGGCTCTATAGTCCAGAATAGAAAGGACTACTGGGACAATTGATGCTGGTTAGCTGGAGCTAAGAAATTGGAGGTGATTAAGAAGAGATCAGCAGCCGGGCGTGGTGGCACACGCCTTTAGTCCCAGCACTCGGGAGGCAGAGGCAGGCGGATTTCTGAGTTCGAGGCCAGCCTGGTCTACAAAGTGAGTT
>NC_034612.1:9235464-9237451 GCF_900095145.1 Mus pahari | reverse complement strand
CATCACTGAGGTGAAACCTTCTGGAAAGTCTTTTCTGAGAGCATAAAGAAGCAATGTTCCAGAGATAGCCAAGGTTGTACCTCGTGCTGCGGCTGGACTTGGTAATGTGTCAGAGTTACCCAGGTGGTACTGATTATGAAGCATGAAGGGGTCATGAAGAGCCGCTGAGGTTTGGCACTGTGTGAGCCCGGAGAAGGACATTGGTAAAGGTGCAGCCTCAGTTGTAGTTGATGGCCCAAGACTGAAGGGGTTATGCAAAGGAGTTGAGGCTTGGTGCCATGAAGAGAGCCTATGAGAGGCAACTGGTGAAGGCAGCAGAAGACCTCGGTATATTGGAGGTGCCAGTACCATGGGATGGTCACCAAGAACAGCAGCAGCAGTGGAGTAGATCAACCTGAGCTTAGAGTGCTACAGAGGGCAGAGCTGGAGAAGTGACCCAAGCCCTTTGGAGGAGCTCAGAAGATCATGTGTGGATCCAAGACATTGAAACAAGAAGCTATAACATTGAAGCTGTCTAGGAAACCCCAAGATGTTTGAAATGCCAGAGCTGTGGGCTATCTGCTGAGGAAAGCTGCTAACAGGGAGTGGAACCAGCCCAGGAACAGAAGTTTGTTGCAGTCAACAAAGATGGAAAAAGAGTTGGAGATCTGAAGACCTCCTTGAAATCAGACATGGAGATTAGAGTTTTGGAGTTTGCCAAGTTAATTTCCTGTCTTGCTTTGGGGATTACAGTTAAGTGATTGGATGAATCTCAGAAGAGACTTTGAATTTCGACTAAACGTACTTTGCATTATGCTATGTTAGGTATGGCTCCCATAGATTCATATGCTTGAACAAGCCTATGGGGGCCCGGGGGTGGAATGTGATGGTTTATATATGCTCAGCCCATAGAGTGGCACTATTATAAGTTTGGAGTAGGTCTGTCATTGTGGGTGTGGGTTTTAAGACCCTCACCCTAGCTGCCTGGGAGTCAGGAGTCTCAAAGCAGCCTTCAGATGAAGATTTAGAACTCTCTCTCAGCTCTGCCTGCACCATGCCTGCCTGGATGCTGCCCTGCTCTCACCTCATGATAATCTACTGAACCTCTGAATGTGTAAGCCAGCCCCCACCCCCAGCTAAATGTTGTCTAAGAGTTGCCTTGGTCATGGTGTCTGTTCACAGCAGTAAAACCCTAACTAAGACATCGTGCCACCATGGAAATACCATTTACCATTGAAAAAAAAATCCCTACAATTATTTGGTGCCTCCAAAGTCAGAGAGCAAGTCTGTGTGCACAGTCCTGGAGTCAAACACAGTTCATCTTTTGCTCATGGCCTTACTAAAGAGTTAAATGTGATTAGCCATCAAAACCACAATGTGGCATAGCCTCATTTCAGATATCAACATCGGTCACCACAAAGCTGGAGAAGAGGTGAAGAGAAAGAAATCCTTGCCTGTTATTGATAAGAATGTGAACTAATATATCACTGTGGATAACAGTTTGGTTTCACAAAAGCTTAAAAATAAGTAGGGTGTATAGGTGTTTGTTTGATACATTGATTCTATTTCCCTTTGTAACCAAAAGTATTACAGCTCTTTATAATAGTACTATTCACAACAGTTAGGGCATGGGATGGGCCTAGGTGTTTATTGTATGGCTTTTTCTGGGGAGGTGTGAACAAGTGTCTATTCATCTCAGGTAGATATTTATGGTAGACCAGAGAAATGATTCCCTTCATTTTCCTATGCTATTGTTTGAGAGTAGAGTTTATTCATTTTTCACTGCTAATATACCATAATTTAACCATGCATCCACCCTCTTGATGTTTGATATTTAGTTTCTTACTTCTCTTATTGTACATAGATGTGGAGTTGGTATGTTATAGATTATAAGAACATAGGCTTCCCTGCTGGGTGGTGGTGGTGCACACTTTTTTAAATTATTTTTTTAAATTTTCTTTATTTTCTTTATTTACATTTCAAATGCTATCCAGAAAGTTCCCTATAC
>NC_034612.1:9231747-9235453 GCF_900095145.1 Mus pahari | reverse complement strand
TCTGGCTCACATTAAGTCTGGAAGTTCCAGCCATTGATTCACCCTGGAATAATAGCTTTAAAAAAAAAATCGCAATCCATGGTTTATTCATGAGGTTGTCTTTCCTCCTCCTCCTCCTCCTCCTCCTCTTCCTTTTGGTTAAATAGTAACCTAAAGTTGCAGTTTGGTTCCCCAAGTGGGGAAACACATCCTTTTTTTCTCCTCCTGGTCTCTCAGGAAATGATGGGGAGAAACAGGCAAGGCAGGAACTCAGAGTGTCCTGGGTCCCCAGCACCAGACCCTCTGGAGGCCTCAGGGGAGCAGCCTTCCTGTCTTTCTAGTTTCTCATGGGACCAGGTACTCCTTGGCTGGTACCTACCACTCTCCATGTCTGTCTCCATCTGCACATGAATTCACTCATGTTCAAGCAAGCTTCTTCTGCTCCTTTTTTTCTTTGGATTTAGGGGACACTGATTCTACGATGATCTTATTATAAGGTGTGTGTGTGTGTGTGTGTGTGCATGTTTATGTGTGTGTATGTCTGTATGTTTGTGTATGTGTGTATGTATGTGTATGTCTGTGTGTATGTGTGTGCATGTATGTGTGTATGCATGTGTGTGTCTGTGTGTATGTATATGTGTATATATGTGTATTGTGTACATGTGTGTACATATGTGTATGTGTTTGTATGTATATGTGTGTGTGCATGTATGTGTACATGCATGTGTCTCTGTGTGTATGTATATGTGTATGTGTATATATGTGTATGTGTGTACATGTGTGTATGTGTTTATATGTATATATGTGTGTGTGTGTGTGTGTGCATGTGTGTGTATATGTCTGTGTCTCTGTATGTGCATGTGTGTGTGTGTGTGTGTGTATGTGTGTGTGTTTCTGTGTGGTTGAAGGTTAGGGGCATGGTATAGGTGTGTGTGTGGTTTCTGTGCGGGTGAAAGAAGACCCAGGTGGTAGTGGAAAACCATGAATGGGGATGTGTTTCTGTGTGGATGAAGTGTGGGGCATGTGGAGTTGCTGTGCAGATGAAGGAGGACTAAGAAGCACAGCAAGGGTGCCCTGCATCTCCTGTATTGGGAACATCAGGAAGAACCCGCTGTTCTTCCTTGAGCCTGAGCAGCCATTTCTAGCAGCCCCGTACTTTGGGGTTCCGCAGGAGGTGCTGTCCAAGGATGGGAAAACACACACCGCAGCTCCACAACAAAATGCTTAAAACGTAAACCAGTCTCCTCTGACACCCTGCTTCTCTTTTATAGATGAAGACATCAGGGATAAGAGGAAGACAATCACTGAGGGCCGCCCAAGGTCAGCCGGCATCTGGACTCCCATCTGTCGAGCTGCGGTGCTCAGACTCCTCTCTCCTGGAGCTGTTGTCTGTGCGGGGCCACCAGGAAACGGATGAGTTTTATGGGGATTGGGGTGGGGCGGGCTGAGGCTCTGAGATGTTAGCAGTTGACTGAAAGGACCATGCTGATAAGAAAGGAGCTTCCTACACATAGCTGTGGATGGATCTGGGGGTTGGGGCGGCAGCAGCCTGTGCCTCCTTCCACTAGAGAGATGTTGATGTGCTGTTGAGGGAACATAGGGAAATGTAGGATGCATATAACCTACGCATCTGACCTAGTTTCATTCCTGGTGCAAGACAGAATAAGACAAAAGGCAACCCAGAGGAGCAAGATTTCTGTTTTAGCTTGTGATTCCAGGGGGCTCAAGGTAGCAGGAGCTTAAAACAGCTGGTCCCCCACAGCACATCCACAGTCAAGAGCAGCGAGGGACAGACTCAGGCGTGTCCAATCACTTGCTTATTTGTATTCAGCTTGAGTTTTCTGCTCTCACACGGTTCTGAACCTCCTGAATAGGGAATGGTGCTGCCCACAATGGGCAGGATTTTTCCCCCAGCCCCCAAGCCAACCCAGTGTAGACAATCCCTCACTGACACTCTTCCTATAGGATTCTAGGTTTGGTCAAGCCAACAAAGATAATCATCACACCTAAGCCCCCATGAATATGCATATGAATGCAGGTGCACACACCCCTGCATAGGTGCACATATGCACATAGGGAAGGTCTTTCCATTCAGGCAATTGGATAACCCCATTCCAAGCTCTGGTAGTTTTTGTTGACTCTATGCTCACTTGTCTCCTCTGAGTGACACTTCTCTGTCACCTCACTCGGAGATCCTTGCCGAGGCACATCTATCTATCTGGCTTCCTGGAAAGGAAGTGAATGTAAAAGGGACCCATCCTGTTGGAAAAAAGAAAGGAAGCTTTGTGCAAAGAGAAACTTTCAAGAGGTCGCTGCTATTCTGCAAGTTTCTAGACAATGGGAAGCCATTGGAGTCTGTTATTTGGCTCTTTCCCAATCAAACAGCTGTTGTGCCTTGACATGGAGATCACAGGAGTTGCTGCCTTCTTAGTGAGTTGGCTGTGGAGTCTTTGCCAGTGGTGCTGTTACAGTCTAGGTGTCTGGGGAAACTGATGTTCATTATCAGCCTCTGTTCTCTATGGCTAAAAGCCTAATGGTTTCCCATGCACTTCCTTAGAATTTAAAAATCACTTAAAGTGATTTTAAGAGCTGAGAGTTCTACATCTGGATCTGCAGGCAACAGGAAGAGACTGATAGCCATTGAGCTTGGCTTGAGCATCTGAGACCTCAAGGCCTACCCCAGTGACACACTTCCCCCAACAAGGCCACACTTCCTAATAGTGCCACTCCCTATGGTCCTAGAGGGGCATTTTCATTCAGACTACCCTCAGCCCCTAAGTCCATTAGTCACAGGCCATAAAGGTTTAATTTCTTGGTGCCTCAATTTTCCCATCATAGATGGGGTTTTATTAGAGTCAGGCTTCAAATCACACAGTTCACACATTGGTAAATAGTGACTACTATTTCCACGGCTACTGGAATTATTGTTATTAGATGCAGCAATGAAGCCCTCCTCTTACAGCACTTCAGGCTTCTACATGTGCCCGTCCCCCAAATGAGCCACTCACAGAATGACCCTTCCCTTCCCTGGCATAAACTGCCAGTGGCAGGAATAACAGAACCAAACATCTTAGCCTGCAAGTTTCAGGTGGAGGTATTAGCATGTAGAGAAACCAAGGCATTTATTACCTTAAACATTCCCAGGACAGAACAATTTAGAAACACAGCCTGATATCCAGAATGCTGGAATTGAATGGAGGATAGGATGCCACCCAACAAGCCTTTTGCTTTCCTCAGTGTCTCAGGTCTGCCTTCTGAAGAGCAGATGCCATGCAGCAGCCCCAGGGATACTGAAGGGTTAAACTCCAACTCTGCAGCTGGCTCCAGCAAGCTTCCTGGGCTCTGATTTTCATTTATAAAACAAACAAACAAGAAGCTCTTTAATAATTCCCAGACCCCTTGCTTTGTGGCAGAAAAGCCAGGCTTCCAATGATCTTTAATTGCTGGGCTATTGATAATGAAAAACTGTTTCCTTTCATGGTGTGTGAAAGCTATATATAGCATTCATCCAACCATCCATCCATCCATCCATCCACCCATCCATTTATCTACACATCTATCCATCCACCCATCTATCCATCCATCATCCATATATCATCCATCCACCACCCATCCACACACCCATCCATCCATCCATCCATCCACTCACTCACCCATCCACACATCCATCCATCCATCCATCCATCCATCCATCCATCCATCCATCCACACATCCATCCATCCATCC
>NC_034612.1:9227708-9231722 GCF_900095145.1 Mus pahari | reverse complement strand
CACCCATCCATTTACCCACCCACCCATCCACCCACACACCCACACACCCATCCATTCACCCACACACCCATCCATCCATTCACCCACCCACCCATCCACCCACACACCCATCCATCCATTCATTCACCCACCCATTCATTCATCTACCCCTCCCCCCTTTTATACTCAGTAAGTGCATTCTGGGCACCTTCTCTGTGCCTTCATCAATTGACACAATATCCCAGGTTATATACTAAGAAATACTAAGCCATAGTATGTCCAAGCTTCATATGGTTAAAGGAGACCTCTGGAGCTTGAGGAAGTCATTCATCCCCTTCACGAAGTCTCCACCCTCAAGGCATTAATCAGGGGAGAGCCTCTACTTAGTCCTGTCTTTTTCTTGATAGAGTCAGGTTCCTTGGAGTCAACCCACTTTCTGGGGATGCTGGCTCAACCCCCCATGGGTTGAAGGCTCTATTCCTCATAGCTAGAAGGATAAGTGGTTATATTCACTATTTAAAAAAAATCTCCTGTTGATTAGATTTAAACCTTTACATTTTAAGGAGACACAGACATTCAGCCTATACCATCTATGAGAACTTAACCTCCACAAATAGACCTTTACTTTTAGATTTTACTTTTTTTTATATATATGTATGGGTGTTTTTCCTGTATGTTCATGATGTGAATGCCCAGTGCCTGCAGAGGTCAAAAGAAGGCACTGGAGAGTCTTATCAAATCGTGTTCACACAAAACCCTTGATAATGTCGAAGACTCCTGTGCCCACACTAATCTACAGTTGTGGATTAAATGGCCCCAAACCTAGTTCCCTGTGGGTTACTTTGGTATTACTGTGAAAGCAATTCTAACAGAAAGGGACTTCAGGGAAGATTTACTTTAGCTGGTAGTTTCACGAGATTTCAGTTCATCCTGGAAGAGAAGCTCAGCTTATGGTGTGTGTGGGGGTGGGGTGGGGTATTGTGTAAAAAGGTTCTTCATATCGCTGTGGACCAGGAAGAGGAGAGGGGGCGGGGTAGAAGCTTCAAAGGCCCACCCCCTTAACGGCTACTTTTACTACCCAAACCACACCTCCTTGAAGTTCCACCCCTCAGCTCCAAAAATAACACCACCAGGTGGGAAACAAGCATCTCCAACAAGAGCCGACCGGGGACCATTCAGAGTGAAACCCTAAGACAGCAGCCATTTGTCGTGGTCCTGGAGTCTGTGGGTGAGGGTTCTCAGTTCAGAGGGCAGAGTGGTCTTGTCTTTGTTTCCCCGATCGCCAGATTCCATGTTGTAAGACTCTTAAAGGAGGAAGGCGGAAGGTCCTTCACTCTTGTAATGGTGCCTGGGCCAAGCTGGGAGATGTTTGCCAGAGAGTACACACAGACGCTTCCGGTGGCTTAGGCTTCTTAAGAATATGGCGGTCTCACACTAGCCATAATTCCATTCAAGCTTCAAGGCTCTGACGTTCTCAAGAACAAAGCAAAACCTGCCTGGTCCTTTGTTACATGCCTTGGTCACATGGATCCAACACTGCTCGCTCCCACCACACGATTTTGATTAAAGAAGATAAGAGTTCACCCAGATCTGCCGGGCATGGTGGTGCACGCCTTTAATCCCAGCACTCGGGAGGCAGAGGCAGGTTGATTTCTGAGTTCGAGGCCAGCCTGGTGGTCTACAGAGTGAGTTCCAGGACAGCCAGGGCTACATAGAGAAACCCTGTCTCGAAAACAAACAAAACAAAACAAAACAAAACAAAACAAAACAAAACAAAGAGTTCACCCAGATCCAAGGGATAAGGATATAGGCCCTTCTATTGTTGGGAGGAGGGGTTAAAAATATGGCTGTTACCTAAAGAGGAATAAAATTCTATCATCTGAAAAAAAAATAATAAGTGAACCTCAAGATCATGTTAAGTGAAATAAGCCAGACTTAGCCAAACAGTGCACATTTTCTCTCATGTTGAATGTAGACTTTTTTTTTTTAATACAGAATAAGGGCCTGGAGACATAGTTCAGTGGTTAAGAACACTTTGTTCTTGTAAGGGACCAGAATGTAGTTCCCAGCAATCACGTGGAAGCTTACAATCACCTGTAACTTCAGTTCTAAGAGATCCATTGTCCTCTTCTGGATTTTGTGGACATATGCATAGACACCTAAGTTAAAAATGTAAATCTCTAAAAAAGTACACACACACACACACACACACACAGAGAGAGAGAGAGAGAGAGAGAGAGAGAGAGAGAGAGAGAGAGAGAGAGAGAGAGAACAAGAACTATTTGGGAGGCTGAAAGGGATTAACTAGAGTGGGGGTAAGTAGGGGTTGATTAATCAAAGTATATTATATACACATTCAAGAATGTCATAATGAAACCTGTTACTTTGTATAATTAACATATGCTAATTAAAACATCTATAGTCTTTAAGGCTTTTTTAAGCATTGGCCACAGCTGGCAGCAATGGTGACCATTAGCTGTGTCGCAGGCTGGATCCTTTGCAACGTCCCTGTGGTGCAAGAATTCAAGTTTTTTCCCTGAGACAGCTTTGGGACTCTTTCTACCCTCATGACAGCAAATGTCAGAAAAACCCAAGTTAACTCTCTGATCTCGCCGCAGATGATAAACCTTTCCCCCGAGCCTGAAGTCTATGCCTCGTCCTCATCCCATAATCCTGGACTGGTCAGAGGAACTCCAAAATAGAAAGAAAAGATTTTTAAAAATGACTTTAAGGCATTTTCTTACTCATGAAAGCTAGTGTGTGTGTGTGTGTGTGTGTGTGTGTGTGTGTGTGTGTGCTCCCTGTATGGAGCTGGCTGCATCTGTGAGATACCCAGGAGTCCCAGAGGCAGGCAGGTCCTGGAAGACAACCATACGTGAAGACGGCGGTGTAGGAGAGGGAGTATTGTCTTGCTTTTGACAGGTGGCCCAAGTGAGTGTAGGAGTCGGGGGTTGCTCCCAGAGACTGGCTCAGTTTAAGTAGCTACCCCCTCCAGCCCACACCCCCAGGGGCCCAGGGCTGTGCCCTGCATAAAACATGGAAATATGAGCTTTCCAGTTGTGCATGCTTGTTATACTTCAGGAATTTAAAGTGACCTTAAATATCACAACTGTCCTTTCTATGACCTAAGAAGCCCCCAGGGTCTCTTGAAGTCCTAACCAAGACTTCCCTTGTTCCTGTTTAACCACAGCCTGACATCTTTCAGATGCTGCTGCGATGGGCCAGGTATACAGTAGGTGACGAATTAATGTCAAAAGCAAGGCTCCTGACATCTCACTGACTCCAGTATTATGGAGAATCAGTCTCCACAGCATTTATTTCTACCTCCTCCCACAGCTATCACGAGATACCCCACACTAAGTAAGTTAAAAACAATAGAAGCCTATCATGGCTCTAGAGCCTGGGAAATACAAAACCAAAAGGCTGTAACCATTGAGTATCTTCTTGCAGCGTTAAAACATGGAGTTGCCCTTACCCTGAAAGAGTAAGAGAGCAAGAATGAGGAAGAGGAATGGGGAGAGGAAAAGGAGAGGGCTAGCCCTCATTCCTTTATAGTTAACCCACACTCATAGTCAAAGACCTAATGCATCCAGGAGGGCTCAGTCCTCAGGACCTAGCCATCTCTAAATGGTCTCTGTGCATGTATGTGTGCATGCATGTGTGCATATGCGTGTATCAGTGTGCATGTGTGTGCACTGGTGTGTTCATGGGTGTCTGTGTATGTGCATTGTGTGTATGTGCACATGTGTGCACGAGTGTGTCCATGCATGTGCAACTGTTTATGTATGTGTTTATATGTGTATATGCATGTGTGTACACATGTATGTGCCCATGCACGTGTGTGTTTGTATGAGCATGTGTGTGCATATGTGTTAGAAGATAACCTTGGGTGTTATCCCTCAGGCATGGCTCACCTTTCTTATAAAACAGGGTGTCTCATTGGCTCTGAATTGACCTAGCAGACTAGGTGTAGTGGCTATTCCTGATTATCAACTTGACTATATTTGGAATGAACTACAATCCAGAATTGGAAGG
>NC_034612.1:9222907-9227513 GCF_900095145.1 Mus pahari | reverse complement strand
CTACACCTTCTGCTGGAGACCATATAAAGACATTCGAAGAAGGGAGTCTAGCTCTCGCTCTTTCGCCTTCTTGCTGTGTGGGACTCAGCAACTGCTAGATCCTTGGACTTCCATTCACAGCTATTACTGAACCATTGTTGGGAATTGGACTGCAGACTGTAAGTCATCAATAAATTCCTTTACTATATAGAGCATTTCCGTAAGTTCTGTGACTCTAGAGAACCCTGACTAATGCACTAGGTAAGCTGGCCAGGGAGCCTTAGGGACCCTCCTGACTCTCTGTTCCCAGGATTGGAGTTACACACATGTGCCGCTATGCTCAGCTTAATAAAACCAAACCAAACCAAACCCAACCAAACCAACTAAAAAGCCATGGTTTCTAAGAACTAACCTCAGTGCGTGTACTAGCAAGCTGCCCATCAAACGCTTCATCCACCGAACCACCTCCCCACCCAGCATCCCGCTTCTTCATCATCACAATTCAGCTGCAGTTGGAGTTGTTGATCAATACTCAAACCACAGTGGCCACCCTGTCTTCTGTCTCTTGGATTCTCCCTCTCTCTTCACCTGCTCATGGCTTCACCTCAACCCCAGAATCCTCTCTGTACCCTAATCCCTAAGCCTTGACTAGAGGCCACTTGCTTCTGACCTCTATCCATGCACAGGCTAGCATGTCTTAAACTCAGGCACAGGAAAGTTGCTTCCACTAGGTTGTGACAGTATACCCGAGAGCCTCAAAGCACAAGGCAGAGCCTTTTAAAAAAAATTATTATCTGCAGGTAATTCAATTCCGCCCTTCGATGTCCATATCGCATTAATGACATCAAACATTTTGAGACAATAATATCCTTAATTATAAATATTCAGACATTGCTAGGACCCAAACAGCTGGGAATTGCTCTGTCTCCCTTTCTCAGCAGCCTGGGCTCTCTCTAAGGGATCCTCTGTGGGAGGACTGTGCAGGCATGGACTGCTCTGAGGGTGGCCACTCTGTGTTGTCTTCCCAGCCTCTGTGCTCATGAGGTGGGCTTTGCCATTGTCCAAGATCTGCCACAGCCTGAGCCTTGGCGTGGTGTTTCTTAACCTACCACCAGGATACATGGGAACCTGCATATCCCTTAGATGGAACTGCGGGCCCTGGGGCAAATATTGCCTCTAGATTCCTCTGAGCCGCAGTCTCTGTTCCAGTCCCCTACCCTGAAGTGTCCCTGGCATGTTCCTGTTTGGAATTCTTGTTTTCCAGGGATTGGCAGAATTTGGAGAGGCTGCAAGGTTTTACCTACGTGATACCTGAATGGTGGAAGTAAGACCCCCAGGATGAGCCTTTGAGAGTTGTATCCCAGCTACTGGTTCAGGCCCTACCTTCTGCTTCTCTGTCAACCAGCAAGTGAGCAACCGCCACCATAGACTGAACCCCTCTGGTATCCTCACCAGCCATGATGGATTGAAATCCCTTGAACCTGTGATCCCCCAAACTCTCCGACCACTTACTGTTTAGGTACGGTATTCTTCACCTCATGTGACTGGGCTCACCACTCAGATGGGGGAGAGTTTACCTTCCCTGGCTCTGAACACCACTTACAAGTACAGTGTGTGTGTGTGTGTGTGTGTGTGTGTGTGTGTGTGTGTGTGTGTGTTGTGGGAGGAGATTGGGACCAACATAAAAATCAAGTGCTTTCTCTGGTCTGTAGAGGGAACCACCTCCTATCTTGGTGTGGTCACACTATAGGCTTGATTGGATGCCAAAGAGGAGTGTAGAGGAAGTGGGGCAGGCATTTCCCCTCTGGGGCAAAGACGCCTTGCCACAGAGAGGAAATGCTCAGGAAAGGGTCTGAATAGTGATCCCCCAGAGGATGCTCTTGGGGCTCAGCGCTCAGCTATACCCATGGATGGAGAGGACATCCTTATCAGAGGAGACCCTTAGGTTTGAACACCTGCCCTAAAGCAGAAAAGGTATTAGGCATTCCTAGTAGCCCGGGCTAAGTGTACCGAGTCTCCTCTGAAAGGTACAGTGACCAGCATTCAGTTAAACCTCTTGTCCGGACCAGACATTTCCAGGAAGTGAGATGGTAAAGATTTTTATCTTGGTCCCCCAAATCCCAAGGCCCAGGCCACCTTGGAAGTAGGCCATCCCTCCGAATTAGGAGAGAGTCATTTGTCTGAGACGATCTTGGACCTCAGCTCTTGCAAACCTCCAGGCCTGGGAGGACAGGCCTTGCAAAGGCAGGTTCCAGCGAGGAGCCCGCTGGTGCCAAGCCTGCCGTTATGTGGGCCACACCATATGGAGCCTAGAATTCATCCCAGCCTTTGGCAGGCAGCCTGGCCTGGAAATAACCCCCGAAGACTACTTTTTTTTTTTTTTTTTTTTTTTTTTTTTTTTTTTGATCAGAAAAACTGCAGCTGGTTTTCAAAGTCATCGTCGGAATTTTTAATTTTATTTTATTTTGAGACTACCTTCATGCCACCGCCCCCACTGGCCTTTCATCCGGCTCTCTAATTTCCTTGGTGTTCTGGACGTTCGCATAGGTGTGCGGCACGTGTTTGGAGAGATATTGGGAAGTGAGGAGCGGTTAGCACACCTCATTTGGCCAAGCAAGAAACGGGGCCTCAAGGAAAAAAAAAAAAAGAAAAAAAAAAAGAAAAGAAAAGAAAGAAAGCCCCAGTACGCACAGTTAAAAACCTCAAGTCGCCTTAAGTACATAAACAGCTGTGGCCTCGTCACAGAGTCTCAAGGTTGCCATCGGGGAGGAGGCAGCAGGACAGAAGCATTCTGAACATTCTGGAAAACAAACCAACCTTGTCCCTAAGGTGTAAGCATTCAGGAGTGGGAACCAAGCGGACACCCCTGACAGCTAACGGAGCCTCCGGTCGGCGGTGAGGCTGCTTCGTCTCGGCTCTCTCGGATGAGTTCCGGAGGCCTCCGAGAAATGTCCATCGTTCATTTTTCCAAGCGATTCACCAGATACCCCCCTCAAGCTAGAGCCAAATTTCTTAAAAGTCAGCCACATCTGAATTCTCCGAAGTGAAGCCACATTTTAGGTTGGGGCTGAAGGGGGCTTGGAGCAGAGCCACCTGGGAGTTTTTTTTTTTTTTTTTTTTTTTTTAGAAAACAGTGAATCCATTTTTGAGGTTTAAAGACTCCTAGAATTCAGAGTCTGGGCTCAGCATGGGAAGGAAACTGGTTTGCATCCGACTGAACCAGCCGGGCCCCCACCCCACCTCCCACCACTCTAGCACAAGCTACCGAGCCATGCACAGAGAGGTCTAAGCCCATTCTTGTATGAGAGTTTTACAGCAGAGTAGCAAAGGGTCGGGGCTCCTGCTTGCAGCAGGGAAACCTTTAGGTGCCATAATTGGCAGCCAGGGATATGACTCAAGTCAGTAAAATACTTGCCTAGCAAGCAGAAGACCACAAGCTTGATCCCCAGATGCAATGTGTAACAGTTGGGTGTGGTGTCACACTCCTTTCATCCCAGTACTTGGGAGGCTGAGGCAGGTAGATCTCTTGTCAGTTTGAGGCCAGCCTGGTCCACATAGCAAGTTTCAGGCCATCCAGAGCTATGTAGAGAGACCCTCCCTAACATACAAACGAAAACCCAGCATAGTGGTGTGTGTGTATATTTATAATTCTTAAACTGAGGAGCCTGGGACAGGAGGATCCAGTGAGCTCCAGGCCAGCGAGAGACCTACAAGTGAACCTCTCCTGGCACAAATTGACCCCTGGTCTCCATGGGCATATGGACATGCACCTGGTCACATAACAAGGTCTCCCGATATCTGCAATGTAAGTCATGTCTCTTTACTTTTCTTTCCCCTTCTTACTCTTGAGTTTCCAGAATGGTAGCTTTTCTGTAGCTGGTTGGGATAGACAGACAGACAGACAGACAGACAGACAGACAGACAGACAGACAGACACACACACACACACACACACACACACACACAGATAGAGAGAGAGAGAGACAGAGAGACAGAGACAGAGACAGAGACAGAGAGCACACATGTAAGAGCTGGGGTTCTGTTCTTATCGCTTGCCCTCACGGTACCCGGCCAATGCTTGCTGGCTTATATTTCACAGCACTGAAGATGAAGCTGGCTAGTCCACTTCTTAGGCAATACTGAGAAACAGGGAGGGAGATGCTGGAATATGGGGAAATAAAAAAAGCAACTACCAATTCATCAGAGACACCACAAGGTCTAGATAAAGATATGTCATGTTGGACCACGTAGAGAGATATCAATACCCCAGAGACTGATACAGCCTCAGAACACAGGCCAACGTGAGCCAGGCCTAGTCAACACTTTGAACCATCAACATAGCTGAATCCTGATCCCTTCATCTGTAGGCTCAGCTTCTGTGACCCAATCCTAAGAAATGGAGGAGGGGGGTCAGGTAGAGGATCGCTCAGCATGCACAAAGCCCTGGGTTCCATCCCATGACCTCACAAACCATTCCATTCTCAGGAGTCAGGAGGTGAATGCAGGAAGATAAACTGTTCAAGGTCTTTCTGGCTCCATAGAGATTTCAAGCCTGCCCCCAACCCCAGATACTGATACACACACACACACACACACACACACACACACACACACACACACACACAGA
>NC_034612.1:9215045-9222877 GCF_900095145.1 Mus pahari | reverse complement strand
AGAGAGAGAGAGAGAGAGAGAGAGAGAGAGAGAGAGAGAGAGAGAGAGAAAGACAGACAGACAGATACACACAGAGACACAGACACATACAGATACAGATACACACACACACATACACAGACACCCACAGAGACACAGATACAAACACACACACACAGACACCCACAGAGACACAGACACAAACACACACACATACACACAGGCACCCACAGAGACACAGACACACACAGACACCCACAGAGACACAGACACACACAGACACAAACACACACACACAGACACACAGGCACCCATAGAGACACAGACACACACAGACACAAACACACACACAGAGACAGACACATACACAAAGGCGCAGAATCACACAGACACAGACACATATACATAGACACATACATAGACACACAGACACACATACAGACACACAGACACATACAGAGACACAGACACGCACACATCATAGACAGGCAGACAACATGTGCACACACCCCACCCCCACCCCCAAAGACCAAACAACAAAGAAATCAAGTAAGGACAAAATAGAGGGATGAGAAAGGCAGGTGGCGGGGGCGGGGTGGGGACAGGAATTCAATAGTGATGACGTTAGTGGCCACGCCAGTCAGCCAGGCAGGAATCCAGTTACTTCCTGGTCAGTTTATTACAAACCATTCCGTTTTGTCAGTTGTGTAATTTCTAATTTCTTTTTAAGGTAAGCAGTCTTATTTCATGTCTGTCTTCATACCTCCACTGAGTTATGAGTACATTATACAAAGTCTTAGCCCTTGTACTTTGAAATGTGACCTCATTTGGAGCTAGGACCATGCTAATGGGGTGGAGTCTACAGAGAATCCCAGAGATCTCAAAGAAAAGGCCCACTGACCACTGAGACAGGGTGGGAGAGGTGGCTATGAGCCAAGGGGAGCAGGCTGTGTTGCCCACCGGTGGATACTAAGAGAAAAGTCCATGACAGTTTCAGCTTTGGGGCTCTCCGGTCGGCATGGTCCAGCTGACTCCATGAATGTGAAATCCTGGTCTTTAAAGTCCTTGTTGATTTAAACCACTTGCTCAGCTTTTGATCTTTTCATTGTTGCCGGTGCCCTCTCTAACAAGGCCTCTGTATAGCCCAGCCTGGCCTTGAATTCACAATCCCTCCTGTCTAGGCCTCCTTAGTGTGAACTCAGAGGCGAGTGCCACTCCACCGAGGGCTTCTCACTTTGTTGAAGCCAGGTTCCCCTGCAACAGCTTCTGATTCTGTTACAGCAGTCCCGGGGTTAACTAATATACTATCCGGGTGAATACCGCCAAAAGCCCGCATGAAACACTCGAAATGGCAACATTGTAAATGTCAGAGCTCAAAGCAAGCTTCCACATTCATCTTGTTCACATTTTTCCCCTACCTGGATTCTGCCAGGACTCTAATCCTTCACTAAAGCAGGCAGAATGTATATTCCGTATGTTGTCAAATAAATTTGGAAAATCCTCCATGACCTCTTCCTAGAACATAAAAAGCGACGTCAGTGTAGGAAAAGAACGGGCAAGGCCTGCAGCCAGGGAACTTCATTTCCCCTGAATAAAGGCAGCAAGATCCAAAGCTCTCAGGGACTGGGATGCTTGGCAAAAAAAGCAGGGGTAGGGGAACTCTGTTATCTCCTACCCAAAGAGCTTGGGGGATGCTGTTTTGGGATACCCAACCTCAGTTTACAGCCAGCCAGCCAGAAGAACTAGAGAAAGCAGGAGCTCATTCAAGGTTACCCAGTGTTATGTTCTGAATGATGATCACTGGGTTGCAAAGACGGAAGTCCTAGACTGAGTACCTCATGGCAGAGAAGGAAGCCCCTTATGCAAATAGCTCAGCTGCTTTTGCTGGAAGGGGGGGGCGGTGGGGAGGGCTAAAGCAGAGACCCGGCTGGAGCAGGACATTCATATAAACAACCAATCTGGGTCCCCCTCAAAGCTGAGAAGTGGTAGCTCAGATCTCCAGTGGGTGGAATTACGAGGCCTGCCCTCATGATGCTTAGGCGGTTACAGAAGGGTCTCGTGATGGAGTTTGTGTCCCTGTCAGAGGGAGAGGCCAGGCCCCTACCTTCCTCCACCAAGGGAGACACATCAGGGATGTCTCTCCCATTCCACTCTCCTCCTTGCTGCAGCTGGATAGCCGACAAGTGGGTAGAAAGGGTTCATCCCAGCTCACAGTTTGAGAAGACGGAGTTGGACATGGCGAGGAAGGCACCTCACCAGGGGCACGAGGCAGCTACTCATATTTTGTCCACAGCCAGGAAGCAGAGAGCAGACAGGAAGTGGGAAGGGGCTATAAAACTTCCAGGGCCGCCACCAGTGACCCATTTCCTCCAGCAAGACTCCTCCTCCCAAAGATTCCCACCAGTTTCTAGAACTGCGCCACCGCCCTAGTGGGCATGCGCACAGGCCTGTGAGGGACGTTTCCCATCCACACCACCTTAGTGACCTTCTGCCAGGCAGGAAGCAGCTCTCACCAGAGCCCACCCATGCCGCCTCTCTGACCTTGGCCACAATCGAAAGGCATGTATCTGTTGTTTGAGCCAACTACTCAAGGCACTTTGTCACAGAGTCCAGGCTGACGAAGGCGGTCATCTCTACAATCCCTTCCGGCGTGAAGATGGTGTTGCTATCGATCTGCCTTGTGTGTGGCTGAGAGCTGTAATCCAAGCTTGGATGGAAGCCTCTATCCAAGTGGCTAAATGATTATTCTGGTCCATGATGTATTACCCTTCGGTCATCCATTTCTCATCTTGGCCCCGTCAGCGGATTCTCTGCTGACGAGTTAATGTGTGTGAGAGTGCTTTGTAAACACTCGGACCTGGTCCATGCGAAGGACGTGTTCTTGTGCTGCGGAGACTGGCAGACTCACGGCTGGACCAAAAGTGAGAGTTGTGCCCAGCACCAACTGGCAACCAGGCACAACGGTGCTCTATCTGTGTGAACACACAGTAGGTATGCGCTATATCTATGTAAGCACACGGTGGGTGTGCTGTGTGTTTTCAGTTTAAAGGAAGAGTTTGTTTTTTTGTTTTGTTTTGAGACAGGATCTCACTGTGTAGATTAGGCTGGCCTTGACTTAACCACCCTCCAGTCTCTATCCCAGGCGACAAAGGTACATATACATGTGAACACACACACAAACATATTCACAAAGATGGCATGTTAGAGGTGTGGCCTCGAACACTCGGGCTTTAGAAGTCTGTTGATGGGCTCCCTAGTCTGCAGTCTCTTCGACTCCCCGGTTCACACACAGCAAACTGTTGTGGCTTAAAAGTGGCCCGAATTGCTTATCAGCCAATGACCAAAAGAGTGGTCTGTGTTAAGGAGATCCAAACCATCTTTTAGGGAATATCACGAACTTGAAGAAGTAGTCGCACTTTTCAGGGCACTTTAACCAGCCTTGGGCTCTGTCCTTGGCAAGCTATTGGGGAGTTTGCTATGGAAGGGAGATGTTTGAGTCCATTATTTTAAAAGCATTGGAAAATAGTCTCTGGGAAAAGAAAAATGGTGCATCGGCCACAGCATGCTAATGGGCCCTTTCTGTCCTCTGTCTCCTGCCAGGCTGAGGGTGTCAGCGTTTCAGCTCTCTGCTTGCGATGTCATAATGTCGTAACAAAGTAACGGAGAGTTAATGCAGCTGGGAGACTGACTAACAAAAGGGCCTTAAAAGAGAGGTGGGGTCTAATTTATTAAGAGGACTATATGGAGCAGGGAGCTTGCAACGTTTATGAGCAAAAGAAAATGGGGTCATTCACAACGCACATGCCCAGTGCTGGCTCTGGGCTGTGAAGCCGCTTGCTTGGGAGAGCCAGGTCCCTTCTCTCACCCTTGTGTGCTCCAGATTCCCAGTGAGGAGTCAAATACTTGGTAGAGTCTTATTAATTACAGGTTCCTTGTAAAGTCTGCCATCTGATGGAGATGCATCTTTGTAAGGATGGGGAACACCAGCCTAGGGGTCACTAGAACTTGGGACATGCCTCCTGTGGGTTAGGATTTCAGTCATGGCTCTGGAGTGTATGAGGCGTAGAACCTCAAAAGACTAAAGAAAAGGTTTGTGCATTTGGGACATCCCTCAGAGTAGGTCTTGAGGCAGGGTTAACCACCAAACTCGTCAACATTACAGACAATCAGGGACTAGAGAGATGACTCGTGCTGCCCTTGCAGAGAGCCCAAGTTCAAGTCCCTGTACACATGTTGGGTGGCTCACAACCACTTGTAACCCCCACCTTATGGAATCTGATGCCCCCTTCTGGCCTCTGCAGGCAGTGCACTTACATGCACACACTGACACGTAGACACACAGGTACATATAGGTTCAAAACAAAAACAAAGTAAGATCAACACAGTAGAATCAATGGCGCTTGGCCGTCGTGGAACTCTACATGGCAACGTGGGACATCTTTTCAAGTAAGCTCAGCCAAGGGGCAAGAGAACTCAGTGTCTGTCTGTCTGTTGGTCTGTCTGTCTGCTGCCTCGGCTGGGGGTTACTGCTGAAGTTTTAGCCTCTTGGTTCACTTGTCTTTTTCTTCATGCTAAGGGTACTTTTGGGGTGAGGACCAGGAGAAAAAGCTCTCAGGCAGAGTCAACCCTGTTTAAATGTCATCGTCAAAGCAGCAAGTGCCCATCCACCTCAATGTCACCCAAAGGAATGGAGACACTTCTTAAGTGAAGTGACTGGTTGAAATGTTTATTTGTGCTGTCTTCAGGTGTAGGGGCTGACTGTGTATAATCAGGACACGGCCCATCACACAATCTCACTGACTGTCCAGCTCCACTCTCAGGCAAGACGTTTCCCCTAATGGTGGATGGACCTGCTGCAACTCCTAACTCATAATCCACCCACTGATTTCAGGGCAAAAGGATCTCCAAATAGTGTTATCGGGATTTACTTGATTTCCCCAGTCTTAGCCTTTTAAAGATGCTGAGAAGTTTGTTGCTATTTTTATTTTTTAATTTAAGTTCTTCTTCAGTAGAGTTCCAGCGAGGTCCAGGGTGCCCTCAAACACCATAGCTGAAGATGACCTTGAACTCCTCCCATCCCACCTCCTGAGCTCTGGGGCGGCAGGTCTGCACCACCACAGAACTCTGGGTGGAGCCGATGGTTTCCTGCTTGCTAGGCAAACTCTCTACCACCTGAGCCCTGTCTCCAGCCCCGTGAACAGTTAATTTAATCAGCATGGACCCCAAAGCATAGGATTCTGCAGCACATGGCGGCTGGCATCACTTGGGTGTGGGTGAGCCTCATCTTGCTTCCTGTTTGAATATGTTGTGCTTGCAGGTCATCTGGACAAAGCATGACTCCTCCTCCTCTTCCTCCTCCCTTTCCTCCTCCTCCTCCTCCTCTTCCTCCTCTTCCTCTTCCTCCTCTTCTTCCTCCTCCTCCCCTTCCTCCTCCCCTTCCTCCTCCTCTTCCTCCTCCTCTTTCTCCTCTTCCTCTTCCTCCTCTTCCTCCTCCTCCTCCTTCTTCCTTCTCCTTCCTCTCCTTCCTCTCCTTCTCCTTCTCTTCCTTCTTCCCCTCCCCCTCCTTCTTCTTCAACAGTGACAAGGATATTTTCTAATTTAAATTCTTTATTGAAATTAAATTAATTTTTAAAATATAATATATGCTGATTGTACTTTTTCTTTTTCCCAACTCTTCCCAGATCTTTTTTTTTTTTTTTCTTTTGAAAATGTCAGTTCTTGCCTTGGACTCATCATCCTCCTGCCTCAGCCTCTGAGGTGCTGGAATTACAGATTTGGGCTGCCACACCCAGCTTCTCTCTGCCTCCACACACAATCTTCCCTGGAAGCCACACACCCCCCCATTCTTGGATTGACAGCTTGGCAAAAGTACAGTGTTTACAAGTGTCTTTCCTTGATGATTAAAAAAAAATGCCTGACAAAAGCCCGGTGAGGAGCCAAGGGTCTATTCTGGCTCGCCATTTCAGAGCGTTCAGTCCATCATGGCGGAGAAAGCACGGTGTCCGGGCACGGGGCAGCCCTTCCCAGCAGTCGGGAAGCAGAGAGATGGATGCTCCTCTGCCTTTCCCCTTTTACTGAGCCTGGGAGCCCAGCCATGGAACTCTTTGAGCATCGTTGAGGGTGGCTCCTCCTCCTCTGCAAATGACCTCATAGATCCATCAAGAGGTGTATCTCCTAGGCAGCTTCAAATCAAGTTAGGTGGGTGGGGAACACTCAACCTCCACATCCTGCGTCCACAGGAGAGACACCGTTTTTTTTTTTCCAGAGTCTTACAGAATCTTACGACCGCTCTTAGGTCTGAGCCAAGAGCGTTCGGTTCACATAGCAAAGTAGGGTCAGAGATGAGAGGCAGGGCGAGGTCATGATCCCAGCATCCTGGGGACATCGTCTGTACACCATGAGAACCTGGCGTCAGCTTTTATCCCGGGCCTGTACCCAGGGGCCCTTATTGTGTCCCTCTCGGACTCCACGTTGGATACTGCCTGTGTTACCGAATAGCCATGAAATGTGGAATGGCAGCGTGACCTCCTGAGTATTAACCCTGCCTCATTACCGCACATCAGCTGTGACAGCCAGCCCTCCTCGGCCACTATGTCAAGGAGATTTAGGAACTGCAGAGGCTCCAGTGGAATGCTGGAAACCAGGAGAGGAGAAGGGCCCCAGCCGTGGCTTGACCCACAGGGAGATCTCTGTGTTGTATCTCCTTAGCTTTCTGTGAAGGCCCATCCATGGTTGGAAAAACCAGCAAGGCTTCAGGTTCCACAGGTTTTCCGTGGACCCCCAGTCTCCTCTAGGTTTTAAAAGTTAAGTTATCTATGTTCTTCTAATGGTTACATAAATGTATATGTGTATTATTGTGTGAGCATGTGCATCTGCTATGGCACACACTGTAGGTCAGAGAACAACATTGTGCTTACTTCTCTCCTTCCACATTTATGTGGAACCCAGAGATCTAAGACCAGTTGTAGGTTGTATCTGGGCATTTGGATCATTTCTTCTTTACCCACTGAAATGTCTTGCTGGTCCCTTCCCTCGCCTCTTCTGTGTATTGGAGGCCGTTATTATAAACGGTACATGATGCTGTGCACAGAGGAGATTCATTCCCTCCCCTGTCTGTATAATGTATGCACATGACTCTGCATGTATTATATCTATTTGCATTCACAAACACATGGTGTAGCTGGTTTCACTGGAACACACCACTTGAGTACTTAAGTTTTATGACTCTCCCCATTGGGGCTTTTGGCAAAGTTTGTGACAACTTGGGTGCAGGAAACCCTTACAGTTGCGCGCCGGATTCCTCTGACTCTGCCGCTCAAAGAGAAGGATGAGAGGAGTGGAGGAGGCTCCTTGAAACAGTCACCCGTATCTACTTGCTCTGGGTTAATCACTTTCCCGGTAAGTACCAGCACCAAATTCCCAGCCGCAGCTTCTGAGGTGGGTGTCCTTGGCCTGACAGAGGTGCTATGATACTTTGCATTGGTCGCTGGTTGTGGGGGAAGTGGCAAATCCCACCTGGCTATATACCAGCAAGCACCATGCTTTTCCATGACACCATGCCAGACCTCTTGAACTTCCAGTGTTATCACTGGGGGTCAGGGGAGGTCAAGGGTCTTGGGTCTCTAATTCCAGATCTGGTTTTCCTAGGATGGCTTTTGATCCCCTGGTGTGTGTCTGGGCCTCAGCTCCCATTACTGGGAGGTCAGTGTGCCCCGCTGCCTGTGACTCTGCGGGACCAGGAGCTGTGCTGGCAATGATGGTGAAGCGGTTTGATGATGTGTTAAGTGTCACAGAGTAATGAGCCACAGGACACACATGGAAGATAGCACCAGGGAGGCCCCCAGACCACACTC
>NC_034612.1:9202545-9212545 GCF_900095145.1 Mus pahari | reverse complement strand
AGAAAAGCTTCGAAATTTGAGAAACTGAAGAAGCACCAGGAGAAAACACCATCAAATGAAGAGGTAGACTTGTCGGCTATCTGCTCCCAGGTGCTCTGACTGCAGCTGTCAGGGAGTAGGAAGAAGGGACCCTGAAGCATGCAGGAGGAAACCTGTAGCATTTGGGAACCATCGGCAGAGAGGGATGTCGACACCAGGCAGCCGAGAGCAATGGGTGTCCCCTCTGAGGGGCCATAGCCCACCTGTGCCTACTGTTACAGTCTTAGACAATTGAGCCTAATATAATAAATCTTCCAGAGTTAGAGGATTCCCGATTTCTATCTGTAATATCCTCTGGCTCTGGTAAAGATAGGATGCCAGACAAGCCAAACAAAACAAATGTTGGACCGGTATTGGCTGGTGTGTGGGTCTCTCTTGGTTGCTGCTTGACAGTCGGCCTCTTCTTCTGGGTAGAAGAATTGCAACTCAACAAGAGGCATGAGGTCCTCTCTGAGTCACCTAAGGAAAGCACAAAGAACCGTGACTCAAAGCTAGGTGCTTCTTTCTGTAAGTCCATCTTGCCTGTCAACCTGACAGAACTTAGAATCAACACGGAGATGCAGCTCTAGATATGTGTGCATCTCTTCATCATAATCTCTCTCTCTTTATCGCTCTCCTCTGTCTCTCACCCACACACATTCACACACGAGAGAGAGAGAGAGAGAGAGAGAGAGAGAGAGAGAGAGAGAGAGAGAGAGAGAGAGAGAGAAGAGAAAGGGAGGGGAGGGGGAGACAATGGAGATGGAGATGGAGATGGAGATGGAGATGGAGATGGAGATGGAGATGGAGATGGAGATGGGGAGGGGACTGGGACGGAGGGAGAGAACAAAGTTTAATAGTCCAAATACAAATGTAAGGTGGAATATATCACCAGCCAGGCACCCTGCTTGGGTTATTTCACTCAGTATGCACCTGTAAGGATCGATGTGGCCATCCTCATCTTGCCAGAGGGAGGGAGATGCTGAGGCTCATACACGTGCTCAAGATCATCTGGTTAAGAACAGCTGGGGCTACCTTAATAGCTTCCTTTGGTTGACCCTAACTCTTAGTAAAACGTTATTGTTAACTTTAAGACTCACCTCTGTCGTTTGTGTTATCGCATAGCAAGCATTCATAGCCACGAATATTTCTCTTCTACTGAGGGCGAAGATGATTCCCTCACATCCATGCATTTGGACCTGGGTAGAACTTGAATTGGTCCACACAGTACAAGGAAGTACAGGTTGAACAGGGATCTTGAACATACTTGGTTTTGAGATCTCTTTTAGCTACAGTGAAAAAGAGTGACCCGCCCTCACCGTGTGTGTGTGTGTGTGTGTGTGTGTGTGTGTGTGTGTGTGTGTAGATGCACATATATGTGCATATATGTGGAAGCCAGAGGATAACCTTGGATACCCCCACCCCAACCCTACACAGCCAGGATACAAGGGCTATGATGCACCTGTCTCCACCTCCCAGGGAAGGATGAGGTGTAAGTGCCAATATGTCCAGCTTTTTCCTTTCTTTTTAATATGGGTTCTGGATGTCAACCTTAGGTCCTCACACACAGAAGGCCAGCACTTTACTAGATGAGCCATCAACAAGCTGGATCACTCCTCTTATATCTAGGACACCAAAGCAAAGACATTGGTCGCCAAGCAAAGCCCCACCTCGGCCCCACCCAAGGTCATTGCAGACTCTCTTGTAAAACTTAAATTGCTGTTAGCCATTGGCTTGTAGAATGGCTTGTTATGCAACATTATTGTGGTAATAGCTGACTAATAATACACTCTCTCTTACAGTGTGTGGGAAGAACGCAAAGTGACCACTGGTTTCTTATTTCTTAACATTTATTTGTAATAATATACGTAATGTACGTATATTATGTACGTAAACTTTAGGCATGCTTAGTCCGGACAGCTGGAGTGAATCTTCAGAGACTTCAAGGGACACAATTGTCTCTTGGCCTCAAGGAGCATGGGTCTGGGAATTAGAGATGCTTGAACTATATACCCTCAGCCCTGACTCACACATACTGTCTGGGTAGGTCATTTTTCCTTCCTGGCTCTAATTTATTTTTCTATTAAAGCCTTTGAATCAGAATGGCAATAGTTCATAGCAGCCCACTTAGGTTTGTTAGTGATGCTTGCCTCAAACACTTACAAATGTAGAGGATGGATCCAGGCATGGGATGAATACTCTGTGATTGATTGTTGATGTCTGCCACGGACACGGGTTGTTGTTTTTTTGTTTTGTTTTGTTTTGATTCCTTGTCCAATCTACAGCAGAGGATCTCAGAGTCTAAGAAGGCAGACAATTGTCCTTATACTCTGACAGAGTTTGAGTTTGAGGGGGGTGGGAAATGAGATCTCCTGTGAACAGTTAAAAGCGGGGGTGGAGGGGGGTGACTAGAGTTCACAGACAGTGCGAGGTCAGGGCGACCCTTTTGTAAAATTCCTTGCATTTCCGCAGAGGGGTGTCTGTGGTGAGTCACAGCTGCGAGGGTAAAGCACACACCCACGGGCCCACCAAATGCTGGGGGGGATCTGAACTCACAAAGGCTGGGGCTTTAAGAATTAAAACTGATCCAGGAGCTTTTCAGAGACTGCGAGGGAGGCTGCCAGCTTCGGGTCTTTCAAGGCAGGTGCAAAATTTTCTCATGTTGGGGTGACGGGTACCATTTGGTCAATAACATAAAAGCGCCCAACCTGTGGCCAATCGGCGCTAAATATCAAAGCCGAGACACGTAGCTTTCCACACGCGCATGCTCTGCCTGTTGGCTGGGGGAAGTGATTGGCTGCTCGCAGGTGGTGGTTTTGGACACCCACCCCTTTCTAAACCCATGCCTACACCTGGCATGGCAGTTCTGTCTGCAGCTCCTGGATTAGTCACCAAGCATCATATTTAAAATGTTTAGAGAACATGGATTCAAAGATTAGTCTGCTCGCAGGATGCTTTTGAGAAAGCCATCGGCATTTTTTTTTTTTTTTTTTTTTTTTTTTTTTTTTTTTTTTTGGTGTGGTCTGCTCCTTAGAGTTCAATGTGACCACCTGCTTGTTTGCCGTCCCCTTGTGTCTGCCTGCTGTGATGTGTTCCAGGTCAGCAGCGGATAGAAGGAGTTTGATTGCTAGGGTGGAAGTGCCTGCCAGCCAAGCATGTCTGGGAATAGCACGGAGCAAGGAGGAGAAATAAGACACCCGTTATGCCGTTTGCGCCTGGTGGTTTGTTGTTGTTGTTGTTGTTGTTTTGTTTTGTTTTGAGATGGGTCTCATGTATCTCAGACCAATCTTCAACTCTCCATGTGCTGAGGATGACCTTGAACTTCTGATCCTCCTGCGGCCACCTCCTAAGTGATGAGATTACAGATATTGATTGAGTAGATCCCGTTCACCTATTATATACATTTTGATGATGTGGTATAGATAGGTGAGTGTTGGTTACCCACGATGCAGATGAAGGATAGGAGAATGATGGGACGTGATTGATATCCTTTCCCGACATGCAACATGCCTAGTTCATATGTTTACTTATTCCTAACCATGGCTCCTGGGCCGCTGATCACTGTTTGCAGGGGCAATTCGGTGAAGTCCCTGATCTGCACAACAGCAAGCTGAGCTCTTTCTTAAAGAGAGTGGAAACGACCTGGAACACATCACAGCGGCCAGACACAGGTGTCAGTGCACAAGCAGGTGGTGGAGTTGAACTCAGAGGAGGAGATCACAAACCAGCAGGAGCAACAGCAGCAGCAGCAACAACAACAACAACAACATAACGACTAATGACTGTTGACTGAGCACTTACTATGTCCCTGAGGCCCAGTTTGACTTCAGATTCTATAAGGGCTAGTCTGATGGCTCACGCCTTTAACTTGGGAGGCAGAGGCAGACAGATCCCTGTGAGTTTGATGCCAGCCTGGTTTAATATAGTGAGTTCCAGAACAGCCAGGGGTATACAGTGAGACACTGTCTCAAAAGACAAAGAAAGGGATTAAACTACAACCCCACCAACTCCTGTTCCTTCGTGGAGAACAATAAAAACCACTTACTGGCACTTGTTTTGGATGCCCATTGCAGGGAAAGGCATGTCGTTATCGGTGCGTTCATCTCAATAGAAATTCTGTAAGCTGAGTCCGGCTATTGTTCCTATTACCGAGCCCACAAAATTGAGGTTCACTAGGATCCTGTTTGCTTGCCTGAGATCACTCAGATCTACTTGTGCAATTTGATTGTTTAATGACATAAAGGGCTGATTTCCTTCACCGAGTCATCAAAAGTGTATCAGCTAGCTATTGCCGCGTAACAAGTTTCAACTCTCGCTAGCATGCAACAGCAAGCGTTTGCTCTAGCTGTATCTGCTTGTTCACCAGGGCATCTCCGTTGACTTTCCTGGGAAGACCCAGGCTGGGCTCAGCCAGAGGGCTTTTCATTTCAAGTTTTAAGCTCTCAGGTCCAGCTGGGCTTCTGCAATTTGTGTGTTTTGGGCAGTGGTCTAACCAGGACTTTGGTATCCTTGGGAGTGAAGGGTGTGTGTGTGTGTGTGTGTGTGTGTGTGTGTGTAGTTGTGTTGTGTAATAAATTTCAAATCCTTTCTTGTGTAGGGTCTGTTAAGATTTCACTGGCTGAAACAGTGACAGGGTCAGTGGAAGGGGGAATGTACTTGATCTTGACACAATGACATAATGTTTCTACACACACACACACACACACACACACACGAGAGAGAGAGAGAGAGAGAGAGAGAGAGAGAGAGAGAGAGCGCACTGGCTACCCTTGCAGAAGACTTGGGTTCAGTTCTCAGTACCCATGCAGAAGTTCATCTCCTATAACTCCAGTTTTAAGAGATCCCAAGCCCTCTTCGGACTTCTGTGAGCACCTACACACACAGACACACTACAAAGCAAAGCTTATTACAAATTAGACAGAAATGACTTTGGCTATGTGAGGGACATGATCAAGTTGGTTTTATTTTTATTAAGTTTTCTGTGATGGGTAAACACTGATATTTATGAATGCACCACAGAAGATATTCTACTTATTGAAAGCCGTCTGTAAGGCTACTCCAGTTTTAATTGTCTGAAAGGTATTTTCTATGGAGAGAAAAAAAATTGAAGTCATGTGCTAGCAGGAACTTATGGGAATACATGAGAAAAAAATGGCAACGTTGGAGTGGCACAATTCTCGTGGTTAAAACAATCAAAACTCTTTTAGCAAATATTAATAATTCCGATTTACAACTTCCTGCATGTCCAGACACAGTACCTATGCAAATAACTTTGACGATGTAGCAAAGTTATAAATGTGATTTTTGGAAGACTGAAATTGATCAATATCATTTGGATTGACAACGAGCCCATGAGGTAGCATAATGGGATTTTAAAATGCAACATAAATCTGTCCTTAAAAGTTTCCAGGCGGGCCAGCATCAAGCCACACTAAAAATTGCCACCAGTTCCCACACTGTGACCTTCGTGCCAGCGTCTGGCAGACTCAGCAAGCTGCAGGGTCCAGTGCTGCGGGCACCCGCTGTGTGTCAGCAAACTGGGGCTCTGCTGAAGTCCTCTTGACTCAAGTGGAGAGCGTGGGGGTTATTTCCGCCTTTAAAAACAAGCGAGTAGCTGGAAAATGCTCTGCCAGATCCTACCGCCAAAAATGCAGAACCGTTTCATACAGTTTAAGAAAGTGCGCAGAACTCCTGCGTTAAGAGGGGGCCCTCGCTTAAGCAAAGGCAGAGAGATGGAGTGGCGGATGGACAAACGGATGTTGAGACACATCAATTAGCCGAGGCCATTCAGGATAGCAATGTTAAGCTTTTGTTCCCCTGAAAAGGATTGCTTTCTGAGGCCAAAACAAATACATTGAATGGTTTAATCCCTGAATCGGAGACTCCGGAAATAAGTCACTGAAGGAGAGTTTGGTGGACTTTATTACCCAGCGCCACCCTCTCCCCCGCCCCCACGCGCCTTTCAAGACCCGGCTTAGAATTTTGCTGCATTATTTGCTATGGCTTCTCTCTTGCTACCAAGACCAGAAGATTAATACAAAACAGACAGAAAAAGCAGTAACTGTGAAGGCGAGTAACCCACCCAGGCATCCAGGCAGGCTGCCGTGGGGGAACTTGCGCACCACCTATATTCTGTGTTTATGGCTCAGGTATAGGAAATACAAGTAAGTTTCACGTTCTTTTTAGGTTTGAAACTCCCATAGTCTCATTTAAAAACTGGGTCTTTTAAGAATTCTTCAAGAATAGACGAAAGCAGAAGAAAAATGGGTGAAAGGTGACTGACTGTCTTAGGGTCACTATTGCTGTGACCAAAACACCACGTCCAAAAGCCAGCTGGGAAGGAAAGGGTTTGTTTGGTTCACATGTTTGACATCATAGTCCATCACCTAAGGAAGTCAGCGCAGGGACTCAAGCAGGGCAGGGACCTGGGGGCAGGAGCTGATGCAGAGGCCATGGAGGATGCTGCTTACTGGCTTGCTCCCTATGGCTTGCTCAGCCTGCTTTCTTATAGAACCCAGGATCACCAGCCTAGGGATGGCTCCGCCCAGAGTGAACATGTCCTTCTCCCATCAATCACTAATTAAGAAAAATACCCTACAGGAGATGTCTTCTCAGTTTTAGGCTCTCTCTCTCTCTGTCTCTCTCTGTCTCTGTCTCTGTCTCTCTCTGTCTCTCTCTCTCTCTCTCTCTCNTCTCTGTCTCTGTCTCTGTCTCTCTCTGTCTCTCTCTCTCTCTCTCTCTCTCTCACACACACACACACACACACACACACACACACACACACTATCCATCCACTCAGCCAACTGTGTTCAGTTTTCTTTTTTCTAGCTGTATACAATCTTCATGTCCCAGGGAGAGATTAAAGGATACAGGCTGGGTCAGACCTTCCAATGTGGGTGCTGTAGGGCCATCTAGGCTCCTGCTTGTAACCCCTTACCCGCGCTCTGTAAGTAAACCTAGTAAACTCATTGACTCCCTGGGGTTAACTTTGGGCTATTGAACTTTGGTCTGTGTTTAGGACCTCATGAGGAGGGAGAGGCAATGCGCATCACCCAGTCTCCTGGCAAAAGTCACGACACAGGTAGTCAGACATGTCAGTAAGTGTCCTTACCCACTGAGCCATCCCGCCAGCCCCAAGCTACAATTAATGTTTAATACAGTGCATATTTGTCAAGGAATGCCAACATATAAATGTTTGACTCAGTAATCTGTGTAGTGAGGCTAGCACGAGAAATAAATCCATGGTGGATATTTCTGAACAGTGCGAATCAACCAAGAGACGGATGCTGGGGACAAATTAAGATCTCCTGCGCAAAGCGTCTAGACAGGTAATAACTCACGATGTGGAAGTGATGTTTACATCATAGCGAGAAGCAGATGTTTAAGAAGGGAACGCCATTCCGAGTTTGCGTTCAGCGAGCTTACTTCAGTCTACTTGAGGGTGCTGTGAGAAAGGCCTCTATTACCGTGTCTGCATCCACCGTTCAAAAGGGGACGTGCTAAGGATGTGATCAATCGCTCATGGCTGCCAACGTCAGTGTGGCAGTTAGCATTCAATCTGCACAGACTTCAGTCAGATACGCAGTCTTGTCTGCTAGTGAATTCTGGCTCTCACTGATTTCTTCAAACCTTACAACACACACCTCAAGTCTGGCTTCACGGAAGACACGGAAGCCAAGGTTCAGCACAGCAGAGACCATGATGCTACAATTCAGGACAGAATCAGGTCCTGCCTCTTCCTTCCAGGAGGTTGTCTTTTAGCCCAAACCCATCACCCTCTGGGAAACTTTTGGCAGCTAATTCAAGAGCATGGCTTTAGACTGTTGTACAGTGCCCACTGTCCCCTGGCTATCCTGGCATGTGCTTAGTGGGTTCTTTATCACCATGTTACACTTCCTTTTTGAGTGGGATGCTTTGGTGACATGGTCTGTGTGCGTTTTGCATGCTTTGCTCAGTGCCTTGAGTTCTTCAAAGGAGATACCCACATCACCCTAGAGATCTTCTAGAACCAGGGATAGCCTGGGGTCATGGACACTCCTTCTATGCTCAGGAACATGGTGTCAGACATCGTTTCCACTGTGAAAAGAATTAATACTTAATAGCAGGCTTTGTTGGTGAGAAAACAGGTTGAGTTATTGGATATTTATGTATCTTAGTCACAAACCACAGGACCTTTGACAGTGATTGGTTTTTTTCAAAGCCACCAACAGACAACTGTGCATCTTAATTTCTCAGGAATCAGGCTGAAAGTCTGAACTAAGTCTCATTTATTTCCTCTCCTTTAGTACTTGAAGGTGTGGTCTTCACCTCAGCCTGGCGGTGCAGGCCTGTCACCCAACGTACAAAGAGGTCGAGGCAGGAGGATGCCACATTCAAAGACGGTCTGAGCTACAGACTGAGTTCAAGGCCAACCTGGGTAACTTAGTGAGATGATGTCACCAATAAAGAGTAAAAACTAAAGAAGATGTGGAGGTAGGAGAGTGTTACAGTGCTTGCCTGGCATGTGTGGAGCTCTGTGTTCAACCCCAGGAACCACAAATACACACAATCCCTGTGACTTTGCTTTTTTGTGAGCATGAGTTCTTTGGTGAAAAGAAAGGACTATGTGTTTATCATTATTTAAAACCTGTTATCAATTCTGGCAAGTATAAGTCTATCTATCTATCTATCTATCTATCTATCTATCTATCTATCTGTAATATGTTATATGCAATATGTAATACTCAATATGTACTACATAACATGATGTATGTGTATATCTNTACACATTTGAAGCTTTGCTGCTGAATCTAATTAGTATTAAAATTGTCTGGCTTTCTTCTAACTACTGAAGAATTCTTCCATCAAACCATTGCTACATACACATAGACACAAACACACGCACATTTATTCATGAGTTCCTTCATCCCTCCATGCATCCAATCATCTTTTCACCCATCCATTCATTCATCTACTTACTTAACTTCCTATCATCCATTCATGCATCCACCCAAATGCCCACTCATCCATCTATCCCCTCCCTCTCTTTCTCCTTCTCTCCCTCCATCCAACTCTCCAAACCTCTATCTCCATTTCACCATCCCTTCACCCATTCATGAATCCATCCATCCATCCATCCATCCATCCATCCATCATCCATCTGTCCACCTATCTACCCATCCACCAATTCACTCATCCACCCACCGACTCACCCATCCATCCACCCATCCACATATCCATCCATCATCCATCCATCCATCCATCCATCCATCCATCCATCCATCCATCCATCTATCCATCCATCCATCCAACCATGCACTCATCATTTCTTCCTTACATGCATCCATCCATGCATCCCTTCCGTTATCCCCCTGTTCTGCCTGATTTCACCCTGTTAACAATTTTCAAAAGAAATCAGAACAGTTTCTCTGAAGTGGATATGGACATACACTTTTCTGTCTATTACCCTTCTTTTCCTCCTTCCTTTCCTTCCTTCCTTCCTCTCCTGCCCACCCTGTCCCATGTTCTATCACACGCTCTCCCTCTTCCCTCAAGGGGGTTATGGGAATGAAAATAAGATGGACCCAGAGAGCTGGTGAAGGGAATAAATAGCTTGGTGACAGCTTGGTTTCAGAGACAGATGAAAATCATAGCCTTAAGGAAAGTTCAGGGAAGCCCAAGCAGAGAGCTGATGGACAGTCTGACTTGTCGAGGGTGAAATCGATTAAAGTACATCAAATCCAGAGTTCATGCCTTCTTAGACTGACAAATCTATGCTGGAAACTGAGAAAGACGAAGAGAGAAAAATGTCTTTGACCTCTTGAAGACCGGCTGTTCTTTCTGTCAGGGGAGCCTGGGCTGGAGTGAGATGCATTCGTGATGAATGATAAGAGCCGGCCAGCCATCTCAAAAAAAAAAAAAAAAAAAAAGAACAGGGGGGTGAAAAGGTTACCAAAGAGACCCAAAATGTGAGGAATTCAACCAAACATCAAGATAAATCAAC
>NC_034612.1:9189732-9202400 GCF_900095145.1 Mus pahari | reverse complement strand
GTGTGTGTGTGTGTGTGTGTGTTTCTGTGTGAGCATGTGTATTGATGTGGGAGCTGGAGAATGATTTCCAGTGTCTTGTTCTATCTCTTTGGACACTTTTTCCTCTCCTTTTTCTTCTCCCTTCTTTCTTTCTTTCCTTCCTTCCTTCTTTCCTTCCTTCCTTCCTTCCTTCCTTCCTTCCTTCCTTCCTTCCTTCCTTCCTTTTCTTTTCTGAGATAGAGTCTCTCTCCAAACCCAGAGCTCACCAGTTCCACTGGGCTGGCTCTTGGGATCTGCCTGTTTCTGTCTCCACAGCACTCAGCCTTTTCTTGGGGTGACTGATGTTCAAATTCAGGTCTTCACACATAAGGCAAGCACTTTACCAACTGCACCATCTCCTCAGCCTCAGCTTGGATGTTTAGACAGGACCTGCAAATGATGCTTTACGAAGACATGGGATGTCTTAGCCAGTGTCAAGACAATATCAGAATCCCAGAGGCAGAACATAACTCGGCAATGACAATTCTGGTAGGCTCTGTAATGATGGGGGTGTTCTACAACAGAGACATCCAATATGGCCGACACTGGCCCTATGTGACTGTTGAACACTGAGCTGGGGAACTAAAGTTTTATTATTTCAATAATTTTAAACATAAGCAGTCCTAGGTGGCCAGGAGTGACCACATTACACCGTGACTCTCTGAGGAGAGAAAGAGTGTGTGTGTGTGTGTGTGTGTGTGTGTGTGTGTGTGTGTTTCTTTAATGATACCATCAGACACGCAGAATTGGTCTATGGCCTCAGATTGCAATACATTCACTCTGGTTCTGATACTTGCTCATAATAACTAATGGTGAATTTCATTTCTCCCCTTAGAACAGAGAGACAGATGCCTCTCGGAGAGCTGAGAGCTTCCTCAGTGGAATGGGCCTAAGGTCAACTTCGTTGGGGAGGCTACATGATGCAGTCCACGCGATATGCCTGCTTTGGAGTTTGATAAATGAAAAGTCGCTGAGTTTGATGTTATTAATACCATGATTAAGGAGCGAGGATGTACTGGAAAGCAGAAGTCCCCTCTTGGCCAATTGTCCTGGCTTCTTCCTGGTTCCTCACTGACATGAAATTTACCAGATAGCCTTGGCTTGCATCACTCAGCTCCAAATTAATATCATTATTCCCCAATTTGAGACATTCTGCTTGGAAAACATTTTTATGAGTTTTAATATTTCCTGCTGGCAGTTCAAGGCAGCACGGGATGAGAAGGCTATTTTATGTTACAAACACACGCACGCACGCACGTGTTAGTTCAGACGGCACGAAAATTAGCTGCGTTCATTCCTTTGTGAGAGTTTTTGTTTTCTTCTCTTTCATACGTATGTGTGTCTCGGTGTGTGCATGAGTGCCCGTGTGTGCGCGCATGCGTGGGTAGGAGTACATGAGAGTGCACATGTATGTGCATGGGTAGAAGTACATGAGAGTGCACATGTATGTGTGTCTCAGTGTGTGCAAGAGTGCATGTGTGTGTGCACATGAGAGTGCACATGTATGTGTGTCTCAGTGTGTACATAAGTGCATGTGTGTGTGCATGCGTGGGTAAGAGTACATGAGAGTGCACATGTATGTGTGTCTCGGTGTGTTCATGAGTACTTGTGTGGACTGCACATGGATGTGCACACGGTAGTCTGAAGTTTATGTCTTGATTTTTATCCATTGCTCTCTCTGTGGTTCATTGAGGCAGAGCCTCTAAATCAAATTCAGAGCTCAGTGATTCATCTAGTCTCATTAGCCAGCTTGCTTTGGGCATCCCCTGTCTTTGCTGTCTGGGACCTCCTTGCCTGTGGGTTCTGGGGATTAAACTCAAGTTGTCCTTCTTGTACCGAAAGCTCTTTTACCCAGCTGAGTCCGTCTCTTTAGGAAGTCCAGTCTTTAGGAAAACTTTTATAATGATCTCTCAAACTGTTTCCCACTGTGATTACACTACTTTACACTCCTGTCAGCTGTGTTGGAGAATTCCTGTTTCTCCACATCTCCTTCCATCTCTCTTGTTCTCCAGCCATGCCTTTGTTCTTATCTCTTTACTGCAGTCATTTACATTTCCTTAGGGACTTATGATGTCATGATACTCTCATGTGCTCATTGGCTCTTTGCTTATGTGTCTGTTCAAATCTTTACTCAATTTCTGACTGATTTGTCTTTCTTCTGTTGACTTAAGACTTACTTTATATACTTCCATATAAAGAATAATATAATTTATTTTATATATTTTGGACACCAGCCCTTATCATAAACCTGTTTGTAGAAGTTATCTTTCCACATACTTAATGCTGTAATTTGACCCTCAGAAATTGCTCATTTTGATAAATTCAGATTTGTGTGTGGGGTTTTTTTGTTATTATTTCTCATGCTTCTGATGTCACAGCTAATAATTTTTTTTTTTACCAAATTAGAGGCCATGAAAATTCATGTCTATGTTTACTGTACAGATTTTATGAATGCCCTTGTCCTGGCTCACTTCCTGTTGACAGGACACATGCTATTACCTTCATATCTGTGTCCTTCCTACTCTGGTGAGCAGCTGCCCTGGTGTGCTAGCGGCAAAGTGGGGGTCCTGGGATGCTGAAGATATCGAAGCATTATAATAGTCTTGTACTAGTCAGGATGGTAGGAAACACACACACAAACACACACACACAGAGAAAGAGAGAGAAAGACGGAACCCCCCGCCACACACACACACACACACACATACATATATAGAGAGGCAGTGGGCAGAGAGACAGAGAAATAGACACACAGAGAGAGACAGAGTCACATAGGGAGAGACAGAGGAAAACACACAGAGAGGCAGAGACAGTCACACACACACAGAGGAAGACAGAAACACAGACACACAGAAAGAGACACAGAGAGAAACAGACACACACAGAGAGACAAAGACAGAGAGACAGAGGTAGAGGCAGGGACACAGAGAGAGAGACAGAGAGAAACAGACAGAGAGAAAGACACAGAGTAAGAGACAGAGAGATTGAGAGACACATACAGAGAGACAGACAGACTCACAGAGACAGAGAGAGACCCAGATAAGGAAGAGAAACAAGGGGAGACAGAGATAGTTAGACAGACAGACAGACACACAGACAGACACACAGACAGACACAGAGAGAGAGGGGGGAGAGGGAGAGAGAGAGAGAGAATGTATTGCTCAGACAGACACAGAGAGAGAGAGGGAGAGGGAGAGGGAGAGGGAGAGGGAGANGAGAGAGAGAGAGGGAGAGAGAGAGAGAGAGAGAGAGAGAGAGAGAGAGAGAGAGAGAGAATTGCTCTTTTGGTAAAAAAATGATCATGAAGCTGACCAGATTTGGGGATGAGCACAGAGAAACTTAGACTTCCAAAGGAACTTAATGAACACCCTGGGACACAGCTTGAACCACACCCATTCTGCACGTGTGAGTTTAGTTTCTTTAACTTCAGGTTCCAGTCTATGTCTCACATGTTGTGTGTAGACTGGCGTCTGAATCACCACAACAAAGTTCCTGACAAGAAGACCTTACTGGAGGCTCTCCATTCCAGAGAGGCTGAAGGCCATCTCAGTGAGGAAGACTGAAATGGGAGTCTGTGTTCCCATGGCAACAGACTGTAAGCAGTGGACGCAGGCCTATCAGCAGTGATGGGTGTCACCTTCAAAGACCCACCCAGAACGATCTACTTACTGGGGGCTCTACCTAACTGTTCCACAGGCTTCGAAACAGCACCACAGGCTGGGGAGAAAGCATTCAAAGCACGTGGACTTTCACATCACTCTAATGAGAGTGACATATTACTACCACCGACTGCAACCTACTTACATCTTCTGGAGAGCCGCAGACAGCAAACTTCCGTTTTCACTTCCCTGTTAATACCAGTGCTTTGCTTTATGTCTAGAAGGGCCATTTGTTTATCTATTTCCGCTGTCTCATCTGAAGTTCCCAATTCTGGAATATTCAATAGCAATGAATCCCGACTCAGGAGTATGTGTCCCTCATGAGAGGGACACCTCGGTTACCCAGAGCACAGTCGGTTACATCAGTTGGAAGCTGCTACTGGAGTGGGGAGAGACAGCTGCTATTCAGTTCCCCACAGTGCTCCGTATAGCTCCAGACACAAAGAATGCTTCTGCCCAAATGATAAGGTGTTGACGGTGACGAACCTGTGCCTTAGAGAGAACAGTGGGGGCTTGGGGCTTGTGTCTCAGTGGTAGAGTGCTCGCTTAGTGTGCAGCCTTAGGTTTCAGTTCCTAGCACTGCAGAAATGAGATGTGGTGCTACACACTTGTAATCCCAGCACTTGGAAGGTGGAGGCAGGGGGATCAGGAGGAATTTAAGGTCATCCATAGTTACACAGGGAAGTCCAGGCTAGCCTGGGCTACACGAGACACTGCCGTCTAAAACAAAGACAAAGACAAAAACAAAACAAAATTGTGGTATAGTCAGACAGTAGTTAACTCAACAGCACAAACTTCAAATACGTGCACAGACCAATGTCTTCACTTACGTTCTTAAAGCGAACTCAGGGCAATCTTGCTAGTCAAATATGTTCTGTGCTGCAATAAAAGCCACCATCTCTTTGGACTTTGGACAAGCAAAACCTCAAGTCCAGAGAGACCCACCTCTTTCTCTCCACCTCTGCCTCTTTCCAGAGAGCTTTGGTGTACGTGGGAGGCGCACACTGCATGGTTTCCATTCATGAACACTAAAACTGTTGATACATTCCTCTTTTTTTTTTATATGTGTCATTTGATGTCCAAAAAGCCTTTTGAATCCCATTTATAAGCCTTTTAAAAAGTCCTCATTCCTCTTGGAAACAGGAAGCCACTTTGCAAGCAGAGTAAACACAGCCAAGTCATGAAGGGGGAAAGCTAGAGGCAAATCCCTCAGGGAGCCTCTACCAGGGGTGACATGTCTTCACTGCCCCCGAGGGAATCTCTTTGTTAACATGGCTGGTCAGAGGGGCCAAGTTCCCTGGTCAGATAGGGAGGGTCAGAATTCATTCCCTGTTCTCCAAAGTGGCTCATGTGAGGGGCCTATGGCTGACAGAAACTGCTAAGTGAACTATCACCAATGGCTGGAGGTTCTTCCCATGAGTCTATCAGTGTGGGAGAAAAGATGCCCAGCTGTGCTGGACCCATCTCTTTGTATCTTCAGTGTGCTCAGTCTCTTGACGCGCGATGTGTACATGGGTTGGAAGACTTAAAGCAGACCTCCGGCTGTATGTTTGGGGGCAGGGTAGGGTGGGGTGGTGGTCTGTTCTTACAAGTTGCACCTTTCTACAAACTTGGGTTATCATCCAGACACAGAATTTACAGCACGCTTGACACCCCGGGTCCCCACTCCCCACCCACAGCCGACTGTCTACAATGATAACAACCAACGATCGTGCTAACAGGCTACCCATATGTAAGGTATGAATTCGAGGTTCCCTTAGGCACCTGTGATGATACACACCGAATAATCCCATCACTCCGGAGGCTGAGGCAGGAGGATCTAAAGTTCAAGGTCAGCTGAGGCTACTTAGCAAGCCCCTGCTGCAGAAGCAAAGAAAGAGGTAAAGTGCATGTAAGACAAGCATAAAGACCTGTGTTTGTTGCCCTGAATCCATAGAAATCCAGATATGGTGGTGTGTGCATGCAATCACAACACTAGGGAGATATCGAACCAGAGTAACCCCTATGTTTTGTATGTGTGTATGTATGTATGTGTGTATGTATGTACAGGCTTACCCAGGCTTACCTGGAAGGTCCAGGCCAGCGAGAGAGCCTGGACACAACAGGAACTGGAGAGATGACTCAGTGGTTACAAGTGCAAACTTCTCTTCTAAAGAACCCAAGTTTGGTTCCTAACATCTCTTGGGTGGTTCTTAATTACCTGTCAATCCATCTTCAGGGGAACATGATGCCCTCTGCTGGACCCCATTGGTACCTGCACTGATGTACCTATATCCACACACAGATATACATACATACATACATACATACATACATACATACATACACACATACATACAAACACACATACATACAATTAAAATATATATAATATGGGATGACTCCTGAGCAATAGCACCCAAATCTCTGGCCTCCACATCTTTGACCCCACCTCATACACACACACACACACACACACACACACACACACACACACACCACACTACAATAGTGAAAGAATATCTTTGTTTAGGGTTCTCCAGGCAGGTTGGAGAGAACAGACCAAACCTACACATCAAGTGATGGAGGGTGTGGTGTCTCCTCTACCACAGCAGAAATCTAGCTTATGACCCAACCACAGAAACAGTCAAAAAGGACACCAAATATGAAGCCAAAGACGACAGCGTGAAAACAGGCAGCAGAAACCAGGACAAAACATAATAAAAGTAGAGTCGAGTATCAGTTGCTGTGTGACATAAAGGTAGGGCTACTTCTCTGAATCCTGGCTTCACGACAAGATGAGCCTCAGCTTCCCATTGTGGGAGGGGGAAACCACCTCTGCCTTCTGTGTCCTGATAGTTATGCCGTCACACCTTCCTCCCCTCCTTCCTCTCTGTGGTGCTGGGATTTGTACCCATGACCCGTGTATACCAGGCAAATGCTCTATCTCTGAGCCACACCCAGCCACACCCCTGAGCCACAACCCAGCCATACCATACCCAACCACAACTCAGTCACACCCCCGAGTCACACCCTGAGCCACACCCCTGAGCCACACGCCCAGCCTGCCACTCTCTATCCTACTGTCAAATAGCCTTCCTTTTCCTGCCAGTTTCGGAAGCTTCGCTGTGTGTTAGCCGCCGTGCAGAGTGAAGCTGCCTGCCTTTCAGTTGCCTGAACAGAACTATTTTTAGATCCATGGCATCTTGGGACAAAGCAGAAAACTCAGGAATCACTTCCACTTGTTCAACAAGAATGCGCCATTAGCAACATCTGAAACACACCACAAAGCTCTTATAAAGCACATTAAAAAAAAAAATCTATGCATATCACATTGGATCTTTCCCCAGGCGGCAGAACTCGGATGCTGGAAGACTCTCTTCTCCAGATTTTACGAGACAGACGAATGGCAGAGACTGGATTCGAAATCTTGACCTCTGGATTCCCAGCTTGTTCTCTTAAGCAGCTTTTCAATTTAGCTCCACTTAACCTAGTAAGGGAAGCGAGGCAGGTGGCCGCAGCTCCTTACCAAGTGCAGAAGCTGATGCTGGGGCCATAGTGACTTCTCTGAAGTCACTTAGAGAAAGCCTGGTAGCTTGAGGGCTCTGGGCAGAGGAAGAGGAGGAAGGTGCTCTGACAGGTAGGATGTTAATCTCCAGTGGCTAGCTGCCTCCCCTGCCTCCCCTGCCTCCCTCCCCTGCCTCCTCCTGGTGTTTTAGGAGGCCCTGGGGATCAGGTGAGGAAAGAGGCTTTGACTCAGTAGAAAGTCAAAAAAGACAGATATTCCCAGGGAGACCCACGCAGATGGTCCCTGACAGTTGCTTATTCATTCAGCAGCCTGTTTTGAACCGTTCCCGTGCATGTCTGGTGATGTTCAAGACACTTGGCTAAGGATGAGGTCAGCGGGGGGTAGGGTATCGGGTAGCGAGCTCGTGGGTCGAAGGCTGGCTCTTCTCCTCTTAGGTTGAGTGACCACTGGCACGTGACCTCACCCCTCTGAGCCTCGGTTTCCTTATCTGCAGAAGGAGGGCAGCAACGGATAGGCGCTTGAAAGGGCGGCTGCGTGACACCTAAAGTTAGTTGTATTAAATCACCTGTCACTCAGAGAATAGGAAGGCTGAGAATATTCATTCAACAAACTCAGGCAGCCATCACACACACCCAACATTTACTGGAGTTCTTGATATAGAAACTCTGGTCCTCCTGTTTGGGTGGCAAGCATTTTACCCACCAAGATGTGTGTCACTCACCCTGTCCTGAGGTGACTCAGGTCAGGAGCCGCCTGACCTCCTCCAAACATCTACAGATAGCTTGATAAAAATGTGTTCTCATCCACAGCCTGGACAACAGATGTCCTGAACAAAATGTGGTGACGTTGAGGTAGTGATGGTGATGCTGATGATGATGGTGATGCTGATGGTGATGCTGATGGTGATGTTGATGATGATGGTGGTGGTGGTGGTGATGATGGTAGCAATGTTTGTGATGCAGATGCTGATGAAGGTGATGCTGATGATGGTGATGATGATAGTGGTGATGGTGGTTGTTCCTTACCAAGAACTGAGTGTTCCTTGATACAGTTTCATTTTATTCATCTCTTTCCAAGCCTTCCATTAGACCTTACAATTTTACACAACAAAATAGGAAAATAAAGAAATAAAAAGCCAAGAAAGGTAAGGTAATTGTCCCATGGCCACATCCCTAGAAAGAGACAGAGCTGGTTGCCAGATATGAGCTTCACCACTAAAATCCTACCACCAAGGGCGTAGCCTTGGCCAGGCACCCTCAGGGCCTCAAAGGTATTACCTCATTTATTCACGCCAGCCTTTTAGGGGATCTACTCCCTACAGGGCCAGACAGAGAGCTGAATGCTACACACAAACTGCCTGTCATGGATCTGAGTCCTACTGAACAATTTGCCCGTAGAGTCCAAACTCTGAACTTCTGATTTAAAATGAGTTTTATGTTTTACTTGGATGGAGATCTAGTGGGTATGTGGAGAAGTGCATACATGTGACATGTGCTGGTGTGTGCATATGTGTCACAAGGGCTGATGTGTGCATACATGTTATATGTGCCAGTGTGTACATGCATGTTACATGTGCTGGCACATGCATACATGTTGCATTGCTAGTGTGTGTACACATATTACATGTGCTGATATGTGCATGTGTGTTACAAGTTCTGCTGTGTGAATACATGTTACATGTACTGAGATGTGCATACATTATACATGTGCTAATGTGTTTTTATGCATGCCTGCACTCCACTGGATAAACCAGAGCTATGACTCCACCAGGCTGTGCTGACCTAATCTCCATGGTACGTTGTAGTCTTGAAACTGTTGGACAACACTTAATTAACTAGTCATGTCTTCACATGTTGAATTCCTATAAAAGGCAAGCTCAGTCCAAATTTACCCCATCTCCGACCTGTGTCTGAATACCTCACACAAGATCTCTGCCCTTTTCAGGATGTGGAAATGGGGACACTGAGATACGAAGTGGTTCACTCAAGGTCACACAGCAATGAATTTACACTGTGTGACCTATCCTGACATCCTTTGTATGCCCCATTCCTTAAGTACATGCCTGACCCAAATGAGGAAAATGCCATTATCAGTCCCTCTTACGGACAGGACCCAGAGGCTGAACAAGCTGCGAGTCATGGATCTGCGTGTCTGTCCTCATCAGCCACGTCCCGAGTCCCAAGACCTTTACTTGGGGTCACAATTACCCATATTCAGTCCTGCCTGGGTTTACCATATCAGGCTTGCTGACACTAACCCCCCACCCGCACCCCCAAACACACACCTGGTGAGGTTCTGAGGGGAGAGAAGGTTCTAGAAGGAACCTGCTTGCTCACAGTGGTGGAGGAGACCAGACCTAAAACATGAACAGATAAATGCTTGTCTGTCTCTGGGACTCGCTTCCGCGCCTCCCTTTCTGTGAGCCTGGGTCCTCCTTTCCCTGGCCTCCCCTGACTTCCCCATTTGCCTTCAGCTTGCAAGGATATGAATCCCATCCGTCTTGCCTGGAATGACCATCACGATGCATAAAATATGACAGGAAGGAGGCCGGGGAGCCGTATTGACGCAAAGCGAAGCATCCAGCCTTGGGAATGGGCAGGTCGGACGTCCCTGGAGAACCCTTGGGGTGGAGCCACGCTGCCCGGCCATCTCCAGCTGTAACAGATGGCCACGGTAACTTCCATGCCAGGGTCCTGGGGGCACCGCCACTATCCAGAGCAAACGGACACACTGCACATCGTCCGTGGGCCCCTGCCCCACTCCTCACTTTTGGCCCTTAACTCCAAAGAGCTGGGGGGTGGGGGAGGGGAGACCCATCCATTCAGGTGACAGGACAGCAGGAAAGACTTAGCAAGGATGAGGGGAAGGACTTCCTGCAAGGAAATGTTATTAAGCTCCCAGGATGAGTTATTGACAGTAGTGCTGGGGGAGTACTTCCTGAGTATGAGAGCAAGATGGATAGTTATCCGTCTGCAAGAGCTGGGCTAAGGCCGTTGGTGCACACCCCCGACCTCTTTGCGGAGGCCTTGCATCAGCTGCCGCTGCCTGTGAGGTCATAGCCGAGTGCGAGCCTGGGATGGAACGCCCCTCAGACAGAAGGCTGCCTACAATGGCTTATTTTATTGTCATTTCCTTTTCGACGGTAACATGACGACATTTGCTCATTGTACACTTTATTTCTTGTGTTTTATGGCTGGCCCTGAGGCTTGAACCCAGAATCTAAGGCTAGCCAAGCCATGCCCCTGCCCTTGTAAATGTAAAGAGTCAGAATGATACAAACAAAGCAAGACTCAACGAAATAAGTCTTAGAATGTGGTTAGGGATTTTGCTGGTCTGGTGGGCATTCAGTTGAAGAGTCTCTTCTAAGATTTAAGACCTCGCTAGCGCTGGGTAGCTAGCTGACTAGGTTCCCAGTACCAGCCATGGTTGCCTTCCTGCTGAGCAGGTCCTAAGTACAAAATAGAGCTGTTGGTTACAGTTAAGCTATGGGAGCCATTATTGCACTTTTAAGAGTATCTTGCCATGTTATAAGCATCACAGTTGTATAGGACCGTTGATTGCGTTTGTCCCTCGGAAGCTGCACAGCACTTTCAGGTTCTATGAAATCCAGACCATAGGAAGGAGGCTTTTGGGTTGGCTCCAGTGAAAATTTTCAGGGTTCTGTGTCTGAAGTATGTGGTGTTGTTAGCAACAGGGGTCTATACTCAACCCCTGAGAGGATACCAGGGGCAACAATAATAACCTATATTGCTTTAGGATTCCCTTGGACTATCCTGACCAACAACTCAGAGGTTTCACATGCCCGGTAGAGGGGTTTTTGTTAGATTGTCTATGGCTCTTACAGGATGCATTGTTAGACCAAGTAGCATAACTCTATTTAATATATATTTTATATATAATATCACATATTATAATTCTATATTATATTTATATATGTATATATCTATATAATCTTATACATTGTATATAATAATACATACTTTTAAAAGTATAAAATAATGATTGCTAGAGGCTTTATCAAATATTCTTTGTGTTGTCCGTCCTTCCTTCCCTCTTCTGCTTCCACGTTGATCTCTCTCCCCCTCCCTAGTGAAAGCCTCCTTATTCCCCATTTTTCCATTTCCCCCTTTGTACCAGCTGTATCTTGCTATTCCCCTCTGTAACCTCACACTCTGGCATCTCTTAATAACTTCCTCATTTCTGTGGTTACTCCAGGCTGTACATTCACATCTGAATATCTGGAGCTGGGAACCACAGAAGAGAGAATATTGGCATGTGTCTTCTGGGTTCGGGTTACCTCCCTTGATGTAATAGTTTCAGTTCTTTTTCTTGAATGCCGAATACCATTTTATTGCACATGTATACCAAGTTTTCATTATCGGATGATGGACATTTACAATGTTTCCAATATCTACAATGAAAATACATACATACACTCATCCATCCATCCATCCATCCATCCATCCATCCATCTCTCATCCACCCATACACTCATCCATCTATCATCCATCCATCCATTTATCCATCATCTGTCCATCTACCCACTCATCCAGCTACCCACCCATCCCCCCACATCTTTACCCATGAAGCCATCACTCACCCACACCCCCATCCATCTTCTTACCCATCATCTGTCACATTCTGTGATCAAAGCCACTTGGCATGAACTCTCTCCCTCACTCTCATACACACCTTCATAGAGACCTTACCTTGGTCACTTAGAAAAGGCACAAGGTATATTAGCATAAAAATTCCTGAGAAGAACTGCTACATACACTGAACCAACCAGAGCCTACTCATACCTGTCTGTCACGAAAGAAACACCCTCTTTTTCATATGTGTTTCCTTCAGTTCTGTTATACCCACCACATCGCCTTTAGGGAAGCTCTAGGCTACACATTCAAGTGGAATTCTTACTGAGGCCATGCCATGATTTCTCTATTGCCTTGCTGAGTTCTTGGGATTCTAATGGCTGTCAGAAAACAAGCAGAAGGCCCTCTCTTCTTGTTTTTCACAACTTCATACAACAACATGAATCTTGGATCCAAAGAAAAAGACTCGGAGTTGATGCCTTTTGCCTTGATTTAACAGTGACTTACCATTTGACTGAGGGTTTTTTTAATTCTATTTTTGTTTATGAGTGTACATGTACTGGTGTGTGTGTGTGTGTGTGTGTGTGTGTGTGTGTGTGTGTGTGTGTTTTCATGTGGAAACCAGAAACCAAACTCAGCCACTGTCTACCTTGGTTTTTAAGACCAGATCTATCTCTGTCTCTCAGTGGTCTGCAGTAGACTAGGCTCACTAACCAGGGAGTTCCAGGGATTTGTCTGTCTCTAGCTCTCCAGAACTGGGATTACAATGTATCTATCTCTATCTATCCATCCATCCATCTATCTATCTATCTATCTATCTATCTATCTATCTATCTATCTATCTATCTATCTATCTATCTATCTATCCTACAATCCATCCATCATATCTAT
>NC_034612.1:9176150-9189327 GCF_900095145.1 Mus pahari | reverse complement strand
ATCTATCTATCTATCTATCCTACAATCCATCCATCATATCTATCTATCTATCTATCTATCTATCTATCTATCTATCTATCTATCTATCTATCTATTCTCCAATCCATCCTCCAATCCATGCATCTCTCCTATCTATCTATCTATCTATCTATCTATCTATCTATCTATCTATCTATCTATCTATTGTCTATTTATTTTTAATGAAGATTCTGGTGATGAACTCAGATCTTCATGTTTACAAGGTAACTGTTTTAGCAACTGTGTCATTCCCCCAGCCTGTGTCAAGTTCTTTATAAACATAGAGACAGTAATAGAATTTCCATTCTCACAGGCAGAAAATCCAGGGGCCCTGTTATCAACCATCACAGTGTGGCTGCCTCCTCTAGGAAGAGCCTTCCCAGCTCATTTCTTTAGAGAATGAATAGTTTCTAAAACTCTTGCCTGGCTCACAAACAGCTCAGAGCATGTTCTACATCCTGAATGAGAGACCAACAGCCCCTCTCCTTTGGTGGTGCATTCATAAACAGATGCAAGACAGGAAATAGGTACCCTCTGCCCCTGCTCTGGGGTGTCTGTCGATAGAACAAAGAGCCGGGTTCTGTGCCCGGCCAGCATGTGGAGCCTGTAACGTGATTGCTGCCTGATGGTGGCGGAATGGATTCAAGGCCCTGGTCCATCTGGTTTGTGTATCGCGAACGAGCTGTTAAAGTGTCAGGACTTAACTTCTCCGAATTTGAGGAAGTCTCCCGAGGTTTTATTGAGCAGTTAAGATGGGTGTAAACCTCACTGGCGACCAGCTTTTCTTGTATACACTCAGAGAGAGGCATGGCTCATGGGATGGAGAAGCATAAGGGGTTTGAAAAACCAGGTTAGGCCCTTAGAACAACTGAAGCATCGGAACTTGGAACCTACGCTGCACTGAGCAGACATTGTGCCCAGTGTCTCCTCAGGGACATCAGGACAATGTGACCTCACCAGTCCGGGCAGTTTGGGTGCGCATGATAGCAAGAGTGTTCAAGCTGTAGACTGATGGGAGATGTGGTCATAGGCTTCTTTGTGTTCCTTTTTTTAAATATATATTTTAATATTTCTATTATATTTCATAATATATACATGTATATGTGTATGTGTATGTATAGTATATGTATGTGTATGTGTATGTGTATGTGTATGTGTACGTGTACGTGTATAGTATAGGTATAGGTATAGGTATAGGTATAGGTATAGGTATAGTATATGTATATATGTTTTCACTGAATGATCCAGACGTAGTGGCAGAGACTCTGTGTCCTGCTTCGGCTCCTCCTGAGAATTTAGAATTTCTGTGATCTCTGTGTGGTTACCAGGAGACCAGAATATGGCGCTGGCCAGTGAGCTCCAGGGATCCACTTGTCTTCAATCTCCTGATATTAAGGTCATCAACACATGCCACAATGCCTGGCCTTTGTCCCCTCCTTGGATTCTGGAGATCTGAACTCAGGTCCTCATTCTTCCCCAACAAGCACTTCTTCTACACACAACACTATCTCTCCAGTCCCGTGCCACAATCTGAACGTGTGCAGACCTCTGCAACTGTTGTGACCAACAGTCCAGATGTGCGGTGACGTCCCTATGACTTCTGAGGCCAGTACCTGAGATCAGTAATGATTTCCTCTCTGTTCTGGCAGCTTGCTTGCTCCTGGAGCCTGGCTGCCACGCTTTGAGGAAGTGTTAAGTTGCCTGTGCAGGGAGACCATCTGGAGATGCCTCAGCCCAAGCTGGCTAACATCCCAGCTTTGGTCACAGCCAATGGTCTGCAACAACTACCTCCCATGTAGGTGAAGGCTCTTCTAGATGATCCCTCCCCCCGGCCACTGGGACATCCCCCCAGCTGGGGTCTTAGATATTGTAGGGCAGAGAAAAGCTGTTTCCACTGTTCCTTTTCCAAATTCTTGACCCACAGAATGAAGGAGCAGAAACAAACGACTGTTTTACCTCATGAGATTATAAATTAGTAGTACCCGGAAGACTTAGTGTTATTGTTGTTGCTGTTGCTGTTGTTGTTTGAAATGAGATATTATTTTATCTCAAGGCTAATTGTCAATGACGTCTCCCAACAGCACAGAAAAAGTTACTGATATTTTTATTCAGAAAACTCTTTTCTTGTCTTTACGTGTTCTTTCTCATTCCTCCCTTCGTCCCTCTCCCTTTCTTCCTCCCCTTTCTCCCTGTCTCTCACTGTCTCTGTCTGTCTGTCTCTGTCTCTCACTCTGTCTCTCAGTCTCTGTCTCTTTCTGTGTCTCTCTCTGTCTCTTTCTGTCTCTCTGTCTGTCTCTGTTTCTCTCTCTCTCTCTCTGGTCTCATGTAGCCCATGATGGTCTCCAGTTGAAGATGACTTTGAATTTCTAATCCTCCTGTCTCATCGCCAGGGTTCTGGAGTCACAGGCACCCCCTACCTTGCTCAGATTTATGTGGTGCTGGGAGTTACAATAGAACTCCCTTAGACTAGGCAAACACTCTACCAACTGACCTAAACTGTGCCCACTCTATGAAGAGAGAGAGAGAGAGAGAGAGAGAGAGAGAGAGAGAGAGAGAGAGAGAGAGAGAGAGAGGCTGCTCTGTCTCCTGTGTGACTGTGGTTGTTACACGGCCTCTCTGTGCTATAGTTGCACAAGTGTGGGTGGGGATCAGCTTTTCCCTCTTTACTCAGAACACAAACACAAAGACAGGAGGCGGGGAAGTGCTTGGGCTACATTTTACTTTTGTTGCTGAGGGCCCATTTAAGAGCCACCCCCAGACAGCCCCAGTGTTGCCCAGAGTTGGGGTTGCCATGGGAACCAGAGCCCCCTCCTATGAAGAAGCCCGAGTGTGCTGCCCTGGCCACTTGAGAGCTTAACCAGTGAGATCTGTGCTGCTCTGAGCCCCAGGCCAGCACAGCTCGCTGAGGAGCCTCCTATAGGATGCTGTGGCTTTCAAGGGAGAGGGCTGGGTGCTTTAAAGACCTGTGTGGTCCAGGGCGATCCTGCTTCAACCCCATGCTCCTGAAACACTGGTGTTCCTTAAACACCATTTCTCTGATCATCTTTTAGTTCCTTGGATGCCACGGGCTCACAGACAGCAGACTGTTGACCATGCCCTTCTTCCTCCTGAGTCCCCTGTGTGTCACCCATGCCTACCCCCTTCTGTGAGCCTCCTCTGCCCCCCTCCACTTCCAGTCATTAGCCTCTGCCCACCCTCCCCTTACTGGCCTTTCCTACCACAGGTGTTCAGAGTCCCTTATCCTGTCCTCCAGGTTCACCAACATGCCCTAAAGTTTGTTATCTCCGTAAGGGCAGGAAAATGAGTGGCCTCCTCTGCCCTGGTCTTCCCAGAAAATGTAGCACAGATTCCCAACACCCTCTAGGTAATGAACACCAGTGGAATAAATGATAAGATGTACAGATGCCAGCATTTTTGATGTTTTATCTTCCGAGAGGACTGTGTATACAATAGAACTCCCCTCAAGGAAAGACAGGACGAAACACACACATGGAACACAGGCGCTGATGTCAACCTGTGCTCCCCTGTCTTTATCTTCCATAGGGACCTGTTGGCCTCAGCCAAGCCAGCATGGGGACACAATTCAGGGTGAGACCCTCCAGACCTTTGTTCTGATGTAGTTACTCCTGACATCTTGACCCTAAACAAGAGACTTATTCTCTCATTTGTCATTAGTAAAGGGGATAATTGTAGTCTACCATCACAGGGCCGTTTCTGAGCTGCAGCTGCTAACACGTGGGTGCCACTGATACTCTATCCACCTCCCAGCAAGGACTCTGAGTCTGTGGTTGTCATTTGTCTTAGGGAAGCACCACTTTGCTGGATGCTGCCTCTCCAGTCCAGGGCTCTGCACAGGTGTCTGTATAGAGCCAGCCTTGTCCTGTTTGATGAACAAGGGTTGCCTGGGGGTCCCCCTGTGCTCACTCCTCTGAATTCTTGGCCTTCCTACTCATGAGCAAAACCCCTGAACAAGGATGGTGGCCCATGGAGAACAGACCATGTTTGTCAGTCCTGCTGGTTCAGTAGCTGGCCAAGCAATGCCCTGTTGGAGGAAGTCATGAATTAGAAACTTAAGGGTTCTTTGAAAGTCAGTTGGATGGTGTTTTGCTGGGGCAAACATGTGTAGTGTTTCATTCACATGGATGGATGACAACCTCTCCTTGATATGGATCTCCCAGGACACTGGGGATGCAAGGTGAGATTGAAGGGAAAGCATAGACTATGTGGCCAGGGTGTCCGTGAGCAGTATCTGCTACAGGTATTGCTCTTCTTGGCTACAAAGCAGGGCACTGAGGCATGAGGTGCAGAATGTGAGGGGGCAGGGTGCTTCTAGCCTTCAGATTGCAAAGTCTTTGGACTTGGAGCTTGTCAGAAGACAAGCCATAAGAGAGCATGTACCCAGTGTATGGGACAACAGAGAGTTTACAGTATGGATAAAGAGAGGGAGGGAGGAGGAAGGGAAGGAGGAGGAAGGGGGAGAGGAAGAGGGGGGAGAGAAAGAGGGAGAGAGGGGGAGGGGATGAGAGGGGGAGATAGGGAGAGGGAGAGGGAGAGAGGGAGAGGGAGTGGGAGAGAGAGAGAGAGAACAGATAACCACATCAGATCAACAGAGACACTTAGAAAATACGATTTGCTTCTGCCATCGAAATAACTAGCTGATTAGGAAAGGTCACCCACCCCAGCTTTAGGATGCGGATGCCAATTTTTGCCTCTCCTCAGTGGCCATCCTCTGCTCCCTCCAACCACACATTCGGGAGAAGCTGTGGTTAAGGAATTTCGAGTCCTAGAATCTGAAAGACTTGGCTGTGACGCTCTTTGTTTGCCCCCTTTGAGCCATGTGGGCAGATAATGTGCCTTCCCTGGTGTTCTGTGTCTCTATCCATTAAAGGGTGGTGTTGACTGTGTCTGCCTCTGGCTGTTGATGCGACTGCGAAGATAAAGTCTTGGGGGAAAAAAAATCCCCAACGCATTAGCAGGTGCAAAGCCTTCAAATTCCCTGGCACATTAGCAGGTGCCTAACGGTGTTTAATTATTCGTGGTATCCGTACCCTCAACAGTTGTCTCTTTTCCAAGTACACTCTCTTGAAGAGCTATTAGCATCTGTATGGACCCAGACTGTAACTGTCTTCATACACAGAACTGGCATTTTTTTTCCACTCTAAGAGATTAAAAAAAAAAAAATAAATCCTCAAATTCTTAACTAGCCCGTGAATATTTTTAAGAGAACGGCTTCAATGTTTGTACAAAAACAAAAGAACCTTGTCTGAAATAATGGAAATTAAAAAACAAACAAGCATGCCTTTAATTCCAGCACTTGGGAGGCAGAGGCAGGTGAATTTCTGAGTTCAAGGCCAGCCTGGTCTACAGAGTGAGTTCCAGGACAGCCAGGGCTACGCAGAGAAACCCTGTCTTGAAAAACAAACAAACAAAACAAAACCAAAACAAAGCCCTCAACACAACCTTCCACTGACGACTTGAACCATCTTGGACTCCTTTGACCTAAAACGTATCAGGTTCCCGCTCCTCAGACCGGAACTTCTGTGGTTCTTGATTGACATGTGGTCGTGGACATTCAGGTCAGCCCAGAGCCCCAGGAAGTACAGATGCCCGCCAGGGAAGGGCTTCAAATACAAACTGAACACTGTTAGAGTTGAAATCAGTTCATCCCATGGAAATCCTGGGAGGGAAGAAAGGGTGGAGAGAGTTAGAAGAGAGGGAAGAGCATGTGTTTCCTGGACAGGCAGGACCTCATCTGGAGCCGGGTCCTCCTAGCTATATAACCCAAGTCAAAGCAATGCCTCCTTCCAAACCTTCACTCCTCTGTATAAAGTGAAACCGAAAGCACAAGTCTTAGGAATGTTCTAGAAGGGCCTGTGTGAGCTACAGAACAGCCATGAGGTGGCCAGCTTACAGTAGGTCTTCACCAACGTTTCTGCCTTCATCGATCAACTTTTAAAGATGTATTTTTTTTTTTTAATCATGTGTGTTAGGGGGGTGGCGGTGTATGCACACACAAGCCCAGGTAGCTAAAGAGGCCAGAAGAAGGTGCTGGATCCCCCGTAGCTGAGTTGCATGGGTGTCTGGAGAACTGCTAGCTGGCTGATTCTATGTCAACTTGATACAAGCTGAAGTCACTGGAGAAGAGGGAACCTCAACTGAGAAAACACCTCCTTAAGATCAGGCTATAGGCAAGATTGTAGAGCATTTTCTTCATTAGTGATTGATATGGGAGGACCATAGTGATTGTGGGTGGAGCCATCCCTGGGCTGGAAGTCCTGGGCTCGAAGAAAGCAGGCTGAGCAAGCCAGGGGAGCAAGCCAGTCAGCAGCATCCCTCCACGGCCTCAGCTCCTGCCTCCAGGTTCCTGCTCTGCTTGAGTTCCTGACCTGACTTCCTTCAGTGGTTTAACAGTGATGTGGAAGTGTAAGTCACCCTTTCCTCCCAAGTTGCTTTGGCCATGGTGGTTTCACCACAGTCAGAGTAAGCCTAAGACAAGAACCACACTCAGGGTCTCCGAGAGAGTGGTGGGAACCTCTGAGTCATCTCTCCAACTTCTGTTTTTTGTTTGTTTGTTAAATATTAGTCTCAGTTAATTTAAAGAGTAAGGCATGTGACACTGGTTTCTCTGCACATACATGAAATGAGCTGCAGTATACAGTAGCCCTTGTTCAAAACCAAAGGTGAAAGCAAAACCAAGAAACTAAAACAGAAAGGAAACAACTGCAACACAATGAATACACACATACACACACATATACACACATATACACACACATACACATATACACACACATACACACACAAACACACATGTACATACAAACACACATACACACATATACACACATATACATACACAAACACATATGTACACATACATACATATACAAACACATGTATACATACATACACATATACACACATACACACATATACATACACACATACATGTGCACACAATACACACATACATACACATGCACACACAAACACACACACACACACACACACACACACACACACATACAACCCACATACAACCCAACGAAATCAGCTGCAATCCTGCATGCAAGCACCCAAACCAGAACTGGTGATGGACAGACATTTCACACACATCCTGTCTGCTCACTGTCGGCTGTCATTGATTATAGAATGCCACCATAAAGTCACTAAGAATTTGAAGGTGACAATACTAGATTCTCACTTGGAGGAAGAAGCCCTCTGGGTATAGGCATTGTTCTTACAACACAGCTGAGGCTGAGCTGAGCTGAGGCAGGAGGGTTCCTTTGACCGTCTATAGCTTTATTGCTGTCTCAGAAACCCACCTGTGGTTCCTGCGATACAAATAACGCTGACTTTGATTTCCAAACCCCTCCAGGCTGCCTGCCAGCCACCTATATTATTTTAACCCTCCTATTATCCTTAAAAATATAGTCATCACCCACAACATATAGAAAGGGAGAGAGGCAGAAAGAACAAAGGACAGATAGACTCTGTCTCAAATCCAGCAGAATGTAACATTCATGCTGACCCCAAGGATGGAGGCCAACCTGTACATTCTGGTGCACATGCAAACACATACCCAGTGTCCACTTCTCCAACTTCATATGAACCACAGGGACCCACATACAGTGCCCAGCCCTCTCCTGCCACGTGAATGCACTCTCAGTACCCACACCTTTAACCTACCTCTTCTGACCTTTTCAGACAGAAAGCCTCCTGAGTCACACGTTCACGACTCCCGAAATACAACAGGTGCTTGTGGACTGTCGTGTGATTGACAGAGTGTATCGGCTGGTTCCGTTTTAATTGATGCAGCGAGGAATCGTTAACTCCGATCAAATTCATTTCAGATATGTTTGTATCTTCCCTGATCCCCTTGGAGAGGGCTGTACGGATGGGTGGGGATGAGGGGGGGAGGGGAGGCAGACAGCACGATTTAATTTTTCAAGTAACACCGTTCAAATAAAAATACGTTTGTTCCAATGAGATTGTCCTGAAACAGCGTTTGCATTGATGGCTCCAGGGGTAATTGTATTAGCTGGAGCCTATTTTTCATCAAGAGTTGGGGGTGGTGGTGGAAGAACAGGGTGAGAGAGTGGAGCGGATGGAAAGCTGGATGCAACCTTCTGTAGCAGCACACATCGAACACTTTAACCCATTTTATCTCGGTTTTTGTTCCTACAATTGTTCAGCAATCTCCTGCCTGCCATTGGGCTGAGGGGGAGCTGCATGGGCTCCAGGGCCCAGTGAAGCAGGAAGACCACATGTCCACTGATGCCAGGAAGGCTGGAAATCATACAGGGCCTAAGGCATGGGTTTCTGCTGTGTTCCCCAAGAGCAACTGCTGAGTGAAGAACGAATGTGTACATGCTCGTGCAAACACATACACACACATACACCAGGGCGCCTGGAACATCCCAACATGGCTGCTTGTGCAATCACAGAACACAAACACACACACATACACACATGTGCCTGGCACATACCAACATAGCTGCTCATGCAATCACAGAACACACACACATACACGCACATACAAACACATGTGTGCATGCCTGGCACATCCCAAGATGGCTGCTTGTGCAATCTCAGAATACACACACACACACACACACACACACACACACACACACACACACACACACCAGAGTGCCTGGCACATTCCAACATGGCAGGATGTGTGTGGCACACAGTGGCGAGTTCTGAGAAATGCGCCGTTGGACAGTTTTGTCACGGGCATTAGTGAGGGATCTTGTGTTGACATTGAAAGTACAGCCTGCCGAAAAGGAGAGGCAGACTCCCAGAGCCCCGCTCCTAACCGAGAATCTATGTGCAGTTGATACGTGTTTGGAAGTGGAAAGTCATTTTATGCCAGCAGGGCAAAAACAGAGCAAGCCCCACATTCAGGAGTCACTGGCCACACAAAATGGACTGCAGGGTTTGTTTTGTGGTAGAATTTTTGATGTTTTATTTTATTTTGGCATTTTTGGCATTTTTTTTTTTATATTTGACATTTTTGTCTTAATTGGTATTTTGTTTGTTTTGTTTTTTGCTTTTAGTTTGGGGGAATTTTTGAGAGAGAGAGAGAGAGAGAGAGAGAGAGAGAGAGAGAGAGAGAGAGAGAGAGAGAGAGAGAGAGAGAGAGAGAGAGAGAGAGGATCTGGAAGGAGTTGGGGAATGAGCAAAGACTTAACTAAATTATACTGTATGAAAATATATTTTTATATTACAAGGAAAAATTGGTCTGCTACATGCCACGGTTCTGTGGGACCACCCTGGCATAGATAGTCCATTCTTTAAATATCAGTATGGAATTGGTACCATGGCTGCCTGTTGGACACGGCAGTTCCCAGCAGTTGGTAGACTGATGCAGGAAGATTGCCACGTGCCACAAGTTCAAGGCCAGCCAATGTTTTAAATTTTTTTTTCATGAGATAATATGTGTGTGAACACCAACTCCCACTCATATACATATAAACAAGCATGCATATATAATAGACATACTGTATACACACCTGTCCCAACTCACATAATTTTATCAACATGTGTATAAGCACGTGTATTTAACACACTCACACATATATATACATATATATGCATACATATAATGCTCATATATACATAGAATATACATACATAGAATACATAGTCAGCTCTAGACAAGTTTCAAATGACTAAACGCTTGGAGCCTGAGATAGAATGATCACATGCTGGGGTAGGACTCTGGTGACAGAGCTGCCCTAGAATCACGCATGGCCCTGTCTGTATCCCCAGTAAACTTGCTGGTCCACCATCTTGACTCAGACGGAATTTTTTCTTAGTCCGCTGGGTGGAGACTTTTATTAGTGTGTGAGTCCTCGTGGGGGTGATTGTGGGTAAATGTTCATGTGAAGGCCAGAGGACAACATTGGGTGCTGTTTCTGACACTGCCCCCATCATTTTTGAGACAGGGTATTCCACTGGGACCTGAGGTTCACTGATTAGTCTAGGCTGGCTAACCAGAGGACAGGGGTGGGGAGGTGGAGGGAGCTCCCTGTTTCTACCTCTTCCATCCTGGGATGACACATTTGAGCCACCAACATGTTTGGCCTTTTATAGAGGAGGTAAAAAAAAAAAAAATCTAAAATCAGGTCCTCACGCTTGCAAGAAAATCACTGTATATACTGAGCCATGTTCCTAGTCACACCATGACGAACTTTTTTTATCTCCAGCCCAATAAAACAGGAAACCGACCTCCGTCTCCTGGGCAGGCTGTCTGGCGTGCTCTCGACTTGTTTGCAATTGTCCCATTTTTTACATCTGGTCCCACAAAGAATTTTCTCCAGTTGTCTCCCAAGTGAAGCTTGAGTGACTCAGGGTCTCGTGGTAGAACAGCAGTGAGCCTAAGACATCTGGACCAGAAGCCAGAGAGCCTCTAGGTGCCGTGAGATACACCCAGAGGCAGTAATAGCCCTTTTGAGATGTGTCTAGAGAAGGGACCACCAGGTATGACAGACGTGAGCCAGGTGGAAGAGTTTTCATGGAAGGTTTTTGTCCAGGAATCATTAGAAGTTCTGAAGGCCAGGCTATGTTGAAACTCTCCATCCAGGAGTTTATAAACAGGTGTTTTGTGTTGGCGTCTTCCCGTTGGACTGTGAACCAAGTACTATGGAAGCATTGGCACCAGAAGGTTCGGGGGGGGGGGTGGTAAGCGAGCTCTCTTTCTGAAGTCCTACTATGTGCCTGCTGAAGAGTTCCTAAACCTACTGAGTCAAAGCCCCGTGGACACGTGGAAGCCATCAGAGATTAGATCAAGATGTGTGATGCCCGAGCCACTCAGCTAGCCTGGGGAGTCTGGACAGAAACATGTTCCAGAACCTTCCAGATTGGTTTTTCCAAGGTCAATGTTATTTTCAACCCATCCATTAGAGATGATGCAACCCAGGCTCAGAGTGGCCAAGAAGCCCGGCCAAGGCCACACAGCTAGTACGTGGCAGAGCCAGGCTGCGTGCCTGGGACATCTCAATCCGACTTGGTTTCTTTCTGCTGCCAAGGTAGCCAGGACAAGCTGGCCACATCCCAGTGTCTCTCAGTCACGTACACCTGGTAACGATCAAGGCCACCAGAGTCCAGGTGGCCTCCGTCCAGAGATTCGTCCCAGAGGGATGGACTCTGAGGGTCCGGCGCTGCACGCTCACGGAAGACTGCTAAAAGTCGAAACGGGCCTGGCGATGCAACTCAGCCAACAGAGCGCCTGTCTAGCATGCGTGGAGCCCTGAGTTCTGGTCCCAGCTTAGTGTGGGGCACAAGCTCTAAATTCCAGCCCCTCCAGTGGCAGAGACAGGAGGATCAGGCATTCAAAGTCATCTCAGCTGCATCGCAAGTTGAAGGCCAACTTGCACTGAAACCTCTGTGTCGACGATAAAATAAAACAAGAGAATCTTGAACTAGAGATGGAGGTGCGGTCAGGTCGCAATGCCACAGGCACTCATTATCTGGTATTGACCCTGTCTTCTTTTTACCCCCATGGCTTGGGGGACTTTCTCCCAAGATCCTCTGGGGGTTTGTTTCCAGGAGACAGGAAGCGTGCGGGTTTCTTGAGGAGTTTGGGCTTCCAGTGGGGGAAAGGGACCCCTTGAACTGCCCGACGCTTATGGCTTTACCTAGCTGTCGACGTGTGACCTGAAGACATACTTCCGACATTGGCCAGCAAACATTGGGAGGGTTAGCCTGTTGAACAAGGGTCAACCAGATGGCCAGTGTTGCTTGCTATCCATCAGGCTGACCCAGGCTCAGTTTCAACCTGTGATGACTGAGCCATCTGCCCCCCTCCCCCTGGGTAAAGTGTTGATGTTGTGTGGAGCATGGCAGGTGGCTGGGGCTGAGGTGACAGTGTCGAGGTCATTGGGCGGCCAACTTCAAACCAGAGGCCTGGGGTGGCAAACAACTGGGGGGGTTGGTGGTGGTGTCCACCATCCAAGTTAAACAAACTTCAGAGAAACGCGAGGTAGGTGGACAGGTGACAGGTCAGGATGGGAGAAGGACTTGGGACACCCTGTGGGTGTGAGGTGAGGGTTAACCCTGTCTACGCTGTTGGCTCCAGGGTGCAGAGAAATTTCCCAAGTGATCACACATGGAAAAACAAAACAAAATAAAACAACAACAACAACAACAACAAAACAAGAACAAAGATGTATGTTTGGCGGCAATCAAAACACCAGAATACACTAGTCACAAGCCCACCAAAGTGACCTCTGGACATATTAACAATGGTAATCTGGCCCAGACAAAGGAGACAACATTGATTCCCCAGAGTTTTGACTGAGAATTAATCATGTGTCGTCTTGTGTTCTAGTTTCGGGGGGAGGGGATTACTATTGTTGAAAAAAAATGTATTTTAAAAAACCACCATGTTCTCCAGAGTTTTCAAAGTAATAGAAATTGAGAGTGAATAGTAGTGCATAGTAGTGCAGAAACGTATGCTGAAGAAAATGGAAAACAAGAGATGTAGAACTGAGTGTTTTACTGTGTGTGTACATGTGTGTATGTATGTGAGTATATGTGTATGTGTGTGCACATGTGCATAAATGTGTGCATGTGTGGGCACATGTATGTATGTATGTATGTATGTGTGTGTATGTGTGTGTAAATGCACTTTCTTCTCTGTGCACATGCTGCATGCACATATGGAAGCCAACAGGTCAACATTCGTGTCTTCCTCAGTCACTTTCCACCTTCTGTTTTAAGACAGGCTTTCTCAGGGAACCTGGGACTTAGTTTCAGCTAGACTGGCTGCATGTCTCCTGTCCCCAGAACTGAGGATACAGGTGTCATCTCTACGGCTCCCGTTTCATATGTGGGTCCTGGGGTTCTAACTTGTGAGGTCAGCCATTCACCCACTGAACCATCTGCTCAGCCCCAGTGACTTAGGATTTAAGGGTTATCAGAAAAAAATGTCTTTGAGAAAAGGATGGTTTAACAAAGTCTAGAAGTGGGTGAGATGGGATGTGACGGCAGAGAGGGAAAGGGAAGGAGGCAGAGAGACAGACAGACACAGACAGAGACACAGAGAAAGTCAGAGACAGTAGGAGACACACACACAGAGAAAGATAGAGGCAGTAGGAGAGACACACAGAGAGACAGAGACAGAAAGTCTCTCTCTCTCTCTCTCTCTCTC
>NC_034612.1:9137585-9175635 GCF_900095145.1 Mus pahari | reverse complement strand
GAAGGAAGGAAGGAAGAAAAGAAGGAAGGAAGGAAGAAAAGAAGGAAGAAAAGGAAGGAAGGAAGGAAGAAAAGAAGGAAGGAAGGAAGGAAGAAAAGAAGGCAGGCAGGCAGGCAGGCAGAAGTTGTAACTCATACACTGGAAAGCATAAAGTCTGTACGTAGCAATTTTGCAGAACAGGAGCAGAGACTGGGCTGGGAGCAGCCACAAATAGTACAGGAAGTGTCTGTGGCTGATCTCTGGGTATTCGGGAGCCACAGGAGGTGTCCCAAGGATGGGATTACCACCCAGCTGATATCAGAGTAATTCCTCCGGCTGGCTGTGCAGCAGAGGAAACACAATGGCACAGGGCTGTTTTGGTTAATGGCCAGGACTTATCTATGGGTGACTGTGGGGCGGGGCCATTCCCAGCATCAAGCCAGTCTGTGAAGAGGAGGGATGTGTGACCGGGATGATAGTCTGAGAGGGCATCTAGAGCAAGGTGTGATGCAGTTGTCCGGCTGTCCCTACCGCCCGAATCCACCCACCTGGCCTTCTGGTGAAGATCTTCCCCTCTCCTCTCCTCCCCCTCTCCTTCCCCCTCCCTCCACTGGAGATCTGCCTGATTCCACCTGGCCCTCCTGTGGTGATCTTCCCCAGCCCCAGTCCCTCCCCTCCCCTTCTAACCCTTTCAACACTCCTCTCCCATTCTCCTCCATGAAGCTTTACCTGGCATCTCTGCTGGTTTTCTTTCCGCATTGCTTGCCTTTCTTGGGCCTCAACTGGCACCTACATGCCAAGATTTATCAAGCCTCTGCCTATGTCTAATTGACACAGACCGTGCTGTACATAAGCCCTTGTTGGCCACATGGGCTGCACTTAGTCTTAGCTCACAACTCTACTCCAGCACCCAGGGTTAAATCCAAAAGCTTATTTCAGTCTGGAAGGATGAATGTGGACAAATGGATGGATGGGGAGGGGAGCGGACGCTGTCCTTGCCAGCGGGATAAACCATCCATGCACAAACCAAGTGACAAGCCAAGGCTGATTCAAGCCAAGCACACCGACCTTCTGGTCCGAGATATCTCCATTCTCTGAGATAAAGGTTGATAAGGTTTCCCTTCAAGGACTAGAGAGTGAGTGGTGGAGCCTTGCCAGCTGACAGTTCTTCACAGTGGCTGCTCACTTCTGTGGGTGGTAGTGAAAGTAGTCGCAGAATGTTTCAATCGACTCCAGTGACATAAAAGAGCAGCAGGACAGTTTGCTGCCTGGTGTAGATTTCTGCCTCCCCTGGTAGTGTCCCCTTCAGTTGTTTCTTTCTAAGGACTGTTGTTTATGACCAATCTATGATGCTGCTGCTGATGGTGGTAGTGGTGATGATGATGATGGTGATGGTGGTGGTGGTGATGAGGATGGTGATGGTGGTGGTGATGAGGATGGTGATGATGAGGATGGTGATGGTGGTGGTGGTGATGAGGATGGTGATGGTGGTCATTTAATAGTAAGGCTAAGCAGGTGCTGCATGTTTATTTTGTTTCTAGTTCAAACATGGCCTTTTTACAAAGTATCTCCATGAATCCCTACAAGAACCTGACAACATCTTACTGCTGTCTGTCCCAGTCACTATTAAGGAATTGAGGAACGAAAGCTCAAGATCATAAACTTGAGTGAGTTTTGATCTCAAGGTCAGAGATGGAGTATTTATTTCACTGTTAGAGTTTTGATCAGCCCAGCAGCCATTGTGATGACTGAGTTTGGGGATTAGAGACTCCTCTCTGCGTGTCATTGTAGCAATGATAGTGGTAAGAACAAAATGAGACATTGCTTTTATGCAGAACATTTGATGTGCATCTGGGTTTCATACTCAGCAGACACACACACACATACATGTACACATACACACACGCACACACACATGCATGCATACATCATACACACATGCATACACAACCATGTATACACATGCACATACACACATGCACACATGCACGCACATGCACACACATGCACATATACACATGCATGCATACATACATACATACATCATACACACATGCACACGCACATGTACACGCACACACATGCACATATACACATGCATACATACATCATATACACATGCACATACCACCATGCATACACAATCACATACACATGCATACATACATCATACACATATGCACACACAAAACTGTGCATGCCATATGTACACATGCACATACACGTGTGCACACATACAAGCATACATCCATAATGCACACACATGCAAATACAAACACACATATACACAGTTAGACATATGAGTACATATGAGTAAATTACTTGTATGACTGTTACTTGTGAATGTAAAGGTTCACTCACCCATACACACACACACACACACACGCACACGCACACGCACACACACACACACACACATGCAGAGGACAGAGCTAATGGCAGGTCTTTCTCTACCACTTCTCACCTTGTTGCCTTGAGACAGGGTCTCTCACTGGAACAGAACTCACCATTTTGATTAGACTGAGCACTGAGCTTTCCAGTGAGCTCTTGGATCCACCTGTCTCTGCCATGACTGACTTTCTACCAGGGTGCTGGGGATTTGATCTCAGGCCCTGGTGCTTGCTGAGGCGGTGTCATTACCCAAGTCACCTCCCAGTCCACAGATTATCCTGGCATTTGGCTGAGCTATGCACACATATGTAATCCAGACTTTGGCAGTAGGATCACAAGTTCAAGGGCACTCTGGGCTCCCCAGTGAGTACCCATCTGACCCCTTCAATCAGAAAGATCTGCTGCATAGGGAAGGCTCAGAATGATTTTGGGGTTCCCTTTACTCAGAGAACCCCTTTATCTCTAGAACTGCCTTGGCTACACGGTGAGGTCATTAGAAGCCAGGGTGACCCAGCTACAGAGCCAGCATCTGTTCCTTGTCCCAGATGCAAGAAACTTTCTCAAAAAAGAGAGCCTTGCTCCCCTGATACTTCAGCCGGCCCAGCTACCTCTCCCTGAACATTGGCTGGGTGCTGGCGCCCTTATCTGGACCTCTCCCCACACTTTGTAAGCTGTCACGTTTGTCATTCTTGGATAAACTTTCAGCCCAGGCAACATGTACCTTGGGGTCAACGCCCTATGTTACCCCAGGGATTGTTCAAATATTTGTGACCTTGTCAACCTGCTTCTCACTGGATGGTGTTGTAGCAGGATAGGGATTGGTGTGTGTGTGTGTGTGTGTGTGTGTGTGTGTGTGTGTGTGTGTAGGGGGGGGTCATTTAATGTCTGCCTGTGGACATGAACCAGCGACAGCCAGAGGCTATATACAGGATGGCATGGGAGACAGGGGTCGGTATGGCCAGCTCTTGTCTTCACTGTGTAAGAATGAAGGAGGGTAGTCGTAATGGGTTCCATCCACTAGGGTTCGTGGGGATTTTTACAGGGTGCTGGAAGGGTTCTCACGCCCATTGGATTGACAGGAACACTGAGTCTGAGAGCTTGTTGATTGCTGTTAATTCTTCTAATGTGTGACACAGACATGTGTGTGTTTCAGAGATCATTTCTCCTCCTCCTCTTCTTCCTCCTCCCCTCCTTCCTCCTGTACTAGCAGCTCCAGATCAGTGCTCTACCCTAGAGCCATATCCCCAGCATTTCATCCAGTTTCTACTTGGAAACACAGCCATACCAAGTTGTTCAGGATGCTCTTGAACTGTCAGACCCTCCCGCTTCAGTTTCCTGCGTTAGCTGGGCAGACAGACCTGCACCCTTAGTAAGTCTTAACAGCTGACCTAAGGAGGATGGTGATGGTGAGGCAGTGTGAGTGTGCGTGATTGTGAAGGAGTATGACTATTAGGGAGTGTGAGAGAGGACGAGGGAGCAGAAGGTACGTCTGGATGACTGTAAAGGCAGGTGTGTGTGCCTATGGCTTCTATCAAGGAGCAGAGGTGGCTGGAGCTGCCCCGCCTGTGTGGAAAGACAGCGTGTCAGTCCCATATCAGGGACAACCAAGATCCTGTTTGTTCTTCACTCTGTCCTGCTGCTCTGAAATCTGCCCTCAGAATGCCTGAGATTTGGGGACCCCAGAGGCAGGAACCCCTAGTGAGTGCATCGCAATGGATTTGGGGATGAAGCATTCGACTTGGAGGATATACTCCTGGCTCCCATGAGGGGCCTGGCACCAACCCAGACCCCACCCCCTTCCCCTAGGCTATGGCTTTGTCCTGGGTGAACTGTCTGGCCATGACCCATGGGAGCAGGAGGGACAGGGCGCTACCTTTGAAGCCAGTCATGTACTTTGATGTGAGGATTTCATCAAGGCCCTTCCTCAAGTTGGGCAAACTCCTGTGTCCTTCCTCTAGCACCCTGGCCTTAACATCACAAGGTAGCCCAAAGCTGCCTCAAACTGTTTACCATTCTCCCCCTCTCCCTTCCCTGTCCCCCTCCCACCCTCCCCAGCCCCTCTCTCTTCCTTCCTCTTCTCTTTGTGGGTCTCTCTCTCTCTCTCTCTCTCTCTCTCTCTCTCTCTCTCTCTCTGTATCTCTCCCTCTTCTCTCTTATCTGCCTCTCTCTGTGCATGTCTCTTTCTCTGTCTCTCTTTCTCTCTCTCTCTTTCCTTCCTTCCCTCCCTCCCTCCCTCCCTCCCTCTCTTTCTTACTTCAATATAAGTCTGTTTATTATGGAAGAATGTTGTAACCTGGGCTGGATGTAGACTTCTAGGTAGACATTTAAAATTTGAGGAGAATATTTCTAGAGAGCCCTTGTTCCACGTGAGGCAGACGACAAGCAGCCTCGCTTGTGGAAGACATGGATATCATCCCGACATGACACATGGAGATCAGGAGCGGATGCCAGTTTGATACCACAGTTCCTACTGGATTGATCTCGGAGGTGACAGGAAGAATTTCTAAGTTCAGAGCTCTTGAATAGCTCCTTCACGGCCACACAACTGATGAAGGGATGGGAACGGGTTGAGTGTGGTGGTTTCTCCATGTGACCACCCTTGCCACCTTCAGCAGCAGTGACAGTAATAACAGGCAGAGCAAAGGCTACAGTCCCTGAAGAAGCAGAGAGTCCACGACAGGAAGCAGGGGCATGTGCACACAATCTTTCCTTAATCTTCTCTACAGCCCTGCAAGGTCTGGATGAGTGTCCTGTATGTGTGTGTGTGTGTGTGTGTGTGTGTGTGTGTGTGTGTGTATGTGTGTGTGTGTGTGTATACAAAATGATCAGGAGTGTCACTTATAAGAAGCCATTTAATCTTAGCTTTTAGGACTGAGGTTGTCACCAGCTTACAAACCACCATTTTGGCTACTCAGCGTTAGCCAGCCCTGGGGTAGCAAGCCCACTGTTCCTGCTGCTGCTGTTGTTTGTTTTGTTTTTATGTCTGTTTTTAAACATGGGTTTGGGGTCTCGAACTCAGGTCCTCCTGCATGCATGACAAAGGCTTTATTAGCATCTTCCCAGTGCTGATGGGATGGTCCACTTTGTACCATTAAGAAGCATGACATCAGAGAGATGATAGGATCTTTGCAAAGTCGCACAACTGTGGGTGGCCCGGCCCAGGTATGGGCCAGCCTCAACTGTGTTGTTTCTAGACTCAAAGTCTTAAGGTGGCCCCGTGGAGGCAAGAAATGACTGTTCCCAAAGTAAATGTCACACAGCCCTACTCTGAGCAGGTTGAACGGGGGTGTCTGGCCTTCTCCATAGAGAAATACTGAGCTTGCCAGGGGAGAATGGGATTCCGGACCTTGGAATAGGCTGGGATGAACCAGAGAGAACATCTAGAGACTGTGTGGTATCCTAGCAGGCTCTCCAGGGTTGGTGAGAGCTGTTGAGATGACACAAGGCCGTGTGGTTCATTGTCAAGATGATGCAGGGACAGCAAACTGAGTTGGCCATTGCCTGAGACAGCCCCTCACACACAGTTACCAGCAGCACGCAGAAATACCCCAGGAATGGGACCTGGGCTTGAGACTTGGGATCCCATGTAAGAAGACAGTATCCATTTTTCCTGGCCTCTCTTGCAAGCCATGAGTCCTGTCAGCCACCAGCTTGGCAGGGACTGGAACACAAGTTCACAGGGAAAGGAAGTCTCTTACAGAGTAGTTTGGGTCTGGCTTAAACGATAGAACCCTCCCCCTGGCAGGATCAGGAGATGAGCCCCAGCCAGAAGACCTGCTGCTACTCAAGGAAGCTTCTGGCCTTGACTTCAGCACTGATTCATTTCTCCTTGGGCCGATCTCTGCTGGCCTTCCTCACAGGCCTTTGATGGACCGATGAGATAGCAGACAGGCTTTGAACGAGATCAAAAGATGATTCAAAGGCCGTGCCAGCTGCAGCAATGGGTGTCGGCGATTGGGTACACACTGGTTTCCTTCCTATCCGAGGTCAAGATCGGATCCGGGTCTGCATGTTTCAATTGCCTGGTCTCATGACACATACACCCCCTCCCAGGGTGATGAAACTCACCAGCCATTCGTGACAGGCACAGTTGTAAACTGGGTCCATCTACCAGCCAATAGAATTGATGTTGTTACAGGCAGGGTCTGAATGGCTTGCCGTATAGACACTGAATATTTTTAAGGCCTCACAGCTACAGGGTTCAGACCTGGGATCTATATTGTGACACATTTATTCTAAATCCCAGAGAAGCACAAGGGAGTTGGTCAAGATGTAATCGGCTGAAATAAAATAGATGAGACACATGGTTCTCGAAAAGTGTCTCTGACGGTGTTGCCAAGCCGGTATGAAAGATAGCTTCGCCACCCTCCCAGCTATAGCTGCTTGCTGCCCTTGACGTGACTCATATGGAGTAGAAGTCGCATGGTCGGGAAAGCAGAGATGGTTGGGCTGGTCCAGATATGTGTGGTGAGTTAGAATCACGTTTCCGTACAGTGGGGGAGCCAAGAAGCTGAACTACTTGCACTTGGACATTTGTAAAGGCAAGGACATTCTTATTGCAATCTGGTCCCATCTAGTTCTGGATGGCTGTCTGCATCCCTGGCCTCCTCTGGGTAAGATGGCAGGATTGGTTATGGTAAAAACTATTCCCAAGCCCACTGCCCAGGGAGGTATTCTCACAATGGGGGACATGGGATGGTCGTCAGTGTCCACAGCCACACTTGATGGAGCAAAACGAGTTAGTCCTGATGTCATATCCCTAGGTCTTCAAGAGGCTGTGACTGAGCATGACATGTTCAAGGCCTGCCTGGGCTATAGTGTGATTTCAAGACCATCTTGAGAAAATCAGGAGATACTGTGTCAAAAGGAAATGTAAACTGAGAGATGAGGCGCTGAGGAGGTGGCTTGGCGGGTCAAGCATGCAAGTGAGAGGACCTGAGTTCAGAGCCCCAGAACCCACGTGATGCTGGGCAGGCATGGCACTCACCTGTAAGCCCAGTGCTGAGGGGCTCCTTGGGGGCAAGCTGGATAGCCACACTAAGGAAATCAGTGAGCTCTGGGCTCAGCTGGGAGAGGTTTCCTCAAAGACATAAGCTGGAAAGACAGAGGAAGGCAACAGACATCAGCCTCCAGCCTCTAACTGCACGTGTGCATGGGAGAGTGTGCATAAACATGGGAGCTCTCAACATGAAGCACACATCCAGACATGCATACCACATGCAAAAAAACCAAAAAGTCAAAAGAGGGCTGGAGGGTTGCTTAGTTCACTTCTCTCTCTCTCTCTCTCTCTCTCTCTCTCTCTCTCTCTCTCTCTCTCTCTCNCACACACACACACACACACACACACACACATACACACACACTCACATGTACAGACACGCTCACATGTACAGACACACATACACCACATACACATACATACACTCACACACATCACACAAACACCTCTCACACACTTACTCCATAACCCCCACATGCACCTCCCGCACACATGCACGCATACTTACACACTCATACAACACACATACCTCTCACACACATGTACACACACGCACACCACACACTCACACCCATGTGCATACTCATACACACTCACACTACACATGCACTCATATTCACCACGCACACATGCGCACACTCACACACACCACACAAACACCTCTCACACACATATACTATACACTTACTACATACCACACACACTCATGCACCTCACACACACACACACACGCACATATGCATGCACGCACACACTGCATACCACACACACCTCGCAAAGCCTTATAACTCACCTTTGTGATTGGTGTGTTCCACATTTCTTCTTCACATTGAATTTTGGTATCGAGCAGTCACTCCCTTCTATCTCCTTAGTGCCCAAGGAAGCACAGAGGTGGGAAGGAGCCTGATCTTTTTAGCTATGGGGCTAAAGAGGATTCCAGTAAAACAAAGAGGGCCATCTCCTTTACTGTAGACTCTCCAGTCAAACCAGTTGAGTTCAAACCCTCAGGCTATCACTTTCTAGCTGGGCTACCTAAGGAAAGTGAACTACCGGCTCTGCATAGGCTGGGAAATAGGGACCTAAGTACTCATGTGTTGCCATTTCGAGTTATAGGCAGGACTCTATGTGTTAGCACAGGGCTGATCAGTGGCCACCAAACTACTGATATTGGGACTAGGGTTTAGATCAGTGGCAAGCAGAGCACTTGTCCAGTGTACGTTAGACCCTGGGGTCCAGCTCCAGCTCCAGAATAAAGTGGGGGAGGGGAGGAAAAAGAAGGAGGAGGAGAAGAGGAGGGAAGAGAAGGGAGAGAGGGGAGAGGAGAAGAGGGGAAGGGGAGGAAGAAAGGAGAAGGGGGTAGGGAAGTCAGGGAGGGGAGGAAGGAAATACTTCACATCTTGCCCTTGAGAATGAGGAGGATATCAGCCTGTCCCATTTGACAGTCCCAAACTGTCCCCAGGACCAAGATGGCCAGATACGAACTGACTCATGATTTTGAACCACAGACACATTATCTAGAAGCCTTTGTCCCTGAGTCCGAGATCTGTCCAGATGGATGGAGAGGTGGGGAGGGGGGTGAGGAACCCATGTTCAATCTTGGGTCTGCTCCTATAGGTGCTGGGTGATCCCATCAGCAGAGCCTGGAGGGTGCTGGCGAGAATCTGTCTTGGCTGCCTTCTCTGGTCTCCTGCTTCTGGAGTGGACCCTTTAGAACTCCCATTAAAGCACAGCGGGGTTCAAAATCAACATGAACCAAGGCCCATGGCTTTTTCTAAGCATGTGTGCACCGTGCTGGTCATGTCGTCTTGCAACCCTCTGACGCATCTTCCGACTCATCCTTGGTCTCCACAGCAAGTTAACGGAAGCCTGGAGAGGCAAGGTCATGTGCCCAAGGCCCAGTTTATCAGCTGTAGACTCAGGCTTGTATCCTGTTTCTAACACACCGAGCCGCTTATGGGTTATGAACTGGGTGCCACAGTCTGTAGGAGCCTGTTATGAAGTGTGTGTGTGTGTGCATGCGAGGGGTGGTGTGCAAATAATGCCTGTTAGGTCAGTCAAAAGGGTCAAGATAAATTTATGTTTGTCCAGGGTTTTATCTGGCTAGCCCTAACTTCGTAGCGGTGGACTCTTTACATTTTGATCATATATATGTATGTGTATGTATGCATAAATACACATACATATTATATACATATACTTTGGGATGCATATTGGTCATTTATGTCCCTCCTTTTGCAACTGGCCTTTCTTTGTTAGACCTGGGCCTGATAAGTAGTCGTCGTCGTCTTCTTCTTTTTTCTTCTTTTTTTCTTTTTGGTTTTCCGAGACAGGGTTTCTCTGTGCAGCCCTGGCTGTCCTGGAGCTCACTCTGTAGACCAGGCTGGCCTCGAACTCAGAAATCCGCCTGCCTCTGCCTCCCAAGTGCTGGGATTAAAGGCGCGTGCCACCACTGCCCGGCGATAAGTCGTCTTTTTAATGTCCTCCAGGTGGGAAAAGGGACCTTGTCGTCATCGATTGCCCCTGACTCCCTTGTACAGGAGGCAGGAAGGGACACACTACTTGCTCTGCTAGTCTGCTCCTTCACTTCCTGCAGCGCTCAAAGGCAAGGCTGAGCCGCGACCCTGGGGTGCACTTCAGGGACAGTCAGTGTGGGTCCCCCGAGCTGGGAGACTCACTGACAGACCTGAGGGGATGCACACAAGCATTAACCCAGGGTCCTCCCCAGGAGACCCCCCGCCAACACTGCAGCTTCCCTTAGGACTCTTCTAACACAAAGCCCATGGCCCTTGCGGGATGGGAGAGCCCCAAACACCCACAGATACCTCCCCCCTGGCCTCGGACCTCTCCAAACCCTTCTCGCCTTCAATCCGGAGGGCGTCACGTTCCCTTTCCAACATCCGTTCCTTCTGTGCCCTTGGCCCTTGGCCCTGCCCCAGATCCTGGCAACATCCTGTCCTTCCCTGAGCTGCGCCCCTTGCTACAGCTTCCCAGCATGATGGGAATCTTAAATAAATGCTTCCTGTCTCAGGACCACCTTATCTCCAGTTCCTCCCCAATGGCTGGCATTCAAGAGCCTTGTGCTCCCTTCTAATTTTAAACCTACTCTCTCTCTCTCTCTCTTCCATCTCAAGGTCCCGGGAAAGGCCAGGGGGATGGTCAGAGGTCCCGTTGACCGGCTGATTCAGCAGACATAGCAGAAGCTCTTTCAGGGCATCTTGTCCCTCAGGGAGCTGGGCTATTTGTGGGGAGGTGGGTGGGATATTATCCGGAATTCACGGCAGAATGGAACACTAATCTTGTGGAAATAGAGCCAAATATGTCTATGAAATAACTTTACACACCACCACCACCACCAAAAAGTATACAAGCTCAACACCGAGTCATCGGCTTCCTCTAAGAAGCCACACAATACTGGATTCCAGGAGTGTCATGTGATCCATTGGGACCTATCCACCCAGAGTGTCACTGGCCAGTGATGGGGTTCTGAAGGAGTCTGTGACTCAGACCTCACCAATGGTGGTTAGACACTGAGACTATTACGGCTTCCCAAGGGAGCATACTCTCTCAGATGAGTGTGACAGAGGTGCCAGGAAGGTCACTGACCTGATGGTGGTGATCGTCCCACAGGTACAGTGTCCCCTGTAGGCTCTGGTTTGGTCCCCAACTGGTGGCACTGTTTGGGGTTCTATGATGCCTTTAAGGGGGTGGTAACTGGCTGGGGTACACAAGTCACTGTCGTGGGCTAGTCATGGAAGGTTATAGCCTCCAAGCTGCAAACAAGTCATACCCCGCATTCCCACCACCACAGATCTCCTCAGCAGCCACTGCCTTCCCTCCGTGACGGACTGTATCCCCTGAACCCTGAGCCAAAATAAATACACCTGCCCTTCAGCTGCTTGTCAGGTCCTGAAGGAGTGACGAACAACTGAAGCTACCCCAAAGTCACCAAGAGGTGAGACGAAGTTGCACATTTCATTGTTTTACCGTGTCAGTCAGTCGTTGATAAAAATGTCAGCCACAGGATGGCAGCGGCCATGTCAATGATGTGATCGAGTTGTAAGGAGAAGCTGAGACTCCCAGTCACATCTTCACTCTTGAACGTGGATCTGTCTGAAACAGATTCTTCTCTCAGTCTAGTCACCGGCACCCCCGGAGTCCCCCTGGGTCCCTTAATTGTGACCACCCCCAACAACACCCTCCTATATACACCACCTGACATACACAAGTGGTGTGGAGATAAAGGTGGCTGTATACGGAGAACATGTTGCAGGCCAGGGGATCCCCTCAATGTGCTTAGCTGGGGGCTATGCATTCCGTTTCAACACTGAAGTTCAGAGGTCTACCTAGGGCTGCCCAGCCGAGAAGCTGGGCAGTCGATCCGGGGATGCTTCAACCATGACCTTTGTTAAACTTGGCTCCCTCCGTGTTCCTTTCTGATTTTCATTTTGCGTTGTTCTGAGACGGGCCCCTAGTGTGTCGTGGAAGTCAGCCTGAAACTCACTTCGTAGCCCAGGCCCATCTTGAACTGGAATTCCTCCCACTTTACCTTCTGAGTGACCGACACAGGCCCAGACTTCTCCCCTTTCTCTAGAAGAAGCTCAGGGGGCATTTCCAGGCCAGGCTGTGGAGTGTGAGCTTGGCCTCTGTCGTGAATTGCAAACGTTCCTGATGTGTTCTTTGAGACACACCCCACCAGAGCCTCTGCTTCCTCCCCTCTCATGACCTCGGCTCTCTCCTTTCATCTACCCACAACCCTCTCCCGTTATGTCCAGTCTCAGCCAGATTCCCTTCTCCTCTTAATCACTGTGTCCTCCTTTGAAAACGTCCAACCTATCATGCCTTTCTGCTTGGACCTCTACACCCTCTCCTCTTTGATTTGCTTGCCCTCCTGGGTGGGTCCTGGGCTCCGTTTTCAAACAACTCTCCACTTGAGCCTCAGAGGTGCAATCACTCCATGTCTTCACATCTGCTCCTGGCTGTCCTCCAGGTACTGAGAAGTGGATCATAACACCTTCGCAGCCCTTGATCTTTGTGTGTGTGTCTATGTGTATGTGTGTGTGTATGTATGTATATTTGTGTATATGTGTGGTGTATACATGTGTGTATGTCCACATGTGTGCATGTGTGCATGTTCAAGTGCACATACATGTCGAGGCCCGAGGCTGATGTTGGTTGCCTTTCTCAATGGTTCTCCATTTAATTTCTTTGAGACACGGTCCCTTGACAAACCAGATCTACAACCCAATTCAGCAAGCCTACGTAGCTACTGAGTCCTAGGGGTCCGTACATCTTCACTTCCCCGCTGCACCAGGACTCCAGGCTGGCTTCATTGTGCCAAGCATTTTAACATAGGTGCTGGAGATCCAAGTGCAGGTCCTCATGCTTGCTGGGCAAGCACGTTACCCACTGACCTATTGACCTTTGTTCTTGTTCTCCACTAACCAGGTCATCCACTCCATCAAACCAGAAGAGTCCTGGAGTTCCAGGCAAGTTCATTGCTTTCCATATGTGTCCTCCCAATCAGTCATTACATTGTATTTGCATTGTATTTATACTTTGTTAAGAATGACCAAGCCCTCTCCATACCATAGTGTGTGTGTTGGTGCATGTGTGTGTATGTGTGTGTGGTAGGTATATGTGTGTTGGGGGGGGTATGTGTGTTGGTGCATGTGTGTGTGTATATGTGTGTGTGGTGTGTGTGTATGTATATTGGTGCACATGTGGGGGGGTTGGTGCACATGGATGTATGCATGCATGTGTGTGTGTATGGGTGTGTATTTGTGTGTAGAGGTATGTATATGTGTGCGTTGGTGCACATGGATGTATGTATGCATGTGTGTGCATGCATATTGGTCCATGTGGGTGTATGAGTGCATGTGTGTATATGTGTGTTATGTGTGTTGGTGCATATGGGTGATGTGGATGTATGTGTGTTGGTGCACGTGTGTGTATGTGTGCATGTGTGTATAGGGGTGTGTATATGTGTGTGAGTGTTGGTGCACATGGGTGTATGTGTGTTGGTGCATGTGGGTGTATGTATATTGGTGCACATGGCATGTGTGACATGTGTGTATATGTGTGCATGCGTGTGTATGTGTGTTGATGCATGTGGGTATATGCATGTGTTTGTGTATGTGTTCATGTGTGGGTATGTGTTCATGTGTGGATGTGTATATGTGTGTGTAGGGGTGTGTGCATGTGTGTGTGTGCATCTGTAACTTTCAAGCCCCACCCTCAGTCCCATCATGCTTACTCAAACTCCACAACTCTGTACATTTCCTTTCCAAATGCCAAACTTCCATCTTTAATTGGATCATGTACCCAGTTCCATCTTCACAGACAGTGTCTTCTGGGCTGTAAGACTCGATAATTTGTTCCACCATTGAACATAACCTAAGAGTCTACCAAGGGAAGATGAAATTAGAGTGTGACCAAAGACCACTTAACTTGTTGCAGGCACACGGAAGATTCCGATACAGTCTAACATTGTCACTCCGAAGAGGATTTTTTTTTTTTTTTTTTTTTTTTGGCTTTATGGTTATGTTCTTTCCTGGGCAATGTCCTGAAAGTTTCACTTTTTGATAGATTGTTCCAGACAGTTGAGAGCGAGCAGTTACTTGTCATCCATAAATGAGCAGCTCTGCCTTAATGAGCAGCCACTGGGGAAAGCGGGGCGCCTGCCCTCACGCTGTTTAGATTAACAGCCTTCCTTAATCGCACATCAGATAATAGGTATCACCCGACGTGCGAAAGAATATTCAAGCTAATCATATCTGAGTGGATGTCCATTGCCTCAGAGAAAAGGATCACAATCCAAACTATTTGTACTTCTATTTCTGGCTGTGTCCATCAAGTAGAGTGGTGGGTGGCTTGCTGAAAAACTAGGAGACAGACGCTAACTTGGACCATGTTTGGAGGGGGGCATAGTGGGCTCTCACCAGGCGGAGCAGTGGGCTCAGCAGGAGGCACTGGACCCCCACAAAGAGGTGGCTCAGGGTCACCCACAGTCCTGCCTTTTGCAAATTTCGTGACCCTTTGACATATCTTTTATAATCTAGATGCCTCCGAATTCTTATTTACACAACAGTATGGCAAGGGTTTGTTAACTCCCTCTGCATGGCTGTTGCCAGAATACCTAAGAAAACTTTCCAGGAAAAAAAGATCTTTTTAGTTCATGGTTTTGAGAGTTCAGCTTAAATCTTTGGTCCTGTTGATTCTGAGCCTGTGGCGTGGCTGAACATCATGTGGGCATACCTAGAGAAGGGACTTGCTCACACCATAGCAGGTAGGAAGCAGAGGAGAGGTGCAGTCCTGGAGACAGTGCAACCTCCAAAAAGCCCTAGCCACGCCCAACCTCTGCCCAGTGCCCTACTTCCTGTACCCGGACCTCATTTCCTGTTTTCATAATTTGGGGGCCAAGATAATACTACCAGCTGGAGGTGGAGCATTCAATTAAGGAGGCCCAAGGGACACTTCAAATTCAAACTGTAACACATGATGAACCACAATAATGAAATAAGAGAGTGTGCTATGCTTATCCCATGGCAGATGTGTGACAAGCACACGGTAAACAGGAGCTACCACCCTGGAGCCTTTGAACCCGTTCTCCCTCCTTCTTCCTGGAATCCTGTTCCCAATGAGAGATGATGAGGCCCCTTTTACTCACAAGGAGTTTAGCTTTGCTCTGTCCCTCCCATTGAAGGTTTGAACAAACCCTTACACAGCAGCAGACACCCTTGGGCCATCAGTTCTGCCATAAGACATTCACACACCGGTTTCCTGTTGCCTTGTCTAGGGTGTCTACCCAGCCTTAGCATCTGTCCCATTGCAAGCTGCACAGGTGCTAAGTGCTAGGCACACGGTAGATGCTCAATAAATACCCATCTGAAGAAGGATGGATAGGAGATCCGGGCATAAGCGGATGTCTGCTGGACTCTGAGTCCTACCTGTGTTAAGCTACTTTTGAAGTCGGTTTGCCTCCAAGAACAGCAAACATATGACTGAAGGGACACTTGGGGGTCTCTCACCACCCAGCTTAACAGGAATGGCGATACTAAACCCATCAGGCCTCAGAGAGAGGAGGGTGGCTCCGACTGTCGTGAGCATTTGCTTCTTGATACTAGAATAATTAGAGATGCCCAGCTTGTATCAATTGCCCTCGAATTGTGTGTGTATGTGTGTTTACATGCATGTGTGCATGCATGTGTATATGTATATGTGGATGCATGTATATGTGTGAGTGCATGCATGTGTCTGTGTGTGCATCTGTGTGTGCATGCATGTGTACATGCATATGTATATCTATGTGCATGCATGTGTGTATGTATGTGTAGATGCATGTGTATATGGATGCATGTGTATGAGTGAGTGCATGCATGTGTCTGTATGTGCATGCATGTGTGTGTCTGTGTGGGCATGCAGGTGTACATTCATGTATGTATCTATGTGCATGCATGTGTACATGTATGTGTGGATGCATGTGTCTGTGTATATGCATGTGTGTATGTATGTGCATGCAAGAGTGTATGTGTGTACATGCATTGTGTGTATGTGTGTGCGCACACAAGAGTGTATGTGTGTGTACATGCATGTATGCACACAAGAGTGTATGTGTGTGTACATGCATGTGTGCATGTCTGTGAGTGCATATGTGAATGTGTGTGTGGAAGCCAGAGGTTGACATAGAGATGTCTCCTCTGTCACTTTTTACGTTGTATTTTTTTCTCACCTTGTTGTTTTTAGAGATTTAATTATTTTATTATTTTTATGTGTGTGTGTGTGTGTGTGTGTGTGTGTGTACGAGGTGTCCTCTAAGGCTAGAGGCATTGGATCCCCTGGAGGTGGATTTACAGATAGTGGTTGTGAGCTGCCCCTCATGGGTTCTGGGAACCACTTTGTGTCCTCTGCAAGATCACTAATTGCTCTTAACCTCTCAGCTGTCTCTCCAGCACCTACTGCACTTGGGACAGGGTCTCTTCCTTGGTCAGGCCAACTGGACAGCCATCTTTGGGAGTCTCCCTGTCTCGGACTCCACAGTCCTGGGCTATGAACATGAACTGCCATACCTAGATTTTTTTTTTTTAAAGAACTGAGGGTTTGGTGGGTTGAACTTATATCTTCATGATTTCGTAGTGAATGACCAACATATCCCTACTCCCAAACCTCCCCCGAACTCTGTGACACCATCAACAAGACAATCAGAGAGCAGCCAAGTGTCATCAGTGTCTTTATCTGGCCCTAGCCCCATAGGTCCATCACAAGCATCAGGCAGAGCGAGTTTCATAAATACCATTGTACTCAAAACCTCCATTCAGGAATGACACGTGTCTCGTTTGCTCCCATGTATCAATTATTTCAATCAAAACTCTATGCAATGATGAAAAAGAATTTCCCTACCTGCAGGCCAGGTGCTGCCCCTAGTGACAGAGGCAGAAAATCTGGAAGAATATCGTGACAAACACAGGGTTGCAAATGTGTGTCAGCCTTCAAAGTCTTTGGATATTCACAAAGCTGTGGCATCCCAGGCCCCCAAATACTACACTTGTAAAGTATGCTGTGAGTAATTTCTAGCGTTGATAGCTTCCCTTGAAGCTCCCCTCCACAAATGGACTGCTTAGGACTTGGTGTGGGAGATCTTTGTATAAAGGAACAGACTGAATCTCAAAGAATCAAATAATGTAAAGTATCATATAGGATATGTTTGGGATGCATACAAACCTTAGTGTCTATACAAGGAAGGAGATAATTGGGAATTTCTCTTTAGGAGATCTTGGAGTTGGGAACATCAAAGAAGAGGTCTCATAGAGACTGGGTCTTGAAGTATGTGTAGGAGTGTTCTAGGTGATGTTGAGGGGGGTGGAGATAGGGTAGACGATTCCAGTAAAGGAAATTCCAGTCAGAGCACGGGAAGCTTTGAGAAGATCCCGATCAGAGGCCCGGAAATCTGGACTGTTTCTGGCTTCCCAACTAACTGGATAATGAGAGCAAGCAAGCCTTTTTGGCTTCGTGTTTCCTCTGGCTCTCCAGCCCTCCTCCTCCTACTCCGTCGCATCAAACGCAGGGCAGAGCGGCTCCCTGCCTTTTCCACATTGTCTCAAAGAGAGCAATGAGAGGCTTCATGTTAATCAAATATTGTCACAAATGCTGGGGGGATTTAATGGCTCCGGTTTTACATTTCAAGGCTGAATTCTTTCGCCCCGCAGTCTGGTTGGCTTGGGCGGCTGATGCGATTTATGTGTCTTTTTTTTTTCCTTCTTTCTTTTCTGCCTTTTGAGAAATAGAAATCATATTAAGAGAATGGATGAGGAAGGCTTTTTTGGGATATGTGTCTGCATCTCTGTCTCTCTGTCTCTCTGTCTCTCTCTCTGCCTCTCTCTCTGTCTCTCTCTCTCTCTCTCTCTCTCTCACACACACACACACACACACACACCTCTCCTCTCTTTCCCTCTCTCACTCTCTCTCACTCTAATTCTCCCTATTCTCCCTCTGTCTGTCTGTCTGTCTGTCTGTCTGTCTGTCTCTCTCTCTCTCTCTCTCTCATACACACATCCTCTCTCTCCCTCTCTCTCATCTTCCCTTCCTTAGTCTGTCTGTCTCACACTCTCTCACATGTCCTCTTTCTCCCTCTCCCTCTCACCCTCCTCCTCCCCCTCCCTTTCTCTCTCCCTCTCCCTCCCCCTCCCTTTGGAAATGAGTGTAGTTTGAAATGTTGAAGGTGGAAATGAGATTGAGGTGACGGCCCTAGGAAGCACAGAGCTGGTTCTGAATGTGTGATTACTCATTAGTAGAACAAGTTTGGGTTGGCGTATGTGTTCAAATTCCACCTCACTGCCATCCTGGTTTTCAGGGCTGCCTTAGGAAAACACCACAAATGGAATGGATTAGAACAACGGGCAGCTCTCATGGTCGTGGAGATGGGAAGGGACAGCAGCATGGGCTTATAGACACCGCACTCCACTGCTTGCTTCTGTCTTCATGTGGATGTCTCCTCATGTGCCTATGTTGTAAATTCCCTCTGCATCTCTCTTTATAAGGACAAATATAGGACCCAGGACTCCCCTAAACTCAGGAAGACCCCATCTTAAATCCCTTAACTTAACAACTCACAAAGACCCCATTTCCCATTTTTCCATATCAAATCACTTTCAGTTTCTGGGCAGATATGTCTTTTTGTGGGTGGGGGGGGCAGTCCACTATCTGATGTGCTTCCATCATACCCCAGTGTAAGTGATGATACTTCTAGCTCACCGCTTATCCAGGCAGATGTCCCAGCCAAGCAGAGCTGCTGATGGAACGTGAACATGTCTAGAACAAGACAGTTGGCTTGGTGCTCGCTGTGCAAAGCCTTGAGCTCATGGCTGAGAGGACAAGGCTGTTCCCCTTAGTAGCAGCGGGGATGTCTGTTCTGTTGACTCCCATCCAAGGGCTCCGACATGAGGAGGGCGGGAACAGCATCAGCTCAAACATCTGGTAAACAAGGCCACGGTGCTTTCCAACTCCGGTTGTTTGGAATTCTGTAGACCCCAGAAGCAGATGCCTGAGGAGTAAGATGATGGATGACCTACTTTTGTAAAGCGTGATTCTCTGAGACAAACAAAGTCTTCTTTTTCTTTTTCTTTTTAATGAGATCAGCTGTGTCTACTTCTGAGAATCTATCACCACCGTCCAGACCCTTGGGTCCTCACAGAAGTCGAAGGGAGGATCACTGAACTCTCACTGGATGTTCCAGCCATTCCTCCCAGACATATCTATTTAACTTTGCATATGTAATGTTGCCCTAATTTCTCTTGGTCTCAAAAGCTAGCTTAAGTGCTAGCTAGCACAGGTTATGGGTGGTTATCAGACTGGAATTCCATTTGCAGAGCTGTGTGGAAGCCATCATTCATGCTGCATGAAGACTTTCTATGGAGGGTGTTTTGAGGGTCACCCACTCTCAGATCAGTAATCCCTCACTAGTGCTCTCTGCAAGGAAGCCCCAATAAACTCACTGGCTCTCCAGAACAAACTAATGGAGTTAAATGTTGGTTCTGTATTTGGGTCTCAGGAAGAGAAGGCAGTCATCATGCAAGCCCTTCTCCCACAAGGAGAATTTTATCAATGAAACCATATTCCTTTTGCCCAGGCACTGCCAATTCAGGTTGACCAAGTCTGGGTATCATGGATATCTGATACTCTTATGCCCCAGAGTTTTATGCCAATGATGTCCAGATTGATATCAAAATTATACATAGTCTAGAAGCTCACTGTCATGGCTGACAAAATCAAGACTCGCTAGGGAGATAGGCCTGCGAGCATAGCTATGTGAAATTGTCTTGGTTACATTAATTGATGTAGGAAGATTGACATAGTTACTCTTCTATTGCTGTGTTATGGCACCCTGACTAGGGCAACTCATAACAAGAAGAAAGCATTCAATTTGTGGTTTGCAGTGTTAGAGGGTTGAGTATGCATGGAGCCATTCCCTGGACAGATGAGCCTGCCCGTAAGAGCCAGGGAGGAATGCCGTGCTGAGCAGTAACTTGCCTGAATGCATTGCTCTCCTCTGACCACTGGTACAACGTGACCAGCTGCATCCAGCCACTGACATCTCGACCTCCCAGGCGTGAAGGACCATACTTTGAAGGGTGCGCTGAAACCAACCTTTCTCTCTTACATGGCTTTCTTCACAGAAACGGAAGGTAACCAAGGCTCCCACCAAGGTCACGAGCACATGCCCACCGTAAGCTTTGGCGTACACGGGATTGGGGGGGTCAAATCTCAGCAGCGCTGTTGGGTTGATGAGTCAACTCAGCTCTCTGAGTCTTGATTTTCGAGTTGTCACGTGGGCTGGAGATGTAGCCCCGCTGTGGAGCTTGGCCCAGGTGATGGCCTGAGGTTAAGCCCCACTATTGGAAAAGTGAAATATTAAGCTTTAGAATGGAGTGAGCGCAACCCACTGTCCTTTTATCTGCGTGTACGTAGCACTAACGCCATTCTCACTGAATAATTACTGTTTATTTGTACAATCGCTGAGGTGCCTAACCAAGTCTCTCACCCCACGGAACGTGTGTTGTTTGTCTTTTTGTGACTCTCGGGTATGTTTTATATAACACAAATGAGAACCCCTTATCAGAAACACAGTTGCAAATATTTTCTCCGGATTCTGTAGATTTGGGTTTCTTGATAACCGTGTCACACACAATTTAATTTTGATGAAGCCCAACTTCCTTCTTGACGTCTTTGCCAGCATTTCTGGTGTGGAGACCTCAGGATCTCTTGTCAAATCCAAGGCCAGTGATTTATCACTCCAAGAGTTAAATGGTGAGGCTGGAGAGATGGCTCAGTGGTTAGGAGCACTAGACTGCTCTTTCAGAGAGAGAGGTCCCGAGTTCAATTCCCAGCAACCACATGGTGGCTCGCAACTATCTATAATGGGATCTGATGCCCTCTTCTAGTGTGTCTGAAGACACACATTGCATACATTAAATAAATAAATAAATAAATAAATAATAAATAAATAAATAAATAAATAAATAAATAAATAAATAAAAGAGCATTAGGGTGCTGATCCATTTCCCAGACACTCCACAGGGAGGGATAGGATCTGAGTGCAAGGGCATCTTTCAGTTTTCACCCATTGCTCCTGACTCCCATCTCTGATTCCCCTCTCAGGGCTCCACAACCCACCTGAAGCAGGTACAGTCAGGGAGCAGAAGAGGAGAAGAGGGTAACTGAGAGACTGCAACCCATCGTTAGAGATAATAGGTCCATGTGGTTGACAGACCCATGTGGTTGACAGACTTACGTTCGAACATACTTCCTGGCTCTTGTAAAATGGTGCAGAGTCCCTTACACGGTGTCTTGTAATCTTCCCCAAGATGGGGGAATGTGTGGGTGGTGAGGGATCGAAGAGAAGTCAGCAGTGATGTCCCCGTGTGTCTGAAGAGTCCGAGCGATGTGCTTGGCAGCTGCCCTTTCTGCTCCATCACCAAGGCCTGGGGTGGCAGAGAAAGAAGCCAAGTGGCAAAGGCTACAGTGACTCAGAGGCGCCAGGACAGCGGCCAGCCGAGGACAGACATCCCAGTCCCTGGGAATCTATTATTTAAACTTTGATCGCTCTCTTGAAGTCACATCCATTCAGAAAGCTCTCCATTTATGAAAGTCACCGTTTAATGGCACATTAAAGACTCCCACCGGTTTACTGAGCCCAAAGTCTTTGCGAGTGCCAAGAAAGATTGAGTTTAGCCTCCCAAGGCATCATGGGAAAGGACTGGGTCAGGGCAAGGTTGATCCTCACTTTTGCCATCTGCTGAATGGGTTTGGTCTGACTGGAGTCACTTTATGTAACTGTTTATGAGGAAGGCGGAGGATTGTCAGCGATGCCATTTACCCAGACTGGAATAAAGTTATAAATAAAATTTTATAATGTTTATGAAGCCTCAGTTACATGGTGATTAATAAACAGTGGATCATATTATTTGAATAGCTATTGCCCATTGTATTATACACACCATCTCTCTACATGATAAGACCTTCAAGTTCAAAAGTTTCGTAAGTTTAAACATACTTAATTTTTTTTTTATAACACTGGAGATTGAAAACAGGGCCTCACATGTGGCTGTGTTTTGAAATTGAAAGACCGAGGAGGGGAAAAAAGCTAAATTACCAAATGGCACACAGCAAACTGCGTGCCTGAGTGGGGAGGAAGTTGCTGCTTCCACGGCCACGAATGCCCTTCCTTTGGGTCATAAAACCTAATCCGTGTGACTGTGTTAAAGCCAGTCACCTGATGTACACAGTACCACCTGTCTCGTGCTCACTACATACAACCTCAGAAGTGCCTAGATACCCAACTGTAACATTCCAGACCAGCACAGCCTAACCCACCTGTCAGACTGGCCTCCTTCTGTCTCTCCAAACTTCCTAACACATCTAGGTCTGCAATTTCCAAAGTTTTGGGCTTCTTTCTTTCTTTCTTTCTTTCCTTCCCTTTTTTTTTTTTTTTTTTTTTTTTTTNGTGTAGCCCTGGCTGTCCTGGAACTCATTCTGTAGACCAGGCTGGCCTCGAACTCAGAAATCCACCTGCCTCTGCCTCCCAAGTGCTGGGATTAAAGACGTGTGCCACAGGTTTTTCTTTTCTAATCAATGGACCCAACCTTTAAAACAACAACAACAACAACAACAGCAACAACAAACTAGGTGCTTTGTGTATCTGTTTAGCATCTCCAGTTCAGGTATTCTGATCATCAGCATCAGGCTGGGGAGATGGCTCAGCTGGGATGTCTGAGGGTCCATGTTTCATCTCCTTCACTCAGGTAAAAGGCTGGGCTCAACATTGTAATCGCAGTACTGGGGAGATGGAGACAGGAGTATCCCTAGGGCTCTTTAGCCATACAGCCTAGAAGAATCGGGATAAAGTAAGAGAGACCCCCCTCCTCCAATCTCGACAAATGACCTGGAGAGCAACAGAGGAGGTCAGAGTTTGGCTTCCACGTGCAGGTGCACGTACACACACAAACACACACTCTCTTGCTAGGATTATCGTAATTTACATCTTACCTCACCCCTCTGCCCCACTCTTGGTAAAGGATTTGGTCTTGAGGAGCAGCCAGCACCTAACACAAGCACACTCAAGATGAGGGCTAAAATAAAAGACCTGTAAGATACTGAAGCAACCGGTGTGGATATTTCCTAGGAAAATGGGGTTTCTGAAGACCCTGCGGGACTTTTTATTCTGTTCTGTAGATTTTCCTTCTGATGTGAAATCAGGACCCAAAGGCCCACGGTCTTCATTGGTAACAAGTTCCCTTCCCTCTCCTTGAACACCACCCCTCGGGTTCCATGGAACCTCTGTGCTATTGCTACATTGGCCTGGCCTCTCTGGAGGAGTTCGTTTGGGGTCTCCTTCCTTGAAACAGTCTTCTTCTCACCCATTGAAGCCCCCAGGAGCCAATTATTCTCATTGGACCATCAACCCCTGTCTGCAGAACAGGCACTCCATGCCTCTTCGTGGCCCTTCCTGATCAGCTCATTATGGCAAGAGAGCAGCACTTTGGCTCAAATCAGGGTCATCAGGCACAAGGCCTGGGGTCCAGTCTCTGCTCTAAAACGCTGCGGATGCGTGAGAGCCCCCATCCATCGTTATTTCATGAGCCTTAATGGTTACATCTCAGGTTGGAGGGAAGTTGGGAAGGGAGGGGATTTAAAAAGACATTAAATGGAAATTAATACAAACACCAGTCAGCAAATGCTCCTTCACGGCTCCTCATTCCTTCAGTATTTTGGGTCCGAAAATAACATCCTCCCCTGCATCTCTTTCTGGGATAGGTCTTTAACCGATGTTTGCCTCACGCAGGCATAACGTCTATGTAGAGCTGAGCTGTCTGCTTGCTCAAACCAGTGGTTTGCTACTGACGTCCTCTCAGTTAAGGTTCCCAAGACTCCCCCATCCTTGGGGCCTCTGTCTCCAGCTGGTCAAAGTCAGAGTGAGCCACAGACACAGTGGAATCCTTCCCGGTGAATTGCTCAACACCATCTGCCTTTGCGGCAGACCCCAGGCAGAGCGAGCAGTGCAGGGACAGACAGACCATGACTCCATCCGCGCACCATGTGCCATATATACTCTCTGGGATCTTTCTGGCTTCCTAGACCAAACCACTTCCCTAGTGCATCCTTATCTTTGCTGACTTTGTTCTTGCTGGTGTGTGTGTGTGTGTGTGTGTGTGTGTGTGTATACAAGAATATGTGGGTTTCTGTGTACAGAGGCATGTGTGGGAGGGAGATGCATATATATGTGTGTTTGTGTGGAATCCAGGCTTCACCCTCAAAAAGTCTCTTCATTGGCCTGGGCACACCAATTAGATTGAGCTTGCTTGGTTAGTAAAGCCCAGGGATTCTCCTGTTCCAGTCTCTGCAGGTCTAGAAAAGTCCGATGGTATTTTCATACCCTGCAGCCTGGACACACACAGAAATGATTTCTGTGGAGCCCAGAGACTCAGGTAGCTGGACAAGTTAGCATCGCCTTAACCGTTCTCGTGAGACCACAGGGAGCAAACACCCTTCTGTCAAAGGTGCCCAGTAAGAGCTTCTCTGCTCTCTTTTCTTTCTCTGCTGCCCTAGGCCCAGGATTGTCTTCACAGACTCACACAAGAGCAGGGTGGAAAGTAGAAACAAAAGGAGCCAGAAGGAGGCAGAGGCATTTTATAAAGCCCGCAAAGATGGTACAAGAGTCTCTCATTACAAGGGCCAAGGGCTGACTTGTACACTCTAGAGCCCAGGAGGCTTTGTCTGAGCCGATCGATGCTGAACTACCAGCTGCCCTGACATCGAAGGTCTTAAAACGACAGGTGTTCTCTCTGAGGGTTTTTCAGCTTGAGCCATTGCTCAACAGGGTGGCTCTGCCCATGGCTGGGCCATGCCCAGGAGATAGAAAAGCTCTCCTAGTTGGTGCTTTCAGTGGAATAGGTAGGACACGAGGAAAGTCATTGGGCCGAGATGTCTTTCTCTACATGCCCTTCCTCATGGGTGGGTACCCAAGTCCTCTTTGGGCAACCAGCTGTCTTCAGCAAGGTCAGATTCCCAGAGATTTGCCATCCTATTGAAATCTGGACCCAGATTTTTCTCACATTCTGTTGGTCTTCAAAGCTACCTGCGTTGGGAGGGGTGGTATGAGGGGGCACAGAATTTTGCAAGTGGAGGGAGTGGTGGCGTGCAAGCAGAGGCGAGGCTGAATATCCTAGGATGCTCTTGGCATCCATGGCTCAGAGGGTACCAGGTTGCTAACTCACATTTTTAAGTCTAAGCTCAGAGTAATGGAATATTATACAGCCGTGAAAACAAAGGAACTCCAACTACATGCAAGAGTTATGATTCTTTCAAATGTCACAAAGACACAGATACACACACACACACACACACATACACACACACACACACACTTAAAGTGGTGCTCCTGGAGGAATTTAGAAATCAAGCACAGATGCATTGTCTCCTTGGCATACAGGTAACAATGTTGCTAAGAACAGTAGAGGTGCTTTCACTGATTTCTTGATTGACTGGTACACAGGTAACAATGTTGCTAAGAACAGTGGAGGTGCATTCACTGTCTTCTCGACTGACTGGTACATAGGTAACAATGTTGCTAAGAACAGTGAAGGTGCATTGTCTTGCTGATTGAAGGATACATAGGTAACAGTGTTGCTAAGAACTGTGGGAAGGATGTAGTCAGACCATGGGAGAGATGTCCTAACCGGGTACAGATTGTGTGTGTGTGTACGTGTGTGTGTGTGTGTGTGTGTGTCTGTGTGTCTGTGTGTGTGTATGTGTGTGCATGCAAGTGACTGTGATCAGAAAGTGACTCAAAGGCCATGATGTTTTCTTTGACTGGAGTGATGGTTGAATGATTGCTAAATTTGACTATTAAATTGATTGTTTGCAGGTATTTTCTCCTCCCTCCCTCCCTCCTCCCCCCTCTCCCCTTTCGTTCTTTCCGTTTCCCTCTTTCTTTCTCTTTTCTCCCTTCCTCTCTCCCTCCTTCCCTCTCTCTCCCTCCGTCTTTCCCCCTCCTTCTCTCTCCTCCTCCCTCCGTCCCCTTTCATTCTTTCCACTTCCCTTTTCCTTCTCTTACTTTCTTCCTCCTTCCCTCCTTATCTCATTCCCTCCCTCTCTCTCTCACTTTCCCCTCTCCTAGTGTTGGAGACTGAACCCAGGGCCTCAAAGATCATAGGAAAGCATTGTATCGCCGAGTTACATCCTCAGGTCCCTGTTTTCTAGTCACACTTTGGTATAAGTTGAAATTCGGGTATGCACACTCAGTATGTGTGTGTACATAACTCTAAGATCTGGGCAGCACGGCAGCATGTTAGAAAAACACCCTGAAAGCTGGCTGGGTAGCCCTGCCAACGAGCTCTAGTTCACCCCTGGAAATGGCAGCTTTGGAGCACTGTGATGCCCATGCCTCTCACCAGAGGCTTTGACACATCCTGAGTCTGATATGATGTCAAACCGGAAAAGCAGGCACTCGGCGCATCCCCTAGGAATAAAGGCACAGATGAGCAGCCCAGAGAAACTCCAAGGTCATCCATCACTTGAACCAAGGATGCCTCAGCACGAGGGGCTTAACCAGCAGCACCTCGCCCATCTCTCAAGCTCTCGCCAGTTAGATCCAGACTGGGCCTGCACTCAGCTGCCTAGCTGCACAAAAGCACCATTGTTCAGTCCTATATTCATGGAGGAAATAGCCCATCACGGCTACTGGAGTCTTGGCCAAGCCTCAGGCATGTACAGGAGAAGGTGTTTCTCCCCTCCATTGGCTGTTGACAGCGGAGTGTCTGCCTTGGCCATGCCAGCCCTTAACAAAGCGCCCAGCACCCAGGATCCGAAACAAGGGCAATGGAAATAGAAGCCTCTGAATTCCTGGAGTCACATGGCGCCTATTCTGAGGCTAGCCTCCCTCCCCTCCCCCACAGTGCTACGCCTTGGCCGCAGAGCTTTTGTTCACACCAAGTGTATAACAAGAACACATCTCTGTTTGGATTTGAGGACTAAGCCATTTCATCAGAACAGGATCAGCGCCTGTGAGGGCACTCACTAGGGTCCACTGAGCCAAGACCTAATTAAATCTCCTGGAGGAAGGATCTCTTGTTGGAGAAAGGGAGGTCTGTACTGTGTCTTTGGAGAAATCGCCCAGCTGGTGGGTGGCACTCCTGCCCTTGGGTTGCCCTGGCTAATGTTATGTCAACTTGACACAAACTAGAGTCAGCTAAAAGGAAGAACCCTCAATGGAGAAAATCCCATCCACAATATCAGGCTCTAAACCAGATTATTGATTGATGGGGGAGGACCCAACCCATTGTGGGTCATGTCATCCTTGGGCTACTTATTTTGGGCTCTATAAGAAATTAGGGTGAACAAGCCAATATGCAGTAAGCAGTTCGAAGCAGCCCTCCATGGCTTCTACACCAGCTCCCAACTCTAGGTTTGAGTTTCTGACCTGGCTTCTTTCGATGATGGACTGCGATGTGGAAGTGTAAGCCAAATAAACTCTTTCTTCTCCGACTTGCTATTTGGTCATAATGTTTCTTCGCAGCCATAGAAGCCTTAACAAGGACATGGCCGCCAGAAAAACACACCGAATACGTGTCGAGGACGGGCTCAGCGCAGACAATGTTGACGTTGCCACAGCGCTGTGAGATTCGTCAGAGAGTAGCCATTGGTTAACCGCTCTGTGAAGCGCCTTGGGTCTGTGGCCACAGCTTAATTCCAAAGATAAAGTGGGAAAAAAAAAAAGGCAAATAAAGTCCTTCCCCAAAAGCATGTGTAGAGAGGGAACTGTTTTTTCTCTTTTCGTTGCATTGAAAAGCTAGGAGGAAACGCTGACAAACGGGAAGGATGCTGATCCTGTTGCAAACGCTATGGACATCAGCGATGCTAATGTTTTAGAAAGAGAAGGTGGAGAACAGGGAAGAGGGGGAAGGGGGACGGAGACGGGGCGGGGAGGAGGGGGACAAGGGGAGGAAGAAGGAAAGTAGGAAGACAATAGAAGCCGGAAGAGGAACGGAGGATAATGAAAAGGGCCCTGTTGTTCCTTGAGTACCTACTATGTGCCACAGATCATGGCCGTGGGTCCTTCCTTACCACTCTGCTTCTGGTGACTGTCCCTCTACAGTCCCAATGGGGGCAACTACATCTCTGTGTGTAACCCTTGAGGCAGATACTTGTCTCAAGCGGAGGCAAAGCAGAGTGTCGCAGGGCAGTAACCCCCATGGACACTTCTCCATCCCAAGAGGCGTGAAGGGAGCTGGCACAGAGTGGTGCCGAGGCTTGCTGAGCCTCTGCAGGGAGAGATGAATGGTGAGAAACCCTAGTCTGAGGAGGCTTGAACAGGCTTCCCACTCTGAGCGACGTGAGTGCTTCCGGACCCCTTCCCCTTGATCTCCCTTCACTTCCAGTTGACCGGGAGGGGGTCGACCTCTTACAGCCCATATAATGGTTGTGTCAAAGTTCAGAGTTTTACCAACTCAGCCAGGTTCGACTGTTCCACAGAAAAGCAGTAGTGACTGGTTGAGTGTGGGTAAAAGAGAGCTTGCTGCTCTGGCAGGAGACTCAGTTTCCAGCACCCATGAATTCCAGCTACCGGGGATCCCACGCCCTCTTCTGGCCTCTGTGGGCTCTGCGTGCGCATGGCGCACGTATTTACTTGCAGGCAAAAAAAAAAAAAAAAAAAAAAAAAAAAAAAAAAAAAAAAAAAAAAAAAAAAAAAAAAAAAAAAAAAAAATGCCCAAACATAAAATAAAACTAAAAATCAAAAAGAAAGAGAAGAAAAGTGGATTCAAGTGGGTAGGGAAAGCTTCCATTTGACTTTTTCATTGCATTTTTTTTTTTCAAGAATCCTCATTGTGAGGTTGACGTGAAGCAACTCTTTGGGTTCTGAAGTGAGTGTGCTCGGTTTTGTTTTCTTACGTTACAACAGAGGGGGTCATTGACTTACCCCCCCCCCCCCGTCACACAGCTCTTGGGAAACAGGGGCAGGGACACCAAGCCTAGTGGTAGCCTCGTGGCCTGTGTTCCCCACGCCGCTTTGACTAATCCGGAGACTGTACTCTGGATGTATTTACGATTTCTTACCACTTCCCAGCAAGAATGCCACAGAGCCTGGATCCAGATGTTCCAGACGCAGGAATGAGATGGTATCAGAAGCCCAAGCAGCCTTTGCCACATCCCCATGAGCCAACAGTGAGTGCACGCCATGGGTCGCGATGACCGCAAACTCATGAGTGTGACCACGGATCCTGAAAAAACACTCAATGGAACAGGACAGGATTAGCACTGAAGCAACTGCTCCGGAGTGGACACAAGGAAGAAAGTCAGCTGTAATATTAGCTGTTGTCCAAGGAAAGTCCAAAAATTCATCACTTAAAATAGAAATTTGTGTGTGTGTGTGTGTGTGTGTGTGTGTGTGTGTGTGTGTGTACATCTGCAGGAGCATGCAGAGGCCAGAGGACACATTTTGGTACCATTCTTCAGGGATGTGTGTGCGTGTGCGTGTGCGTGTGCGTGTGTGTGTGTGTGTGTGTGTGTGTGTGTGTGTTAGGCCAGGTTTCTCATTAGCAATGAGAACTGACCAAATATGCTAGACTGTCTGTCTAGACAAACCCAAGGATCCACCTGTCTCTGCTTTTCCAGTGCTGACATTACAGGCACACCACCATGCCTAGCCTTTTAAATGCATGTGCTGGGGATTGAACTCCAGTCCTCATCATCGCAAGGCAAGCACTCTACTGCGTGAGCCATCTGCCGAGCCCCACCACCACTTGATTTCATGCAGCCCATCACTGACAGCAAGGTCAGGAAAGTGTGGGTCAAATTAATCTTGTCTCCTTTTAACATTTATTTTTGTAAATAAAGTTTTATCAACACAGTCCACACTTATTTTCCTAAGTGGTGTGTGTGTGTGTGTGTGTGTGTGTGTGTGTGTGTCTGTCTGTCTGTCTGTCTGTCTGTCTGTTTGTCTGTCTGTCTTTGTAGAAATGAATGTGCGGTTACAAACAGAGGCTTGAAAAATCTGAAGTGTTCTTGTTCTAGTTCCATACAGGCCCCGATCCCCGGCATCCAACGCTGAAAGCAGTCTTGGAAGTTTGTTCAATTCAGATGTGTTTAAGTCAGAATCAGTGGATAAACCTTAGCACCTACATGCTGGGGTTTTTCTAAGCTAATGTATTTCACTGTGTTTAAGGGAATTAGTGTTTAGGCATAAGGTCCTGCGAATTTGAGGGTTGTCAGCTTCTTCTAGAGCCATGCACACACACACACACACACACACACACACACACACAGCAATCACTGGCAGAGGCAGAGGCTGGGGAGTAGTAGGTCCTCCTTGGATGACTATTCTGAAGTCCCCACTTGTCCCTCTTGCCTTTCTCATTGAGGCTGAGGCTCACTCACCATGTATCATAGCACTTGTCTTAGAGTCCACAAGAGCTTTGGCAGGAGTGCATCCCTTGTAGGAAGAGGCCAGAAAGGTTTGCTTCAGATTTCTGCATGTGAGAAGCTGGGATGAGGAGGCCCCTAGGGTAGGACCCAGTTTGTAGAATGCTTGCCTAGCATGAAGCACAAAACCTTGTACTGGATCCCCAGAGCCACATGAACTAGGCATGGTAGGAGAACCCTGTGAGCTCAGCAGGAACACACACACACACACACACACACACACACACACACACACGAGAATATCTGGGAGAGGTTAATATCTGGGAGAGGTTAATAGGCAAGCATAGGACCAGTCATGGTGGTACACATTTACAATCCTAGACCATGGCAGACAATGGCAGGAAGATCCCAAGTTTGGGCTGGGCTGAAATGTTATTGAGTTCCAGTCCAGCATGGGCTACTGAATGAAACCCTCTAAAAAACAAACAAACAAACAAACAAACAAAAACAAAAACAAAAACAAAACCCACACACCCCAGGAAAAAGAAAAGACTATGAGCTGTCTATTTATAACACTTGAAGAACTGAGAGTCATCTGTAATTGAACCAGAGTGCTCATGGTTGAGATGGGGAAACTGAGGCACTGAGGAGCATGTGTCATTCTCATGATAGCACAGTAAATGGCAGGGACAACCTAGAGCCCAGGGGGCCCTGCCCCAGTTCTGTGGTCCTTGGCTACTGTCCCATTGGCTCTTACATATGGGAATTCTGTGGCTCACTCTAATATCATTTGTCTGTAGTGACCATTTTGTAGCCTCTTTGCTACATGTGTGATGCTGGAGAGAAAACCATCAACAGTAAAAGCCTTTAGTCACACTTAACATGCATATGCACACACATATACATGTGCACACACAAATGCATCTACACACATTCACACGCATCACTTGTATACACATACATACATGTACACACATTCACACATGCATACACACATGCACACATACACACATGTACACACACAAGCACATCTACACACATATACACAGATTCACACACATGTACACATCCACACAGATATACACACATGTACACATATATAGACATTCACACATGAATACACACATGCACACACATGTACACATACACACATGTACACACATTTACACACAATGTATAATACACACATGTACACACACACACATATACACACCAGTGCACACCAGCAGAATAAATGACAAACAGCAAAGGGTAACATATAATCTTATAAACATAATTTCACCACTATATGAAATTGCATGAACATAGCAGCTACTGATGTCAGCTGATGCAACCCAGGTATACAAAACAGCGCTGATACGTCCAGCCTCATTCAGTGACATGCTTTGTGGTCTTGTCACAAACACAGTCAAATTCAGCTTCCCTTTGGAGCATCCTGCATATCCAGAATATGTAGGCACAGAGACAAAAATTAAAAAGAGCTGGGCTGAAAGCTGGAACAGGTTATCTTCTAGGTCAGGGTAATTGGTGATGGTGGTAGTGGTGGTGATGGTAGTGGTCGTGGTGATGGTGGTGGTGGTGGTGGTGGTGATGGTGGTGATGGTGGTGGTGGTGATGATGATGATGGTGATGGTGGTGATGGTGGTGGTAATAGTAGTAATAGTGAGTTTGATGGTGTCTTCTTTTTTTTTTTTAACCTACATGCAAATTCTTCAAGATTTGGGACAGGAACCTTGCCTACAAAGTACTACTCAGTCACTGAACATGATTAAAGAGCGCCCCACCTACTTCTGGGGTCCTTTGGAAGGAGCATCAGTTGCTGCTGACCCCACCAGCCAAAGTCTTTCTCATCTCCATTCTGATTGGATGAATCAGTACAGCTCTAGAAAGACACCCTAGAGGATCATGGGACATTGTGAAGTGCTAGGAGTTAGGCCTAATGACCCGGGTTTCTGGGGGTTTCTCCAGTCTAGTGACAGATCCTGGGATGTGGAGGGGAGAGCCTTGGAGAGTTCCAGCCCACGTATGTAATCAACTTCCAGATACAAGGCTGCAGCGAGGGAGGGAAGCTGGCTTCAAAGCCTTCCAGCACAAATTGAAAAGCCACTCCAGGGTTCACATCAGGACCCAAGCAAAAGATGACACAGCTCTGACCAGCGAGGGGCGGGGAGAAGGTCGGGCTGTTCATTGTTATGCAAATGAAATGTAAAAATCCCGAACTCCGGGCGCCCCCCCCCCAACAGTGGCTTAAGAGAATCCCCCAAGATACTTCTGCCACATGTGCAAGACATTAAAATTAGTCTGAACTCATCTGAAGAGCCTTTCTGACATTGCCATATGTCGGGAACGGGGGCTGCCCCTCCCATTCGTCAAACATCTTAAACTATTTTCAAATGATTTAGGTTCCCCAAGACCTAAAACGTATTTTTTCCCCCTTCTGGAGTACCTTTTTAAGCCCTAGAGTATTTTGTAGGGAATTCAAGCCACATGCTTATACTTGACTCTGCTACATGTTGTTCTTTGAGAGGCATTTGATGTCCAAGCTGACTTTGAGAAATATATAATATTAAATGTATATATATATATATATATATATATATATATATATATGCACATATGTATGTATGTATCTACATGTGTGTGCATGTTTACACATGTATACATGTGTGTGCATGTGTATAGACAGTATTAATATCACAACCAGGAAATTGTCTAAAGCATGTAGCATCCTTTTCTTGCTGATAAGTTGCTTTGAAAACTGTCTGAAGGAAACATCCTTTGCTCATTTTTAAATCCACTTACTGTTTTCTGATACTTGGGTTTTGTTTTTTTTTTTTTTAAATAATGTTGAGTTCCAGAAGTTTCTGTGTCTTGCATTTTAATTCCTTCTGAGCTCCACGATAGGTATATATTTCATTCTATTCTATAGGTGCCCATCTTTCTACTTATTATGTTTGTATATTTGTGTAGGTGCATGTGGGTGGTGAGTGCCTATGGGAGTTGCACATAGATGTGTGTGTGTGTGTGTGTGTGTGTGTGTACAGACCAAAGGTCAACCTTGTCATTCCTCAGACATTGTATATCTTGTATATCACTGGCTGGTGCAAGACATACCCAGAGGACTTTGTACCTGCAAACAGAACAAGGATGAACTCACACCACCACCTCCATCCACGCAAATGTGTATGCACACAAGTCCATCCTCAGCAGAAGAACTGCAAATATTTAGTTATCCCGGCTGCTTTATTATTATCATTGTCACTATTATTATTTTTGTATTGTATTTCTTTATTTAGCGTGTGTTTTGGGAAGAGGCACCTGCCACGGTGCTCATGGAGAGGTAAGAGAACAGCTTGCAGAAGTCTGCTTTCTACATCTCTCCTTTTCCTGCCTTGAGGACTTAGGGATCAAACTCAGGACGTGAGGCTCAGCAGCAAGTGTCTTTATGCGCTAAGCCCTCTTGCTGGTTGGTCCTCCCCTGATATTATTCAGGGGAAGAGGGGTGAAGGGTAACACAGCCATGGTTCTTAACGACACCCTGTGTCTCCTGCCAGTAGAGTGGTGAGCTTACCTGAAAGATTTCGACAATGTGTGGATGGATTGGGTTTGACACAAGGATACCCAGGTGTGAAGACAGAGGGACAGGAAGGCAGGGACATATTACCATATCCTCCCAGGCTCTGTGTGACCTGGTATGTGAAGTCTGAATCACCTTCCTCCCTCTGGGATTCAGAGCTTCACTTTTTACACCAAAACAAGTGGGGTCTGTGCTGTGTGACTCTGCCTGCAGACTCTCCTCTTGATTCTCTTGGGAGCTAAGACTCCTAACTAAGGCTGTTACTCTGCTCTCCTTTTGGTGTGTATGCACGTGCATTGGCACGTGATCGTGTGTGTGTGTGTGTGTGTGTGTGTGTGTGTGTGACATGAATGTTGCTGTGCATGGGTGATTTCAGATACGTCTGTGCCATGTGCAGATGTGGAGGTCAGAGGACATCCTTTAGGAGTCATCTCTTTCTGTGGTGGTTATAGGGACCAAGCTCAGGTACCGGGTCTTTTTCTGTAAGTACTGCTACCCATCGGCCATCTTGCTGGTCTGGTTATTTGTATTAATTACTGCCCTGCTGATTTCAAGACTGTGGGCCTTAGCCAGTGAACATTATACACACATTCTCAGTTAACTCTCACACAAATGCTTCCTCCTTCCTCTTCGTCCCCCTTCCTCCTCCTCCGTCCTCCCTTCTCTTCCTTCCATCCTCCTTCCTCCTCATCTCCCTCATGCTCCTGTCTCCTATTCCCTCCTCATTCCCCCTCCTCCCTCCTGTCCTCCCTTCTCTTTACCCTGATCCTCCCTCCTGTCCTCCCTCCTCTTCTTCCCTCCTCCCTCCTATCCTCCCTTCTCTTCTCACCTCCTGTCCTCCCTCCTCTTCTGCCCTCCTCCTCCCACCTCTTCTCCCTTCTCCTCCTTCTGTCCTCCTTCCAGTCCTCCCTTCTCTTCCTTCCACCCTCCTCTCCCCTTATCTTTCTCCCCTTTCCTTTCTCCTTCTTCTTGTCCTCCTTCACAATCATTGTCCTCACTCTGTAAGCAAAGAGGTCCCAGGCAAGACTCTAGTACTCCAAGCCAAGCTCATTCCCCAAGTACATCAAAGGCTCGGAAGCTTCCTCTGTGGACTTGAGCCCCTGGCTGCCGTCTTCCCCGTGGACCACTCTGCTCTAGCGGCCTCCTGCACGCCTCTCACGAGCTCCACTTCATGATGGCTAGGACACCGTTCAGCCAAGCAGGTATTGCGGATAAGAGTTTTCATAGACCTCAGTCATGTGTTGCTATAAGACCAAGTCTTGTGTAACCCAGGCTGTCCTTAAACCCACTGTATAGCCAAGGTTGACCTTGAAGGCTATCCAGCCATTACCAATATAAGCAATGCCTAAGTTAGGTGCAACCCAGGGCAGCCTGCTTGGTAGGCCATCACTCATCCCCACTGCCATTAACGCTAACTCTACACACACACACACACACACACACACACACACACACACACACACACACATTATATATATATATATATATATATATATATATATATATATCATGTATGTATAGCATGTGTGATATGATATATATGGTGTATATGGTGTATATGATATATGATATATATGATGTATATGATGTGTATATCTATCTATCTATCTCATTTGCTGTATCCTTTAGAAAGAGGAAAACCTTGCTATGGAAGCTGCCGGACTGAACCTGAAGCACACAGAGTAAAGTGAACCAAGGGCAGAAAGCAGAAACCTGATTTCATCCCTGTGTGTTGATGAGAAGGACTTCGATTATTGGGGACAAGAGTGGAATGGGCGTCGCTAGGAGCTCCCAGTGACAGGCATTGGAGAGATGCGGGTCAAAGAGCACACTTTGGGAGACACAGTCTCATCACGATGTTCTATGTTTCTGAAGACTGATTGAGAAGACACTATTCAACAGGAAAGATGGGGGGGGAGTAAGGTAGAAAGTAGGGTACCATGGAAACCCCTTCAGCCTGACCCCAGCTGCCCAGACCCTGGCCTCCCAAGGCAACCAACAATGTTGGTATGTTACTTATCTTTCCAAAAATGTTTTATACTCACATGCACACACACACACAGACACATACACACACACATAGACACATAGAGACACACACACAGAGACACACAGGCACCTAGAGACACACACACACAGACACACACACACAGACACATTAATACAGTAAGTGGGCTGTCTTTCTTTTTAAAATATGCATGTTAGTATATTATAAATATTGTCTAAATACTATTGTTTTATGCTTATGGCCCTGGAGATTGAACCCAGAGCCCCACGAGTGCTAGGCAGGTCCTTGGGGTGCTAAAGCAACCCCCCCCCCCCACTGATCTGTACCCTCAGCCCTCTTTGGAGACAGTTTTGTTTTGTTTTGTTTTGTCTTGTCCTGTCTTGTCTGTCTTGTTTTGTTTTGTTTTGCAGTATAGTCGAACTAAGTTGCCCCGTGTGACCTTTAGCTCATTATGTAATCCAGGTTGACTTTGAGTGTTTTAGCTGCCTTATACTGACGAACTAGCCTGTGATGGTGTCCTGCCGCCCCAGACCCAGCTCCGCAGCTCCAACCTCAGATCTCTTATTCCTTTTAACCACCGTTTAGCTTCCAGCAACCCCCTTGTTTTTCTCTAGATCCAGTATAAAATCTTTACTGTGTTCTGACTCATTGAGAAGAAAAGAAACCTTCGATTTCCAGAATGATCTGTGCTCATTGACATTGCCTTTCAATGAGAGACCGGGGCCGGGGATTGGTGGAGTTTGAAGTTTCTTCACAGGGGCTTCGACACACCTTGGTTCCTAGGTCTCCGGATGGAATAAGGACCCTCGCTTTCTTTAATCTCCCCTAAGCTCGCTCTGTTTTACCTTGGACAAGGACTCTCCTGTTTGTTTTCAGACTCTGGGCAGCTTGGCAGTTTGTCCTGCTGGAGGCTGTCCCTCCCCCCACCAGGTTCCTGTGTCCCTTTGGCTCCAGCAGCACCTCTCCTCTCCTGTTCCCATGGGGACTTCTTAGGATTTAAAGGGACTGAAAAAGGAGATCGAGGTGAGCAGAGTTAAAGAGGAAGAGTTCCCAAACAGGCTGACTTGATTTATGGAGGTAAGCAAGTGTTTCTTTACTGGGCTTCCAGAAATCTGGCAATTTCTGCTGCAATGTGTGCGTGTGCGTGTGCGTGTGCGTGTGTGTCCACGCGCGCGTGTGCATATAGAAGCTGAAGGTCCAAACCTCTTCTTTCTCAATCCCTCCTTCTTTGTTTTTGTTTGGTTGGTTTTTTTGTTTGTTTGTTTGTTTGTTTTGTTTTGTTTTGAGACAATGTCACTGAACCTGGAGTTCACTAAGCAGGCCAGTCTGGCTGACACCAGCAAGCTCCAGGGAATCCCCCTGCCTCTGTCACCCCAGAGCTGGGATTGCAGGCGCTCATAACCACAGGTGGAGGTAGACCTCTCTGATGTCTCACACTTACACAGCAAGCATTGGGACGTCTTCCCAGGCCCCTCTTGCAATTTCCAGAGCTTAAGCCTCTGCCCCATTACCCCAGAGACTTGGAGGCCTGGCATGGTCCCTGATGGGTCTGACTCAAACCTCATTTTTTTTTAACCCTTCTCTGCCTCTGGGGTCTTTCTTGCCCACACTGAAAACTGATTTTTCCCATCATCCGCCTACTCCACGGTATATTTTCCTTCCGGCACAATTTCCTTCAAATAATCCCTTGCTCCCTCAGGCAATCCTCGAGACTGGGTTGACATCTCTTCCCTACGCACACAGCCCCCTGACACCCCCCGAAGTCTCGCTCGACACCTTTCCCTATTTCCTTTCCCCAAAATGGCTCGTTTTTCCGAGGGGACTTTCCATGCGGTACCTGTTTGGGAGAGCCAGTGCCTACAGGGGACTCACTTTTGGACCTCACGGGTCTCAAGCCTCCTCAATTTTATGTGAATTCAGATGGCTGGAACACAGGGCTCCCACGGTGGATTCATGTACTGTTGGCATGACTGATCTGCTAACAAAACTTCAACAAGTTTATGGGTTTGTTAGAATTACATGGCAAATCTTGGAAGGATTCTCAGAGTTAGGTAATTATTGGAAGGAGGGGAAAAGGCTTGGTGTGGGGTCTCTCTGTCTCTCTGTCTCTCTCTCTGTCTCTGTCTCTCTGTGTCTGTGTCTGTGTCTGTGTCTGTGTCTGTCTCTCTCTCTCTCTCTCTCTCTCTCT
>NC_034612.1:9124916-9137030 GCF_900095145.1 Mus pahari | reverse complement strand
GTCTTGGAGTCCGTGAGGGACTTCAGGTGAAAGTAGACATCTGTCTTTGCACAGTGAGGGTACATGAAATGCTCAGCATCTATCATGTAAGAGTGCACACACACACAAAAAGAGGGAGGGAGAGAGAGAGAGAGAGAGAGAGAGAGAGAGAGAGAGAGAGAGAGAGAATAGCTATAGCAGCCAGTACTTGGCTTTGGTACACAGCTGTCTTTCAGTGAGAGGTGGTGTCCCTGCTCCTGGCTCCTGTACCTTGGCCCTCCCAGGCTGCCTTCAGTCTTCCCCCTGTGAATGTGATTCCCAGGTCAGCCAAAGATTTGGGCAGGGTTTGTACATGCCACCTGGGCGCGTTCCCTGCCTGGCTCCTTCCTTTGTCAGAGGGTGCAGAGCAGTGCTTGCTTTTCAGGCTGGGAGCCATGACAGTAGGAAATGTTCGTTGTAGAGCTATTTCCTCCCAGATGCTCGGCACCTCTGGACCTTGCCCTCTGCCAGCTGCTGTCTTGTGCCTCTAAGCTTTGCTGCTCCTTTGAAAAATGTGTTCAAGGCAAACAGTTGTGGACTGCCAGAGATTATCTGTCTGTCTGTCTGTCCATCTGTCATCCGTTCATCTATCAAATCACCTTTCTTCTTTCTCTTTCTACCAATAGCTAACTTACACTATTTAATCTCTCTCTCTCCCACCAGTCACTTCAGTCAGCAGCTAACTGTTAGTCAATACAAGTCCGTATTCTTCAACTTGATTCTGATTTGACACCACAGCAATCTTGAAAGAGAACCCATGTCTCTACTGGGATCTACAGGTGCAAAACTGTTTTTTAAAACTGTTGCAAATTTGAATGTATTTAATTTTCACACTGCCGCTGTGGTCTGGGATTGATTGCCAGGCCCTCTGCACAGAGACTCGCCCTGTCAGAGGTCACAGGGTCTACAGAAGCCCTAGGGTGCTCTGCCTGGTCTTTCTGCTCTGAGCTTTCTCCTGTCATGGTCTGAAAAGGTTGGCTGCCATGCCAGGTCAACCTGAACATCGAAGAAGGATACGAGGATCAAAGTTTACTCTTTTTGCTCAGGTAAATCCCATCCTTTTTGAGTTTTTCTGGTGACAACCCTGGCTTTAGTCATAAACAACCCAGGACGATTGTTTGCCCTGCCTGCTGAGTCAGTTTCACACACACACACACACACACACACACACACACACACACACACACATACACATACATACACACACATACACACACATATACACACATACACATACACACATTTACATATACGCACACATACACATACACACATATACATATATACACACACATACACACACATACATACACGTAAATATAAACACATACACATACACACACATATACACACATACACACACATATACACATATACACACACATACACACACACATACACACACATACATACATATACATACACACATATACATACACACACATACACACACACACACACACACACACACGGTAGAGGAAGAGAGAGCAGGAGATCACAGGGGGCAGTGTTACTGGCTAGGCATGGAAATGGTTAACACTTCTCTGTGCACCAGACATGGGTACAGACCTAACAGCATGAGGAGCTAGGAAATGTGAACTGCCAGCATAACCATGGAGAAGAAATGGTGTGGACACGAGGCGCTGTGAAACCCAGGCTTCCTGTGTGCACAGGGAGCAGAAGCGGTGTGGACGTGCCCCTGTGAGCTCCAGGGCGGCATCTCTGTATCCTTCAGGCACGGGACAGTACTGATGAGGTATAATGTAACTTTTACTCTCTAGCAGTTAAGCAAATCTCAGTGTTCTGAAGAGTTCAGAAACACAAACGAGGAGAGGGAAGAAATGTTAAGCCCGCCCTCCCAAATACTTTGTTTATTCCTTTTTGCTTATTTCTATGTGGGTATGGTTTCTATGTATGATGGTTAACCATCATTTTTCTGCACAAAGGTTCCATAGCATGCCATCTTGCTGTTTCTCTACCATCTATAAGGCTTTAGGAATATCTTTCGATAGGCATGAATGGCTTTTAAAGTGGAATAGAGACACCTTAAAGGTGGGGTGGCTCAGAGGGCAAAGGCGCTTGTGCTACCAAAGCCTGATGACCAGGGTTCAAGTTCCAGGTCCAGCATGGTAGAAGGAGAGAATCAAATTCTGCAAGTTGTCCTCTGATCTCCCTATGAGCACTGTGATGCAGGCTTGTGTGTGTGTGAGTGCATGTGTGTGCACACACACCACATACACACGTACACTGAATGAATGTCATTTAAAATGTAAAGGTGGAGTAGTAAGCTCTTTGATAGCTCTCTCCCACTTTGTTGATTTCATTCACTTATTATTGCTTATTATTATTGTTGTTGCTGCTGCTGTTGTTGTTGTTGTTACTTATTGTTACTGGTATTCATACGCACAATGATTTTGAGTCAAGGTTTCACTGCTGGCCTGGCCTTGAACTCACAAACCTGCTGCTTCGTGGTTCTGAATGTTGGTATTACAAGTGTCTGCCCCACACTAGGCACCTTATTCTTCCGAGATCAGATGAGGTCGGGTGGGTTCAGGGTGGCATGGCCATAGATGGGCACCTCATTCTTTTTTTTTTTTTTCCAAGACAGGGTTTCTCTGTGTAGCCCTGGCTGTCCTGGAACTCACTCTATAGACCAGGCTGGCCTCAAACTCAGAAATCTGCCTCCTGAGTGCTGGGATTAAAGGCGTGTGCCACCATGCCCGGCGGGCACCTCATTCTTAAGCATCCTGTTAGCATGGACGACTGTTGGAGTGGTTGGAAGCCAAGTCACTCTGGTCCAATGACAGTTCCAGTGGCATTCTTATGGCTGGGTACATAGGGCTTGGATGCTGAATCCTCAGTAGACTAAACTATTGGTGAAGTCAGATCTCCCTGACCAGACGGGCAATGGGCATGCCTCCCTAGGCCCTCCTGGAACTGCGCTTCACGAGACTCCCCAACTTCTCTCTTGACACTCAAGGTTAACCACCATGGATACTGATGTAGTCCCCTCTGGCCCTCCTGCTGGCACCACCCTTCCTTCTACCAGCTGAGGAGTCTGTGGGGGTGGGTAGGCTGTTTTAGTACAACCTGCAGAGCTCTCTTCCAAGCTAGTAGTCAGACACACAGCCCCTAGACACATTGCACAGTGCACCCTGCATCTGCATCTGTGGACACCCTCCTGAGGAGCAGGCATGCTTCCAAGGTGCGTAGCCCTAGTCCTGAGGCATGGCAGGGAATTCTACGTCGACGGAGGCTCAGAGGGGCCTCAGTGCGGTTCTTCGTGTCTACCCGTGGCCTCTCATGGTACAATCACGGTGGCAGCAGAAGAGCAGAGGATTGAGCGGTGAGTCCCCCAGTGCATCGTCATCCTGAAAGTATGCTCTTCCAGACGGAGAATAGGAAAGATATTTAACTGCTGATTTATAACTTTTTAAATAGTCTATAGGCCTCCATTTGATCTCATGCCCCGACTTTGCCAAGTACTTAGCCAGAATGTGTGTAACTTTTGGCAAGCGGCTTGGCTAGCTCTAACGTGAGCCAAAAAAAAAAAAAAAAAAAAAAAGAGTTTCTTCATTAGAAGAAGTTGGTGGGAATCAGATTAATATAGACTAACTATTTACATTTGTGGCTGGTACATGGGAGACACTGAACATTTATTTTTAGGGTAATTATGTTTTGTTAAATCTTAGGTTCTTCCGGGTCTCTACAGACCTAAGGGTAACTCATTGACCACATTTTTTTTAATTGAATACTTCTGCACCTTCATAATTATTTCTTTAGGGAGAAAAAGAATAAAAAAATAAAAAAACCCTCTTTTCACTAGACAGGAAATTTTCAGGTCAAAGAGAGCACACTTTTCCAAGTCTTTTGATATGTTTATGAAGGGCTTCCAGAATGAGATTGGCTGATTATATTATTCATCAGGTATAATTCCTTGGCTGTTGAGGCTTTCCACACTAAATTATCGAGGTTGTTAGTGACATTTTCAAACCTAAACTCTTAGCGGGGAGAAAGAAGCCCTGAAATGAAAAGCTGGATTAACTCGAACAAAAACTAATTAGTAGCAGGAACCCAAAAGATACACAATGGAGTCAAGACCGAACTAGGAAGTCCTTGAGTCCTCTGTGGGCTCTTCGGTGTGGGTGTGGTGGGCGCCCCTTGGAGAGCGCCTTGGTTCGCTCGCACCCTCCCCTAACCTCAGTTTTGCAGCGACCTGGCTTTACCTTGCTTGACTTTCTCTTGAGAAATCAATCCTCTAGGATCAGCTGTCTGCCCCCGCAGCAGGTGGATTTGGCGGGGGAGGGGGGATAGGGGGGCGGGGGAGCAGGTGTGACTTCCTTTTTGGTAATGAGCTCTGGAAAGGCACAGAGCCCCCCCCCATGGAGTCAGGTTTGGGGTTTAGGGTCCCAGGAGGGCAATATAACTCAGGCATTTTCATCTGACTCTCAGCCTGTCCAGTTTCCACTAAGAAGCAGGGACGGGGACAAGGCTCTCTGCTTTCCTCTTCTTAGCCTGTGTCATTGTGCTTCCATGAGCGCCTTGCTTGTTGGCTTCCAGAAGGGGTGTAGCCATAGGAAGCATAAGGAGGAGAAGGCGGTAAGAGAGGGAGCACGAAGATCAAAGTCAGTGTGGGTTTCCTTTCCAAGCGGGCACATCTTTCCCTATAGCTCTCCTGAAACCTCAGCCTGTACCACTCTTGGAAGACCTCACAGGCCTGAAGGATGCTAGGTAGTGCAGTCATGATATTCTTAGCGGCTCTTGACTTGGTCCATAAGGTTCTGGGAAACTCCCCGCTTCCGACCAAGCATGCTCTGTGAATGTGGCCAAATTCCAGGCGCGCGAGCCAGCTTGCTGCTTCTCACACTGTAACAGAGGCAGTGTTCTGGGCGCACCTGAGTACTGAGTTTTGGTGGGCGACGTTTCTGCTTCGTACACAGAGTCTCCAATGGGATGACTTAGGTGATGGACGGCTGGGACAGCCAGGGGACTGAGTAAGCCTGTCTCACAGAGTGTCTCCAGTAGAGCAGGGTTGGGACCATCAGACTTCTTCCACAGGAGTTGGCTGCTCTGACTCAAACATCACATTCCATCGGCCAGTCACCTCAGAGAGGACAGCATCTCCACCATCATTTAGAACATTCAATACGGAGGACAGGGCTACTGGTTATGGGCCACAAAGATATGATAAACCCAGAGGACCTGAGAGGAACCCATCCCAAATCTGCCCCCTCCTTTGTTTTGTTTTGTTGTTTTGTTTTAAAGAGATGTTCTTGTGTAGCCCAGACTGGACCCAAACTGACAGTGGAGGATGACTTTGAATGTCTGTCTCTTAACTCCCGAGTGGTGGGGTTACAGGTGTGTGCCTCCATGCCTGGTTTGTGTGACACTGCGGACGGAACCTAGGAGTTCTGCGTGCTAGGCCGGCGCTCTGTCCACTGAAACTCTGCATCTCCACGAGTTGCTCTGAATGACAAGGTCCTGGTGACGCTCAGTGGGAGCTGTTCCAAATCAGGACTCACTCACTGGTCTTCCTTCCCAGCACTCGATGGACTTCCTCACTGTGGCACAAAGGCCCACAGGTGACGAACTCCAGCTGAAAGCACTTTAGCTTTCCTGAAGGAAATTCCGGAAGACTCTGAGCAACGTCTCCAGAGCAGATTGGTTACCAGGGTAGCGGCAGGAAGAGAGGGTCATTAGCCCCAATCAAGTCACATGAGACAAATTGCCAGGAAACTGAGGCTCTAGAAGAGATACTGTAGAATCGAAACTGTGGAGGGCGGGTATCGTGTCACAGCAACTCTAGATGTTGTTTGAATTACAGGGGATACAGGTAGGCTCTATCACTCTGGGTAGAACAGCCTCCGTGTGTTGAAGACACGATTCCCTCACAAAGTTTCCCTCCCTTCAAAGGTCAGACACAACTGGGGTCCTCGGAGCTTCTATACCTCCACTGCTTGAGACAGAGATAGCTTCCGTAGGTTTGATGATTTGCGAGGATGAAACAGAGAGTCCTCTCAACTGGTTATCACGGCAATGGGCTAAAGAGGAGGCTGGACAGTTGGGAGTGTCCCGGGAGAATTAGGACGGGAAATTAAAGCTTGATGTACCAGAGTTACTACTCCAGCACAAGGACAGCCTAGAGCAGTGTAACCTCAAGCTTTCTGGCTGAATGAATAATTGGGTAAGGACCTACTGTTTTGTTTTTTGTTTTTGCTTTGTTTTTTTTTTTTGTTTGGTTTTTTTTTTTTTTTTTCCAGTAAGATTTCAGTATATTAGGCACAAGGGCAACGGGTGCTTCAAAATACTGGTACCCACCATAGAAAATGTTCCAGCATCCCAATACATTGCAGCTAGAGTTAAGAACACTAACAGCTCTTGGAAAGGTCCTGAGTTCAAACCAGGTGGGGTAGGTCATAACCACCTGTCCAGGGAGCTCTATTGCCCTCTTCTGGCCTTCTAGAATACTACATAAAAATGGCGCATAAATCCTCACACAGATACACATAATAAAAATGAAACAAACAAACAAATAGATTACGGTTAACAAAGAGTGGATGCATTAATTGATTTTTGTTAATGAATTGATGGTTTGCTTGTTAAATGGAGTTTACACAAAGCTAAAAACCATCCAGTACTTAGAAAGCACAGGGTTCTGCTCTGACTGATACAATGTATCTACTACTACTAAACATCAGCAAAAATTGTCTTCACTTACACTCAAACTGGGACACCAAAAAGCTTCCCAGGGTCTAAGCTTGTTGGGAGGCTCCTCTGAGCTGTCGGTGCTTGCCTTGAGATAGGAAGATGTGCATGTTTGTGTGGGTAGGGGTCCTTAACCCTTAGCCTATTGCACTTAAAGCAGAGGAGAATTAGTGTTCATGCAAAAGGCATCATGTGATCTGGCCTTTGGCCTCCAGAGCTCACACAGACCTTGGAGATTAGCTCCGCTTTCCCGCATGTTCTTATGCAACCAACCTTGTGGGAAGAAAATTGCTGGGTTGTGTAATCTCATTTCATTTCAAATGAACTGCAGGTACTGGAACCTGCAGGGAAACTAAGGTTCAGAGAGGCTGAACAGGCTTGCCCAAACTCACCCAAACTCACCCGGCCCGAGGACAAAGGGTGTTATAAGCGAGTGTCCGAGGCTCTGTCCACTTGGTGACTTCTTCAACCACACAGTCTGGGTCTATACAGGAGTGACCACTGGGGGAACAAACAAGAACACTGTCATCAGGGCTCCAGGCCCCATGTCTTTTGAGGACCAAGAGCCATGAGAGTTTCCTGGCCAGTTCCAAACATATCTTGTAGCCAAAGATGTGTCTCCTTCAGCTGATAATTCCTTCTCAAGTCTTCACATTCGCAGCAGTCAAATGCACCCACCCCACCCCCCACCCCTGATCCCGGAGCAAAAGACTTTCACACTAATGGGAGGTGAAGCTGGCTCTTATCTTGAAACTTCAAAGAAAGCACCCCCCTTGACTTCTCCCTGCCCTGCTCCATGCTGCTGACATGGGGACCTGATGGAAAGGGCCCTCCCTTTGATCCTAGGGCAAGCTGGGCAATCTCTGGTCTTCCAGATCTCACTGGCTCCGTGTCCTGACTCTATGATATTTATGGCTTGAAATCCTGCCCCCCCCTTTGCTTATTTGGTTTTACTCCGTCACATGCACCCCCTCCCAAGCCAGGGAGTGAGAAGTGGGGTTTTGGAATCAAAAGGGAGTGTGCAGATGAGAGTCTTGGCCAACTGGGTGAACCAGGTTCTGACGCTGCTCAAATGTTTCCAACCCACACTTCAGCGCATGGACTCTAGGAGTTGCCCAAGCTGTGGTTTTAATCTGGGGAGAGGGGTGCCTAGCCCATTTAATAAATGGATAGCTATAGACCCACACTCAATGCGTGCCTAGAAGGGCAGAAGAGATGGCTCTTTCAGGATACCTGGTTCTGTTTCCCAGGACCCACACTGGCCAGGTCACATGTGCTTCTACCTCCAGCTCCAAGAACCTGATGCTCTCTCTCTCTCTCTTCTGGCCTGCATGGATACCTGTATAATTGTGATATGCCCAGACATATATACATGCATTTTAAAAATGATTTTAAAAGAAAAATTATCTGAAAATAATATTTTCAAAGGTTCACAAGGTCCCCGGACCCCACCCTGAATTTTCTAGGTAGGAGGGATTCCAGTCTTAGGTTAGGAAAGTCTAAGGACCTGATGATGGATCCTCCACAGAGCAGCAGTTATGAGCAGTTCTAGACTTAGCCGAGTCTGACTTGGGGTCCTTGCCACCACCTCTCCTCATGACTCAGGTCTAAATACTTCAGCTCCATGACTCTCAGTGTATCTGTCCATACGATGGACATATTTGTAGACCCGGTCTCATACAGTTCCAGGGAAGATTCCAGGAGTTGATGCATGAAAAACACTCATCCTGTGGGTTGTTGTTTGTGAAGGCTTTGCCGGTGATGACTCTTATTAGAGCCTGACCACTCGCCTGTTCTGATTCTGCCCCAGTGGTGGGAGCCCCATGCTCCCGGATTTCAGTTTCCTCATCTGAAAAGTGGGCTGATCTGCTTTTCAAGGCAAGCACTTTACCGACTGAGCCATTTCTCTAGCTCTTGCAACCATTAGTCACGTGGAAAACTTTATGGGACTTAGGTTGGGGGGGGGGGTCTTGATCTTCCGAGAAGAGTAAGGGTAAAGGCAAGGGTTGAGTTATGAGCTTTACTGGGATAGCTAATATTTGCTAATATTTCACAAAATTCATCAGGTCAGATATTAAAAGCTGCTTTTCATTAAAACAAGTCAGAAAAGGATCTCAAATCACGGGGGGGGGAAGGAGAGGGGCTCTCGCACTAAGCTAATACGCTAATCTGAGTCTGTGACCCCCAACTCAACACAGCTAAGCAATACCAGAGCAGGTCACAGGGTGAAGCTGGGGGGGGGGTAAGAAAGATATCCACAAAGGCAGAAACGCTCGTCAGAGTGCACACAGACGCTAATCCGTCCCCCAGAGCCGGGAGAGTCTAGTTTGGCTGGCATTGCTTTAGAGACCCGAGAAAGGAGGATGAACTGGACCCTAGTATGACCTCAAGAGATGCTGCAACCTTGAGGCTGGTGACTGCCTCAGTCACAGTCAGCATCCTGTCCCTGCGACACCTCCCTCAGCTCAGCCAACCGATGGGGACAGGTACAGAGTGCCTTCAGGTGTCAGGCGTCAGAATGGAGGTCATCCTCTCTTCTTGAGTTCTTGAACCCTGACGTCCCTTTTGTCTCTGTTCTTCACACGGGAGGGAGGGAAGAGCGAGCCAGATGACACTGGGCAGAGAGGCAGAGAAATGAGCCAGGTGAGGAAAGAGCTGTCAGGGGACAAAATTTAGAGACCCTTGTCCACTGAGTTGCAGAAAGCTATGGTTTCTCCATCCCGTGCCGTCGGCAGACAGTTGCCTGGGGTTGCGGGTTGATTTATGCCTTGCAGATTTGCTGCTGGTGGTATAATTCATCCAGAAGAGTAAGGCTTAGGTCAATATATGTTTAAGTAAAAAGGTTCTGTAGGGCCCCAAGGGGACAGGCTGGGAAAGGAGCCTCCGACTGCCAGGAGAGGAGAGGCTAAGAGAAGCAAGGGTTGGGGAGCAGGAAGGGAGGGGAGGGGAAGGGAGGAAGACACAGAACCAGAGGTGGATGGCGCGGGAGCTCCCTGGTCCCCAGGGGTTTCCTGGCATTTGCTTACACTTTGTGGGTGCAGTGTGTTCAAGCACAGGTGTAGTTAATGTACTTAACACATGGATTAGGCATGCCAAGGGGACAATAGACGGTAACATTTATGTGTGTGTATGTATGCATATATGTATGTGTGTGTAGTGTGTGTGTGTGTGTGTGTGTGTGTGTGTGTGTGTGTGTAGCTATAGTTATCATCTATGGTGAGCTGCCTGTTTCTTTATCTATGTCTGGTTTCCTTTCTGATGCTGTTATAAAACATTCTGGCCAAAAACAACTTGGGGAGGAAACTGTTTCTTTTATTCTACGACTCTCAGGCCGTGTTCTTTCCATTGCTGAGGGAATCCAGGGCAGGAACCTTAGGCAGGAGCTGATGCAGAAGCCATGGAGGGGTGCTGCTGACTGGGTGGATCACCATGGCTTGCTGAGCCTGCTTTCTTATAGAAGACAGCACCATCCACAATGGGCTGGGTCCTCCCCTGTCAATTACTAATTAAGAAAATGTCCTACAGGCTTGCCTGTGGGCTTGTAGGATGAAGGCATTTTCTCAATTGAGGTTCTGTCTTTTCAGGTGAGTCTTGTTCATGTCAAGTTGACAAAAAAAGAAAAAATAACTAGTATACCATCATCTACCTACCTATCTATCTATCTATCTATCTATCTATCTATCTATCTATCTATCTATCTCCTATCTATCTCCTGTCTGTCTATCTATCATTTGTCTATCATCTATTTATTCATCCATCAATCTCTCCTATCTATCTATCTATCTATCTATCATCTGTCCATCATCTATCATTTATCCATCTATGACCTATCTATCATCTATCAGTCAATCATCTATTATCGGTCTGCCTCTATGTGCATCTATCTGTGTATCTATCTTGTCTATCTACCACCAATCCAATGGTCTATCTCTCTATCTATGTGCAAACATCCGACACTAGTTTGTCTGCTGGACACACCGAGGACACAGTGCACATCTTGTCCTGAGTTTCAAGGTTAACTACATGTGGTGGGTGCAGCAGGCAGGAATCACCAGAACAGAGTCCCGGGTGGATTTCTCCAGCCTTGGTCTGCAAAGCAGTCCACCTTCCAGCCCACACTATTGAGCCTCAGACCTGGAACACCTGCTTTTTGCTTCTGTCAGTGTGGATGGAACTGTCTGGAAATTTCCAGGCAAATTCTGCTGCTTCTTATCTGAGTTCTGCTCCTGGAAGTTTCTAGAACTAACACACACACACACACACACACACACACACACACACACCATCTCCATAATCTTCAATAATTTCTTATGTGACAAATTTCATTTCCTCCTACTCCCAATGCATTGTGCTCCTCAGAGCCTGGGAACTGACCCACAGGGCACTGAGCTGTGAGTGTGACTAGCGTCATTTCTCCTATGTGAAGAGAGGACAAAAGAAACCAGAATCACAGAATCCATCTTTCCTGCGTGCAGATAGAACAGGGTTGACAGAACATTCTAGAAGCAGTCGGATAGACCCTAGGACTGGCTTGTATTCTGCCCGTAGCAAATACATGATGTCAGGCAAGTGAAGTGCGTGGAAAGTTTGGAACAGATTTATAGGAAGTATCACTTGCTTGTCATTTATCTAAAATCGAACCCGGACTGAGTGCTCCTCACTGTGTCTGGAAATACCAGGATCCAGTTGATAAGGGCTCGGGAATTGCAGGAAGTCTATTGATTCCATGGCTTCTAAGCCAGGCCTGGTCATCTAAGCAGACAGCACTACAGTCACAAAAATAGCCAAGAGGGATGAACAACCTGCAATACACACATTAAATTCATGTGCTATGTGGGTGCTGTGGGATGCTGAGATGGACCCCATGGGCAACAGGGTTTTTCCGGAAGGAAAACTGGAGTCTCATAGTCCTTGTCATTCATGGCTGAATTTTCATAAGAGATTGACAGGGACCAGATCTACATTCCTTGCAAAGGCACAAAGTTAGGAAAGTGTCTTGTCTGGGGGTCCTATGCTAAGCTACCACAGGACCAAGGTTCCACCCCCAAGCTCCCACAAGCCTCTGAGACTCCTCCTGAATCCTCCCAGGGTCCTGAGACCACCTTGAATTGTATGACTTTAGAGAGGAGGAATTTCATACTCAGTTTCCCTAGACACACCACCTAAACGCCAGGAAAACTCAAGAGAGAATTAGGTGACCTCCTGGAGCCCTCCAGGAGGATACTTCTGGCTCTTTCTTCTTCCTCTTCCTCTTCCTCTTCCTCTTCCTCTTCCTCCTCTTCCTCTTCCTCCTCTTCCTCTTCCTCTTCCTCCTCCTCCTCCTCCTCCTCCTCCTCTTCCTCTTCCTCTTCCTCTTCCTCTTCCTCTTCTTCTTCTTCTTCTTCTTCTTCT
>NC_034612.1:9109966-9124720 GCF_900095145.1 Mus pahari | reverse complement strand
CCTCCCCTCCCTTGTCCTCATCCTCATCTTCATCTTCTTCTTCTTTTTTTTTTTTTCAAGCAGGCAGTGCAAACCCTGCACTTTGCTGACACTCCAGACTCTCAGCATGGGGTCTGGGTAACAAAGGAGCCCATACTTAACAGCGGCTCCCCCCACCCCTATCCCCAGTCCCTTCTGTGATGACACTCAGCTAAGACACACTGTCTCTGGCCAGTTTCTGTCTCCTCCTGGACCCTTGCCCTCCACACCAGGAGTCTTAGGCTGATACAATAGTCAACAGACAAACACCATTACAGGCTGCTCTGTCAGTCTCTACTTTGCCGCTGTGTGACCTTAACTGGGCGGCTCTGCTAATCTCCCTGACCCTGATCTCTCCTATTCTGAGCAGGAGACGAGAATATTTACCTGTAACAAAGCTCTCTGAGCCCCTTAGATAAAAAGCTTTGTGTTAACAAAGCTGAGCTGAAAGCGGATTCTTTTTGTAATGGACCAGTGCGACAGTGTGGGGTCTTGTGTTCTTCAGTGTCTCCTCCTCCTTCCCCTCCTCTGCCCACACTCTGGAAGGTGTCTGGTAGGCCCTTCCCCCGCTCTCTCGGTTAATTCACTACTTCTGGGTTTACATAGGTCCTTCTTCCGCATTGGGGGAGCCCAAACTTTCAAACTTCACAGTGACTTTAGTGCCCGGGTAATTATCTCCAGGAAGCAGCTAATAATTCCATTCACTAGGCTGTTAACACCAGAAAGGTACTTCACTATTTATGATCTACCAAGCTGGCATTGTCTGGGGAGGGGGGAATGGGATGCACATAGGTGGAAAGGAAAAAAAAAAAAAAAAAGAATGGCTGCAGTGCCATCCTTAAGCAGAATCCACACTAAGGAGGTAGGTTTAGCTGGGATAGATACCGCATGACTTCCCAAACTTGGACTCAGGTTTGTGACTGCCATGCTGAGGATTTTCTTGAGACTTTTTTTTTTTTAAAAAAAAAACATGTGGATATTTCTTGGTGTGGAATTCTCTTGGGGACTGGAGTGGGGCAAAGGGACAGTTTGCTTCACTGCTCAGTTACTCCTACTAAGCAGCTAGACCCTGTGACTACACTGAAACCACACTGAGAGCAGGGGTGCGAGGTGACAGACATGAAGCTGCAGTTTCCTATAGATGCAAATTTAGACATTAGTATAGCCACAGCTCAGAAACAATGTGAATCTACACACACACACACACACACACACACACACACGCTTGCACATGCACACACGAGCACACATGAGCACACATGCACATAAGCACATACACACATGCCCGCACACATACAGGCAAACACACTTGCACACATGCAAATGCACACAGAGCACACACGCACACATGCACATGTGCACACACACAAGTGCACATGGGGGCATACACATGCACATGCACAGGCACACATACTCTTGTGCTCACACGCACACCCACGCAAATGCATACATGTACAATGCACATGCATATACTCATGCGCACACACATGTGCACATGCACACAAACATGCACACGCACATGCACACATGCTCACATGCTCACGCGTGCTCTAAGGAAGGAGAGGAAACGAAAGGAAGGGGAAGAAAGGAAAGAAAAGGAAAGGTAAAATCTCAGCTAAAGACCAGGGAGAGATCAGAAGTCCATGTTATTTGACTCGAGTGCTCAAGTCTAAGGAACTGTATGAGACTACACCCCTCCTCTTGTGAACAGAGGAGGATGCTAAAGAGACATAAACATGGGGCATCCTCGTCTCCCTGCTCACCAACTCCTGTAGCCCTGTTGACCTTCTCTGCCCCATGTCTCTCTCTGCAGACATGAAGCTTCCTACCCTTATCATGACAACAGAGACCTCCTTAACTGCCCTCAAGTGACAGCAAACATGGCGGATCCTCCTCACCCTAATGGAGGATGAAGAGAGGCAAGGATTATAGAGAGGAGAGAGCCATCCACAGGGCTTCTTCAACCATCTGCCTGAAGTATGAAAGAAACTAACCAAGTCTGTATGAAGCCCTTGGCATGCCCTCAAACAAACCATGAATGAAAGCAGAGTCACAGGGGAGGAAGCGGGGGGGGGGGGGAGCGATCTTTGAGAATTAAGCTATAGAACATACCACCCAGGCTTCCTATTGGCCTCTAGGTAGCACACAGGATACTGTGTTGCCAGAAATTTGAAAATTTAATCGCTGTTCAAACTGGGGCATACAGAAGTCAGCCAGAACCTAAGCAGTTTGGCTACTTGCAAAAAAAAAAACCCAAACACACAAAAAAAACCCCAAAAAACCCAGGAGATTGAAATTAGAACTGCAGATGTACAAACTTCTGCTAAAAATGTCTAGTGTGTAGCCCAGAATTGCTCCCCATACCCAAAGCAGGAGAATCTCAAGTCAAATAGGAGACGACAACCAACAGATGTCAAGCCCAAGAGGACACAAACCCTGGGAAGTGACTTGAAGTGAAGGAGGCAATGGTTCAGGCAAGAGGAAGAAGACACAGAAACGAGCCAGATGGGAGAAGACACAGAAACAAGCCAGGTGGGAATTGGGTGGTGGTGAAAAAAATACTACCCTGAGCAAAAAGCCCAAGGGACAGGTTCTGTGGGAGCAAAGAAGCAGGGGGCTTGAAGGCAAGTCCACAGAGACAATCTAAACCACAGAGAGATTTTTTTCCAAGAAGGTGTAGAGTGTTGAAAGCCTTCTAGACAACAACAACAACAACAACAACAACAACAACAACAAGAGAAATCTAATGTCAGATTCATTCAAAGTTCCAGAGAAGAGCATGAAATTGAAAATAATTTTTTTGAAGAAACTATCAGAGGAAAAAATCCCATCAGTTTGGAAAATGATGCAAATCTATGTTTTTGAGTGTTGTTAAACTCTGGCTCTGGAGCGCTAACAACCAATGGGCACCTTCATCAGAACAGCTACAGTTATTTGCAAGAACTCCCCTCCTCCAGGTTGAGCCAGTTGGCTGTTGATGCTCCTCACAAAGGGGGTGGGTGTGGCCGGGTAACTGGATCCTCACCTGAGATTCTAGCTGTTCTTCTTGTTAAGTTATACTGTAGCTCTAATCCTAATAGCCGTTGATCTCAGGATCCCCAGAGGTACTGCAGTATATAGACTGTCGATATTTAACTGAAGGGGAGATTGGGGAAGGCTCGATCCATGTTAAGGTGAGGCTTTCTGGGTATGGTAGTTCTGATGTCACCAATACTTCAGAGAGCACTCCCTCACAATGCTCCATAAGGAGGCCTAATAGACTCATTGTCTTCCAAGTTGGACTTCAGTAGAATAATATTTGGGGGACTTATAAGAGCTGGGTAATTGCCCAGGAAAGGAATTCTCAGAACCTAAAGAAATACAATGAGCCTCAAACATAAATAATATAACAATGTGCCTACAGACACATCGTTGTCAATCTTATAGGACTTAAATGCACACACAAGCAAAAAAATTAAAACAACTAAGTAGAATCCACTTCTTATGCACTTGGGGGGGATACCCAACTGATGCAGATTTCTAAAAATCAAAAATTGTGGAAGACATAAACAACTGTCACATTTGTAAAAAAAAGACCTAATAACTATAAACTCTATATACAAAGAAATAATATGTATTCGTGCCTGGAGGAAACAACAAATATTTATACAGAGATCCCTCGAACTTAACATAGATATGTGAAAGTGGACTGTTAAAAAAGTTAAATGGTCTACAAGAAGACAAGGAAGGAAAACCAGGAGTAAAAAGCAGAGGCAACAGGAAGAATACATGCAACGAAGTGTCAGGCTCAAATCTCATGATATAAACAATTGCACTAAGTATAAGTGGCCTAAACACACCAATTAAATGGCAGAGACACACTTTGAACACCATGACGGTGAAGTGGGTTAGGTGAGTTATACCATTCTATCACTAACTGGAAACTGGATGTTCATTTTTCTTCCTTTTGCATTCTCTGACCTGTGACTTCATCCCCTCACCTGTCAAATGAAGAATCTCTATAGTGTAAAGATGAAACTACAGCTCAGGAGGGTTTAATAACCTGCTCAAGGCCACACCATTAACCAGAAGCACCTTTGGGGAAGCAACCCTCCACTTCTTTTCCACTGTTCCATCCCTACTACATTTGAAATTGAAGCCTCAGTTTCCCCCTTAAATGAGTATCAGAGACTGTGGAATCCCTAGTTTTATATTTACATCTATCTGTCTATCTGTCCGTCTGTCTATCTATTCACCCACCCACCCAGTGACCCTCCCATGTATGTATGTATGTATGTATGTATGTATGTATGTATGTATGTATCTATCTATCTATCTATCTATCTATCTATCTATCTATCTATCTATCTATGTATTTATCTATGTATCTATGTAACTATGTATCTATTTATCTTATCTATGTATGTATGAATTTTTCTCTATCTCTATATCTATTATTCTATATCTATTATTCTATCATGTATCTATGTATCTATCTATGTATCTATCTAGCTATAATTATATCTATCTATCTATCTATCTATCTATCTATCTATCTATCTATCTATCTATTGCATGTACAGGCCCATGAGTGTACCACAGTGCACATGTGGAGGTCAGAAGACGACTTGTGAGAGTCAGTTCTCTCTTTCTATCATGTGCATCCTGGGGGAATTGAATTCAGGTCCTCATTCTTGACTGCAAAGTGCCTTTACATGCTGAGCCATCTCTTGAGCCCCTTTATTTTTAACACGCAGATACAAATCGCTGAGCACAGTGCTCAGCACGCAGCAAGCACTCAGTCAACATTCTTGATTGTGATTGCTCAGACTGACAGCGAGCATCCATCCAGCACTGGCCTCCTCTCTCCGGGTCTCTAACTTGCGGGAAACCTCATCAGAAGGGGCATCTTTAACTGAACAACTCTGAACAGTGCTTCTAAATATTTAATGAGTTCCTGAGGCTCTTGGAGAGTGGAGTGAGAAATGTCCTGTAAAAATCTATTAGTGCTAATAAAATACCAGCCAATAGGCTACCCATTACCAGCAATTAAAGTTTCTAAGAAGGTCAAGTAACCCTCTGCAATGATTTGTATGCATCCCTTTCTTTGTTTTATGTAAGCCGGTATTATTTTCCTGTTTAAGGTCCTGGCCCCTTGGTCCATGCTCTCACCCAATTCCAACTGATGTTTTCAGACATGGAAGAGGAATCTGTAGTCTCCACCCAGGCCTCACGGTCCCATCAAGAACCCAGCATAGACACGTGGATCCTAAGCTACAAGCCATGCCTCCGATATTAAGAGGTGCTGCAGACAGCACAGCTGGAGGAGGAGAACCACATCTAAGTGTTCTGACGTCAGACATGAAGCTACAGGAGTCACAGTTTGCTCTGCTAGGTTCCAGTCGTGTTTGATCTGGAATTTCTTCACTGTTCCCCGCCCCCCCAATTCCTCCACTTTGGGAATTATAATGTATATTCTGTGCCATTGTATGTTGAAAGTATATAATTTTTTTTTTTTTTTTGATTTTACAGGGAGTTATAATTAAGAGATTGCCTTGAGTCCCAGGAAAGACTTTGGACTTTTAAACAGCAGTGAGACTGTGAAGGACTGTGGGGACTTTTGAAGTTGGAATAAATGCTTTGCACATTATGAGATGGCTACTAGTCTATGGGGGCCAGGGCATTGAATGTGGTGGTTTAAAGGAAAATGTCCCCCCTCCCTGCCCAGGCTCATACATTTGAATGCTTTGTCTGTAGTTGTTTGGAAAGGAATAAGAAGAGGTGTGGCCTTGATGGAGGAGGTATGGGGGAGGGGCATGGGTTTTGAGGTTTTGAAAGCCCACACTACTCTCAGTGAGCTCTCATTGCCTTGTGATTCTGTCTCAAGATGTGAGGTCTTAGCTGTGATGCAAGTGTCAGGCCTGCCTGTCTGCTGCCATGCTCCTGGCCATGAAACTGTAAGAAGCCGATAAACTTTTTGTTCTGTAAGTTGCCTTGGACGTGATGTCTTATCTCAGCAATAGAAAAGCAACTAAGGCATTCACAGAAAAGTTGTAACAGCCAGAGGCATGGGAACACTATGGAGAACAGGACTTTTCCTTTGCACACGTAACTCCTAGTATCTGTGGATGCTTTGTGCACAAAACCTACACAGGATCAAGCTAGCCCAAATCCCAGCACCGAGAAGGAAGGGAGTCATAAAATCCCACTGCTGGGTTGAGGAAATATTGACAACTGGAAGCTACCAGGAAAGGAAGAATGTCAGTTTTCATCAGGGATGAGGATCCTATAGGTTGACCACGCACACGCATTCGTAGCGCAGCAGCACCAAGCAGACTTAGGGGGCTTAGAAAAAAACAGCGCATCAAGTGATGGAGAGAATATGGAAAGGATTGGAGAGGAGAGGGTGTGCGTGGATTTGCTCAATGCGCAATATACGCATGCGCGGACACTTAAACCAATAAAACTGACAGTCCCAAAGGATACCTTCTGACTGGGAATCCCTTGCTTTTCTTGGCTTCTTATACTCGAAGGAAAGGAAGAAAAGAATCTCACTCTCTCGTTTGCTTATTGATAAGTGTTGGGAAGAGAATCCGCATTAAGATTCTCGGTCATCTGCTTGACCCATCTGAAAAAGGGAAACTCAAACGCTGAGTTGAGTCTATCAGATTGGCACGTGCTGGAAGCCGGTGGTTTGTGCAGCTGTTGCGTGAAGGACTTTTTCTAGGGAACCCCCCTGCTCCAACACACACACCTGCTCACCTCAGAAAGGAAGACCACAACAGATCAAAGCTATGATTTTTCCAATCACATGTCCAATTTGGTGAACCAATGAGATTTACTGAGCTTTACTTACATGAGCAGAAGTGACTCAAAGACCACTACATCACCAGAGCCCACCCCAGGTTGGATGACAGCTCACCAAAGCTGGGAAGTTGGAGCACAGGGCACTGCCTGCAGCAGCTCAACCCGATGCAGAGAATCCCTTCCAGGATCGTCGGTTGGCTTGAGCCTCTACTAGACACCTCCATTCTCACTTCTGACCGTACTGATTGGTCGCAGCCTACATCTTACCTCTCCTCATGCAACAGGGTCAGGATGTATCCCTTCTCAGCATGGAAAAGAGACCCAGACACCGGTGATAGCATACGGTGTCAGTCACCACGCTCAATCAATATTTACTTAATAAGAGCTTGAAGAGATGGCTCCGTGGGTAGGAGTACTCACCGCTCTTGTGCAGGACCAAAGTTCAAGCCCCCCCCCACTTTATCAGATGGCGCCCATCTAGTTGTCCCTCCAATTCCAGGGAGAATCTCACAACCTCTTATAATATCCATGAGCATCTACCTTCCCATGCCCATGTCCTGTGTGAGAGGCGAGGGTAGACAAAGCAGGTAGGGAGACAACGAAGTCTGGGGCTGTCTCCTCCATGGGACAGGGTCATTACTTTGTTTACTGCTGTGCCCCCAGTGCTGGCACAGGGCGCTGCTTGCCAAATGCTTGCTCACTGAACAAATGCAGAAATGAACCACTAGAAACGCTAACGGCCTTTCTCATCTCTGTGACAAAATGCTCAGGGGTTTACCCCCACCCCCACCCCCAACCAAGGGGGGGGGGAAATCTTTCTTAAAAACTGTGCTCAAGCCGGGCAGTGGTGGCTCATGCCTTTAATCCCAGCACTTGGGAGGCAGAGGCAGGTGGATTTCTGAGTTCGAGGCCAGCCTGGTCTACAGAATGAGTTCCAGGACAGCCAGGGCTACACAGAGAAACCCTGTCTCGAAACAAAACAAAACAAAACAAAACAAAACAAAACAAAAAACCCAAAACCCAAAACAAAACAGAACAAAAACCAAACAAACAAAAAAACCCCAAAAAACTGTGCTCAATACACTGTGACTAGAGGCTGATCATTGGAATCCTTTCTATACCCTAGCTACTGATTGTCCAGATACATCCTTTAGTGTTCACAGAGACCCTCTGCAGACATGTAAGTGTGGTTCCCACTGTGCAGAACAGCAACAAGAGGCCAGAGAAGCTAAGTCACTTATCTGAGTTCACACAAATGCTTCAGATACATTCAGGTAGGCCCTCTAGCATCCACTCCCCAACGTAAGCTGTCTGTACCTAGGTTGGCATATCAGCTCCTGATCAGGTATGCACCAGACGGAACATCACGTACACAAGAGACACTGGGGAAGGAATGGTTAAGCAGAACATAACTCCCTTTTTTTTTTTTCTCCTGAGGGTCTGTGACAGAATGATTTGGGGTAAACAGATGTAGTCTGAGATGTTTGTTGAGTGGGACCCTGAAGCGGGAAGAGCTCCTTACACTGGCAAATGGAGGGAGTAGACAAAGTCTGAGACTGTCAGCTCCACGAGGCAGGGGCATTGCTTTGCTTACTGCAGTGCTGGTCCAGGGTGCTACTCATTAAGTTGGCTTGCTCAGTGAAGAAACGAAGTGAACCACAGGAAAGAGTGGATGACCTTTCTTGTCTCTGTGGCAAAATCATGGCAGAAACAGTGTGCGGTGGTGTGGCTCCTGGCACATGGGAAGAACACTATGGCTGTGGGAAGTGTGTCACAGCAGGGCTTCTTTTTCCTCTGGCAGACAGAAAGCCAAGCGTGAGGTTCAGGAAGTAGAAAGGGAGAAGAGACTCCTAAGGAGCCATCCAGGTAGGTCCCACCTCCTAAAAACATTCTCCAAACCTCCCTCAGATAGCCCCACCAGCAGGGAAGGGAGGATTCCACCCAGCAGCCTGTGGCAAACACTTCAAAGTCAGACCACAGAACCAGGATGCGGTGGAGTGCAGTCTCAGTGACTCCAGCTGTTATGATCTGACCATATTGGAGAACGTGGGAGGGGAGCCTTCTTGGATTAGCTATTAGCAACACACAGAGACTCCCATCTCAGGTTTATGCTGGCACGCAGAGGCATCTGAATTCCCGGGGGTGGGGGTGGGTATCTTCCTGGGGACCTGTTAAGCTGTAAGAAGGTCAGGCTCCCTCGTGGGCCTTTTTTCCCCCTCTTCAGGTGCAGGATCAGGAGGGACCCCCAGCTGTTTCTGATCACAAATCCTTTGGTTTGGGAGATGGCAACAGATGAATGGGCTGTGGAGGATGGACGTGAGGCGATGCCCCACTTGCAAAGCAATTGCTGGGGCTTCACTGAGACAGAGGAGGGGAATTTTATCTCTGCTAAATCCTCCAAGCTTAGAGAGAAGAGTTCATTCTCTTTGCAGAATTTATTTTGCTAAGCCCTGGCCTTCTCCAGCCACGCAACTCTATGAAAAACGGTAATGAACATCAGATGGGGGGGGGGTTGGCGACCTCTCCTCCTCCCCTTTATTTTAATGGGGGTGGGATTTACAACGTCCTTTTAAAATATAATCTACTTATTTGGTCACTGGTCTTTGGGAGGCCTTCTCGGGGAACGAGGCTGTTTTCATGTTGGCGTCTTGGTGTATGGGCCTCTCTTGGCAGATCTTTTGTGGATGATGTAAAGGCTAAGATATGTATCTAAAATACACACACACACACACACACACACACACACACACACACTCACACTGTTCTTTAGCGCTGGTTCTCATGTGCATGAACCCATCATCCCTAAGGCCTTTGAGGATCCGGTCTCAACTGTATCATGCCCAGTAGGGCAACAACCAAATGCTGTACCTTTGTTTGAGGTGTGCCTTTGCCCTAAAGCGCACCCTTGTTGCCTTTAAGGTCATCGCCAATCTGCTGGGTGTCACTGAGAAGAACGGTAGGTTGCACAGGGCGGAATGTGTCTATGTGTACAGATTGGTGCAGAGAGCTGAATCACGAACTTGAAGCCCTGCGTGGGGACTACAAGTCCATGTCGCAAAGAACATATGGAGCGAGGTCATGATGTCAGGTAACATATGTATGAATCGATCATGTCAGCTCACATGCAAGATATCATGAGTCTAATGTGTCAGCTAACGTACATGATGTCATGAATCCACCCTGTGAGCTAACATACATGATGTTACGAATCCACCCTGTGAGCTCACATACATGATGTCATGAATCCACCTTGTGAGCTAACACACATGATGTCATAAATCCACCCTGTGAGCTAACATACATGATGTCATGAATCCATCATGTCAACTAACAATGTCGTGAACTCATGAGTCTACACGTCGGCTAACATGCCATGAGGTCATTTCCAAATTCTGTGACAACGTGCTGTAGATTATGCCCAAGGCAGACAGTGATAATCGATTAGGCAGACATTATTAATCACACATGAGCAGCAGAAGGTGCAATACAACCCCACTTGGGTTTCCTCAATTTTCATCTATTTAAATGAATTATTCTTGAACACTAACTCTGTCAAGTGCAACATCATCAAATGTAGTGGGAATTGAGGTCCTCAGGGCAGGCAGGAGCTGAGCCCAGATGTCTGCCCACTGGGTGTACTGTGCCTCTGAAAAGAGGCCATGTCCTCTGAGGAAAGGACAGCAGAGCTCTAGGAAATGGCACCCCATCTCCCGCATTTTCTTCTTCTTGCAAAAAAGAGCAAAAAGGAACATCAACCCGAACCAGCCAAGAGCTCATTAATACACTTGACCTTCAGAGGAAAATTAATTCCAACTTCACACCTACCGGCTGTGTTGCTCAGTTCTGTCAAAACATTGGCATCATTAGGGTGAGGCCGACGAGGCTTTAGGGGACAAGGAGTCTGCCACCTCTCCTTGCTGCGCTGAGTTAGTAGGAGCTGGCAGGAGACACAGAGCTGCCTGTCCTGTCAGAGCCCTACATGGATCAGGCCTTCTCTGCCGCCTCTGGGTGTTAGTATCCCTGTCACTAGTCTGTGAGGGAGCCAGGCTCACCATGCAGGCTGCAGAGGGGCGGCCTTCCAGGCCCTGATGCTGGAGCGTTTTGTGTGTGTGTGTGTGTGTACATGCGCATGTGTGTGTATACACATGTGTACATGTATGTGTGTAGACATGTGTGTTTATCTGTGTGTGTTCTGTATGTCTGTATGTGAAGGGTGGGATGTGTGTGTGTATATACATATGTTTGTGTGTGTATATGTGTAGGAATGGGTGTTTGTGTGTGTAGACGTGTGTAGACATGTGTGTTTATGTGTGTAGATTTGGGTGTTTATGTGTTGTGTGTGTGGAGGGTGGGGTGTGTGTGTGTGTGTGTGTGTATATATATATATATATATATATATATATATATATATATACAGCCTAGTGCTACCATCCAGCCTAATGGCACATGTATCTCCATTCTCATCAATATTAACTGCTTCTAAACAGGAACAAGTTCAGGTAGGCAAACACATCTTTTGAAAATATTTTGACTAACATAGATTATTAATTATACACAATACTGGGTCTCATTGTGTTTTCACATATGTGTAATGTATTTTGATCATATTTAGCCCCCCCAACACAGACCCAGACACATACACACACACACACACACACACACACACACACACACACAGACGCACAGACACACACACATACACAACCCCATTTTGTCCCCTCCTGCAGATCCATTTATTCTTCCCAAGTAACCCTCCCTCTGCTTCCTTATGTTTTCCAGACCCAAGTGAGTATCATTAGGGATGCTCACAGGGACATGGGTAAGGGGTTATTTACAGAATCGTGCCTACGTTCCTGATGACTGTGATATTGAGGAAAAGTTTATGAGTTCAGCCACATGCCTTGTGCACATGGTCACAGCTGCTTTGGGTCAAAGGATGAGTAGCCACGACACAGCCAGGAGACAGTGTTACACAGTCTTCTACCCAATCCTACCCGCTGCAGTCCGCCCAGGCTCTCTTACCCACCGCTGTGGAGCAGTTGATACAGATGTAGCATATACGACTGAGCATCCATCCAATAATCTCTTTTCATCACATGGGTCACAGGAATTAAAAAAAAAATAAAAAGAAGAGCTTTATCTTCACCACGTACCATTGTACATACTAGAATGGGGGAGTAGGGAGAAAGCAGAGGAAAGGAAAGGGGGGGGTCTTGGAGAAACTTTGTTTCATTTGTCAACTCTAAATATTTGCTCTAAGGTACTCATGGTTCTGTGTGGTGATGGATTCGGGGACATGTTCTGGCTCAGCGAGAAGAGGTAGTTGATTTGTGATGTCTGCCGCAGACACAACTCGGAGGGTTGCGTCACTCCTGCCATTTAATTGCCAGAGGCAGCATATCAGGATCAGGTGCTTGATGGACTTGTTCTATAGGTGGGAAAGGAGGGGAAGAAATTGAGGCAGAGGTAAGACCCACACAAGGAAGCAAAGAGCCTATGAGGGAAATAAAAGGGGGTGGGGGTGGGGGTGGGACTTGATCTCTGAGCGATGGGAATGCCTCAGGCCTGGGGCTGTGGACTCGGGTGTCTTCTTGGTCTGGCTCTGGACCAAATTCACCTTTCTGAAAATCACCTGCTAGGAAGCCCTAGAAAGTTCAGGAACTCTCGGCTAAGACTCGAACTCAGGATCATAGAAAGCAATGGAAACGTGTGGAAAACAGGAACGTGATGGCTCAGAGCTTAAGGGCAAGGACAGAGGCAGAGGAGGATAAGTTTGGGTTGGGACCCACCAGGAATGCTGTCCCCACTCCTGGGGTTTGTGAGGAGGGCTCAGTGGGAGTAGTCTAGCTACGGAGGCACTAGGGTCTGAGACCTCCAGCTGTGCTAAGTCAGGTGTGGCAGCTGTGCCTAAAGCTTGCTCGTCATCCAGCCAGCCTAGCCAAGCCAGTTTGGTGAGAGACTCTGTCTCAAAAGTAAGGTGGAGAATGACTGAGGAAGACATTGGACATTGGCTTTTGGCCTCCACAGGAATTCTAATGTTTGTGCAGGGAGGGGTGCGCATGCTCAAACCTATACCACATGCACAAAGATGACGGAGGAGGAGGAGGAGGAGGAGGAAGGGGTGAGGAGGAGGGGGAGGAGGAGGAAAAAGAAAGGTGAACCAAGGACATCTAGCATCCAGGGAGGCATGTTCTGATAAACACAGTGCTTTGAAAGCATCTTTCCTTCATTATATAGTAACCTGCCAATCATATCATCCCTTCCTGCCCCTCTTTCTGCCTCTTCTCCAGAATAATGAGAAGAGAAAGGTCCTTACAGCTTACCCCTAAACAAAATCTCCAGAGTTCAGGGACTGAGGAGGACTTGGCCTTATTGGTAAAAGGACCAGAAGGGACATGAAGAGGAACAGGAAACTCTTAGGCACTGGCTGTAGGAAGGAAGCTGCTGACCCCCTCTCTCCACACCTGGGAGGTGACAAGGGCTTTTCCCAGAGAGCAAAGCCTGGGGATGCTAGGAACACGTTTGTCAGACGGAACACATAGAAACCCGTCGGAGCACTAAAGTTCAGCTCAGACATATTCATTTCCATTTCTGGCTGGGGCTTGCGGGGAGGAGAGGAAGTCCTCTTTTTATTTGCTATGGTTTTAGTTTGATTTTTCACTGTATCGCTTTCTCTGAACGGGAAAGGGAGCCCCTCAGGTGAACGGCGAGGAACCCCAGATCAGGCCTGGCTTATATTCACTTAACTTTCTCATGTTTCCAGCTTTGGTTCTCACAACACAAGCTGTCTTATTGTATAAAAAGTCCCCCCCCCAAGAATCCTTCCAAGCATTCTACTTCCTCTGCCTGGTGTGTGAGCCCCACAAACGTAACAGTCAAGAATTCCCTAAAGTGAGCGACCCCAGCACACAGAGACAGACAATAATAGCGTTCCTTCATTTCTCCCAGCGCTACGCACCGCCACCCCACCCCACCCCTGCCCGCCCCCCCTGCACCCACGCAGCGCCATAAACCATTTGATTTAGGATATTCGATGCTGCCGGTGAGGAGAGCGTCATGTAAGATTTGCTTTGCGGCTTCAATCTTCTCACACTGTCATTAAAAATGATTTATAGGTGAGTCCAAACCTCAGCAACACTGTAGCTGGGATGGAGGTATTGGGAAGGGGCTGGAAGGAATCGGATTTCCAGGCAGCCTCCTGGGCTACCCAGAGTCTCGGAAGATGGAGGGTGGGAGCCTTCAGCGCTGTGTTCCGAGGTGAGGAACACGTGTTCCTGGCGGGGCTGGAAACAATGAGGCTTTGTTGGGCACAGCAACGCCGGCTTCAGGACGGGCCTTCTGGGACACTTTGTAAGATGTCGGCTGACCCATTTCAAACTCGATTTGGAATGGGGCGCTGTCAGGTGTTTAATGGCACGGAGGCCTGATCCGTGTTTTACATTTGTTACAGGCCTGGTACACGTGAAAGCAACCTCAGGAGGTCAGCCTGTTGCTGATTCCTTGCCTACAGAAGAAGAAAGAAGAAGAAACGGAAGTTCAGAGAAGGGCAGCATCTTGTTCACCACGCACGGCACGGAGCCAGGGTTATTTATTTGATTTTAGACATCTTTTGTATTGGCTCACTTATTCGTGTATGTCTGCGGGCACAGCACGTGTGCAGAGTTAGATGACAATTTGGGGGAGCTGGTTCTTTCCTTCTATTATCAGAGTTCTGGGCACTGGACTCAGGCCATCAGGCTTGACAACACATGTGTGCATTTTAGCTACAGAGCTTGCTTGCTAGGCAGAACTCTCGGTCTCCTCCTCTATTCTCCTCCCCATCCCTTCTCCCTCCTCTTCCCCTTCTCTCTCCTCCTCCTCCTCCCTCCTCCCCTCTCTCCTCCTCCTTATCCTCTTTCTCCTCTCCTCTTCTTCCCCCTCCCTCCTCCCCTCCCTCCTCCTCCTCTCCTC
>NC_034612.1:9071487-9109796 GCF_900095145.1 Mus pahari | reverse complement strand
CTCCTCCTCCTCCTCCTCCTCCTCCTTTTGCTGTAGCTATCCTGGAACTCTATCTGAAGACCAGGTTGGCCTCAATCTCAGAGACCCTGCCTCTGCCTCTGAGTGCCACCATGTCCAGCTCTTTCCAGGATTATTTTTTTATTATTAAAAAAATTAAAATTCTCAATTCTCTCTCTCTCTCTCTCTCTCTCTCTCTCTCTCTCTCTCTCTCTCTCTCTCTCTCTCTCAGCAATACATGTACTAGGTCAAGTTTTCTATCACAAAGCTACATTTCCGGTCACTTGGAGACAGGTTTTGAAACCAAATAACTGGGCTACAAGACTCATGTACTTAACCAACTCTCCCATACTGAACCACAACTAGGGGCTGAAGAGATGGCTTGGGGTAAAGTACTTGCCATGTAGGCATGAGGACCCATGTTTGAGCCCCAAAACCTATATTAAAAAGTTGGGTGCTTGTAATCCCAGTGATTGGGAGTTGAAGATGAATGGACCCCTGACCAGCTGGCTAAGCCTTAAGTGAGCTCCAGGCCATCAAGAAGTCACAGCTCAAAAGAAAGATAGATGGTAGCCACGGAATAACGTCTGAGGTGCTCTGGCTTCCACACCTACACATACACAGTGTAACACACACACACACACACACACACACACACACGTGATTCTACCTAGACACAACGACACAACCTATAGTCCCAGTTTATAGGAAACCAAGGCAGTAGGACTCTGAGAGTTCCTGGCCATAGTTAGGGAGGCGGACCCAGAATATATGACGAAGTCTTGTCTCAAAAGATAAAAACAATAAAGGAGCAACAGAGTGATTCTTCTCGTCCTCTGCCCTCCCCCCATACCCACCCCTCCCCTCCGCTGGGTAAAGTGGCCACCGTCTGTCATGTACAAGGGAGGCTTAGTGTCAGACCCCACCCCACCCCTTCCATAAGCCTGCATGGTTGGAGGTCTGTTTCATGTCATTTTACAGAACTGTGAAGTTCAGGGTCCCCCGAGTGGCAAGTAGCCCATGAACAGAATGGAACTAAGCTAAACTGATCCTCAAACCACCAGCCTCCAATGCAAGATGACTAGGAAGGTGTTGGGGTCCTGAGGGTGGGGATTAACCACTGTCTCAAGGCCTTCTAGATGCATGAAGGGGCTTAGGGATTATAGAATGTGGCAGGGACTTGAGGTCTGAGACTTTTCTGAATGTGGACCCAGGACAGCTTCTTCTATTGCTGTCCTTACAGACTGATGGGTTGTTAGGAGGGGATTGTTGCTAAGGAAACATTGCTACAATGTTGCTTGATGGAATTCTCTTGATGCCCCATGTTTCCATTGTGGTTGTTAAATATCCCCTCTGTGTTCCCATTTTTGCAGGAGATAAAACTGAGGCCCACACTGAGCCGCAGTGATGGTGGCTCAGAGGTGTGTGTTCCATCCTGGGGGTGCAGTCACCCCATTCTGCAATTTGAGAGAGGATGTTTCATTCCTCACTGGGGAGGAATGAAACCTCCCCAGGGTGTAGCGGCAGTTGGTTGGGTGTCTAGCTGTGAATCATTCTGATAAGGTTTTGTCTGGGTGTGGGGGTTCTGCAAAGCATTTGGAGAGGAGACTGAAGGCACAACAACCTCCGAACCCAGGGTAGGCTCAAACTGAAGTCCACAAGGTTGCCCAGCTGAGTGGGTCACTGGTTAGGACCAAATGCCGAAACTGTAGTTGGGTGCATGGGGGAATCTCAAAATGCTCACTCTGCCTCTTAGGAGCTGGGGAATCTGCAAGTAGGGACATAGGCAGTATGAGTCTCAGTTTCCCCACCTGTCAAAGACAAATGGCGTACCTTCTAGGTATTTCCTCTCATGGGGATTCCATGGGGTCATGTCTTATCTGACAACATTCCCCCACCACTTTCCACAATTAAAACCAATGACACTGTTGTGTGTCATTCCAGCAATGGACGCTGGCCTTTTATTCACCAGATCCATCCTGATAAAAGTGTAACCTTACTGGGCATGGGTCTCCAAGATGGCATCAATTGGCACACTGAGTGCCTTTGCCTGTATCTCTTCCATGCCAGATAAGAACAACTGCGGAGGCAATGGCGAATTCACCTAAGGAAAGCTGGAGAGAAAGAGGGAGAGGAAAAAAAAAAGAAGGAATAAGGCAGGTGGAGAAGAAAGGAGGTGAGAGGTGGAAGAGGGAAGGGGGGGAGGAAGAAGGTGGGAGAGAAAGCTTGGTGACTTCTGACAGGTGTGGCACTCTTGGTGACATTTGCCTGCAATTGGCGGGCACCTCTTAGGTTCAGGACACCTGGCGTTACTTGGCCACATTTTCGATGAACGAGCTTTAGCAACAACAAGAGTCTTAAAGGCTTAATCTTCACTGAGTTCACAGCGTTTCACTTTGCGAATCCTTGACTGGTGTGGTCACAGCTGTCATTTTCAAGATTCTATCACAGGATAGAGTCAGGTCTGTCGTACCCTGTGCTTTGTCTCCAACATGCCACTCATAGAGACTTGAGAATGGTTGCTGAATGAGGCAAATCACGGGACTGGCAGCAGAGGACCATATTGGGAAAGGGGGAAAGAGAAAAATGGAAACTGATTCATGATTAGATGCTGGAGACTCTGGCTGTGTGTGGCCTTGTGTGTTACAGTTCAGTGTTTGTATCAGTCACAAACTTAACCATGCTGCAGTAACAAGCAGCCCTTTTAGAATTGTAATATCAAACTTTTGGTGTTGCATTTTACACTACATGTTCATTTTGGTTTGGGTAGTGAGGTGACTTTGTGAATGTATTGATAACACTAGAGCCTCCCTAGAGGCCCAATCTCTGCCTGGGACTCCATTGTGGAAAAGGTGAAGAGGTTGGGGTGGGAGGCATACTGACTTTCACAGTCTCCCCATGTTCCCTGAAACCAATGCATATTACTTCTTCTGACACTTGACTGGCCAAAGACAGCTGCCTGCTGTCCTGGTTAATAACCTTAATGATCAACTTGACACAGTCTAGGGTCGTTGGAGAAACCTCAGTCGAGGAATTACCTCCATCAGATCAGCCCACGGACATATCTGTCAGGCGTTTTCTTGATTGTTACTTGGTGGAGGAGAGCCTAGCCCACTGTGGGCAGCACCATTCCCTAGGCAGCTGGTGCTAGCCTGTATGAGAAAGCTAGCTAGGCATAAGCCAGCAATCAGCATTCTTCAATGGTTTCTGCTTTAGCTCCTGCCTTAAATCCTGCCCCGACTTTCCCCAGTGATAGACTATATATAAAACCTGGAAGTGTAAACCAAATTAACCCTTCCTCCTCAGGTTGCTTTGGGCCAGTTTTTTGTTTTACCACTGTAGGGGGATGCAAACTAGAACACATGCTATATTCCCAGATTTAAGGGGATCAGAGAAACACAATTCTAACTGGCTTCCTGGTTGGAAAGACTTCTAGAAACATTCACCCAATAGTGTCAGTGAAAACCGCAGTTTTAAAATATTCTTTAATTAGTTATGCATATTTTATGATCAGTATTTTATGTAACTATAAGCATATGAATTCTCTGTACAGAACCGGCTGGTCTCACATCAAGATTTGTTGGTCATAAACTTGACCTCGGAAGGGACACTCATAAGTCTGCTGTAGCCCTGCATGGCATGCTTCATTCATTCTGGTTTGGTCTCTGGCAGCTGAGATCCCGTGAGGCCGTAGACTCCACACTCAGTTGGAAGAATTTATCTTTTTGTTGTTTTAAATTATGTGTATGTGGGAGGTGGAGGGCTGCGCACATGAGTGCAGTGCCCAAAGAGGCCAGAAGAGGTCGATGGATCCCGTGGAGCTGGAGCCACAGGTGTTTGTGATCTGAATGGGTGCTTGGAACAGAACTGAGTTCCTTTGCTAGAGAAGCAAGCGCTCTTAAACACTCCAGCGTCTCTCCAGATCCAAACTCCTGTCTTAGGATGATTGATGCTCTTCACACGGAGGTTGCCTTGACTGGTACTGCTAACCAGGTAAGGACCTCCCAGAAAGACCCCAAACACCCTTTTACTGTCAGGGGGAAAATAAAAAGAGGAAAACTTGGGTCAATGTCCAGGTCGGTGAGAACGAAGCGGGGCCACATCTCAGCCAGAGTCTGTCGACTGGCTGGGAGACCCAAAACCACTTGCACATTTTGATTCAACAAACCAGATGTTGAGCATGTAAACTCAAATCTATTACCAAGAAGACAGAAGAAACCCATTTAAATGGCTGTTTTCATGTCCAGCCAGCACAACATTGATGAAAATAGGAATTAGAGTCACTTGAAGTCAGATCTTTCACCAAGAGATGTCTTTGGTTACACGGCTCAACATCCTCGATTTTGGTCCAACCGTGGAAGAAAAGTAAAGAGTTCCCAGCAGCCTTTGAAAACCCACGTCTGAAAGCGAGACTGTGAAATGGCCCATGTCTCCTCCCAGGCCTTTAAAAGCCTGTATGTATTAATTTGTATGTCACATCATTCCAACTGCCCCTTACCGTTTGCTCTCCGGGGCGGGGTGTGTGTGTGTGGGGGGGGGGGAGAATTCTCCAGAATGTCTGCCAGTGTGAGCGTTGCTGGTGTTAACTGCTATACTTTGTTTTGTCCCCTGAGCGAGCACGTTCTTCTGCGTGTGTGTGGCATGCATTCAGGTCTGAACCAGTCCCCCAACATGTGCCAGGTTCAAATCCAGCAGCACTCGGACCTGCTTTCCACGTGGGAGACCCTGATAAGCCAGTTAGTTGGCATGGCAGCCCTCTGTTGCTCCAGGACAGATGATCCTTCATCCTTTCTCTCCCCTTCCCCTCCACTGTCTGGGACCAAGTCTCCCAAGAATCCTCCTCCTCATTCTATCTGCTCAGTCATCAGTGGCAGCCGGGCCGAAACTGAGGTGTGTTTTACATTTGAGATGCATCCGCATCTGGGACTCAACTCAGTTAAGTTGATTGGGAAGTCCTGTGTTTCAGATCCAAAAAACACAGAACAAAACAAAAGAACGCGGAAAGAAGCGGATTTTCGCCCCTTTCTCTTCGTGTGGATTTTTTAAAAAATCTGTTCAGCTTAGCTCGCAAGGATAAGGGAAAACCGGTGATGCGGCATTGGCTTGGCTCGGTGCTCTCTCCACCGCCTTCCCTTGCAGGGTGCGGGCCTCCCAGCTGAGCAATGATTGGATTATTGCAGATGGAGAGGCTGGACTCTTTCTCTGGGTCTGTTACTTTGGGATTCCTGCCCAGGAAAAAATCGGAGCTGGATGAACGAAGAGACTGCTGAAACCACAAAGAAATTAAACCAGAGCGCAGCGCCGGCCGGAGCCCCGGTTTGGCTGGCTTACATTTCCAGGCTAAATGGCTGGAACTCTATCTTCTACCGAGAAGCTTTGAAGACATTTGGGCTAAGAAAAATGTGCAGTGAGGACGGAGGATGTGGTTGGTTGGTTGGTTTGTTGGTTGATTGGTTGAGAGCTCAGCTGGCATTTCCAAGGGCTCTGGGTTCTCTTATGGCTTACACCAGGTGTACTGGCAAAAGGCTATAATCTCAGCCCTTGGGAGGCAGGAAGATCGGAAGTTCAAGGCTATCCTTAGCTACATAATAAAGTCAAGGCTGAGAGCACAATGAATCTTCCTTTGCTTCTAAAAACCTCTGGAGACAACTGATACCGAGTCAGCGTACCCCAACATAGAAAAGCCAATTTAAAAACATACCCTACACTCATTACTTACAATCCACATTTCTATGAGAATTTAAAGTATTTTAAAATTTAAAATTAACTCACTGCTTAAACTTCTGTCCCATTTACAAATCATGCGTGGCATCACTCTTTTGCTGTTTTTTTAACAGCTAATAATTGTGCTTTAAAATGATGCCTTATTTTGCTTAAGCCAAGCCTTGTAGAATACACTTTTAATCCAGTACTCAGGAGGCAGAGGCAGGTGGATTTCTATGAGTTCCAGTCCAGCCTGGTCTACATGGGGAGACCTTCTTTCATATATATATTCCCCCCGATGAAAAATATACACTTTAAATTCAATTTTTCAAATAGTAAGCACTCAGAATTTTTATTATCCCCCCCCCAAAACATCCAATGTTTAAAATGGGTCTTTGGGGACCATTTTTGTTTGATCTTACTTTTGAGAAGGGGCTTCCTAAGTAGCTTAGGCTGGGCTTTGAACTCTTGCTAAGTAGCCCAGGCTGGCTTTGAACTTGTGGACTTCCAGCCTCTGCTTCCTTAGAGCTAGGATGACCAGGCATTGCCACTTTGCCCAGTGATGCACAGAGCTTGTGGTTCTTTTTAGAAAGATTCACCTCTAGAGCAGAGGTACTCTTTAAAATCCAACAGTTGAGATGACCATTTGATTTCTAAAGGCACGTTTCGGTATAAATCACTCTAATTGTGTGTGTGTGTGTGTGTGTGTGTGTGTGTGTGTGTGTGTGTGCATGTTTAAAAAACAAAACTGTTCTCAAAATTATCACCCAAAGCTTCAGGGATGGCAATTCTATGCTACTTTGCATATAATAGTTGTTCTTTAATTTTTGTTTTATAATTACTTTGTGTTTTTTTACTGCCGTGGTCTTTTGCTTGTATACGTGTCTGGGTGAGGGTGTCAGATTTCCCTGGAACTGGTCTTAAAGACAGGTGTGAGCTGCCATGTGGGTGCTGGGAATTGAACCTGGGTCCTCTGGAAGAGCAGTCAGTGCTCTTAACCTCTGAGCCATCTCTTCAGCCCCCAATGGTTGTTCTTTAAGCTCCTGGGTTGTTGAGCACTGCAGCAGCCCCCCCCCCCCAACAAGATCTAAGTTCAAGACACACCACCACCACCACCACCACCACCACCACCACCACCAGGGCTGTTCAAGATCACCTAATAATCCTGTGTGTAATGGCAGTGTGTACCTTGCAGAGGTCCCTCAAGGGTTAAGCAAGGTGAGACGTCACACGGTGTTTGTTGCCTTTTTTTTTTTTTTTTTTTAACAAATTATCTTGGATCCAGGATTGGAAATAAGCAGGATGATATCAAATTACTGAGGACAGTGGAATTGCTGGAACTCAGTAAATACCAGGGACTTTTTATTCAGAGGCCAGAAAAATCACCCACCTGCACATTCTTGTTGGGTTTACGTAATGGCACGCGTGGCTCGCATCCACCAGAGCAAGCCTGCTTTTGGAAAGTTAAGCTACCACGTTTAAAAACCTTTCCCAAGAGAACTGGATTTGACCTTTGTGTCAGAAGCAAAATTCCCAGCTGAGTTAGCTCAGGGACAGTCAGTCAGCCAGGCCTGGCCCTGTGAGGACCCCTGTTTTAGGCAGCACCCATCAAGGTCCTCACAGGTTTTTTGGGGGGGGGGAGTGCTGAGCTCTGACTCATGACCATTGTACAGATGAGAACACTGAGGCCCAACAAACCACTGACTGGATAGCCGGAGGTCAGAGGCTGGTGACATCTCTCTGTATCCCTTGATGCCTACCTACCTTATATTTTGAGGCAGGCTCTCTCACCTGAACTGAGAGCTCAAATTCTGGGCTAGTCTGGCCAGCAAGCTCACTCAGGGGATCCCCCATCTCTGTCTCCCAGTGTGACTGGATTACAGGCAGGTTATCACACCCTGACATTAGCAATAGGTGCTGGGATTTGAACTCCAGTCCTCACATTTGCACGGCAGGCTCCTTTCCCCATGCAGCCATCCCCCACGGCCCTCAAGGTACTGACAATTTAAAACGTACATCTATTTACTTACACACTGTGTGCGCGTCGGGGTTGGGGGAAGCCTGTGTGAGCCATGGCACGTGCATAGAGGTCAGAGGTCAGAGAACAAGCTGTGGGTGTCAGTTCACTTCTTCACTGTGTGGGTCCCAGGGATCAAACTCAGACTGCCAGGCTTAGCCACAAGCTCCTTTACTTACTGAGCCATCTTGCTGGCCCTCAACATACTTTCCACCCGTGATAGTTTCAACTTGTAACGGAATCAGCAGAATTCAGTCCCACCATGAGAGAAGTGTGTGGTCAGTCACCCAACAGCTGGGGCAGCCTACCCGTTCAGTGGCTAGCTGCTGCATTTGGCTGGCTGGCATCCTTTTAATTTAGCCAACAGGAATGAACTGAGTTCGATTTTTAGAAACGACACCTTGGAGGTGATGATAGAGTCACCCACAACGGTGAATGACATAGACTTCTTTGTCTCTCTCCCAGACTCCAAGCCCTCCACCCCTACCCCGAGTTAGCATCTCACAAAACAAGTGCAGCACATACACAGAGAGCCTGTTTTTAGATTAAAGCTTCAGGGGTGGGGGTGAGGGTGAGGGTAGGGGCAATAGTGGCTCAGTGGGTGTGCTCGAACTCACGGGGAACTGAGTTCAAGTCCATAGTACCCAAGAGAAAAAAAACCAATCATGGCTACAAGCTCTGGGAGCTGGTGGGTAGAAATGGAGGATCGCTGGGGCTTGCTGAGTGCAGTGTGGCATCAGGTTCAGTGAGAGACCATGGCACATGGGAGGAAGGTGGAGTAAAGAAGATACACAGACACACACACACACACACACACACACACACACACACACACACACACAAAATCAATCAGTCAATGAGTTTTCAACAACTACGTATACACAAGAATACAAGCTAAAGTTTGTTTTTTGTTTGTTTTTTTTTTTTTTTACAGTGTCATCAATGAAGTAGCAGGTTTTATTCAATTTATAACTTTCCCTCCACTGTAAGACAGAGCCTCGTCTATTGCGAGACCAAACCTCTTCCAGCCTCCTCATTGGCACGACAGAGCCTCTTCCAAGCTAAAGTTCGTTAAAGGAAGTCATGGAGTAACTGGGTCCCTTCCCGGCTTCCAGATCTGATTGGACATCTCCCCTGTCCATCATTTATCAGATATTTAAAAAAAAAAAATGTTTTTAAGTCTCACCCTCTGCCTGCGTTCTTTCCCCACAGTGAGAGAAGACCACTCACACAGCTCTGGTGCGGTGACGCCTGCTGGCTTTGTGACGCCTGCTGGCTTTGCATGCTGTCCTCCCTGGGAGATTTCCCTGAGAAGAGATGCTGAGTTGTGTTTGAGTAGACTGAATTCACAGGGTGGATGGAAGAGCATTTTCAGCTAGAGGAATAGAGTAAGCTTAAGCCTAGAAACAAGGGCATGCATCCTTCTAGAAAGAGAAAGAAAAGAGGTCAGGGGGCCAGAGTGGCCAGGTGGAACACAATTCCAAGCCTACTCCCAAAAGAACCCCCTCATCCCACTCAAATGTTCCACACGGCTCACCCCTGGGTGCCTCGAGCCGCCCCGTGGCTTGACGAGACCGCCACAGGTCTGTCCCTCCTTCCATAGACCTGCCCGACTTGTGGCTTCCCTAAGTCAGGACCACAACTGGGCTTCCTTCGAGGACACAGGGGAACCAGAGGAACGCGATAGGAGGGCCATTCTCAGGCCCTAGTTTACAAGAGACAAAGGCAGAAAACAAGCCTGGAGTTTTGCCCACCCTGCTTCCTAAAAGTTCTCTCTGAACTTTTAATTGTGCTCAAGTTTCAAGCTCTCTCTCCGCTCTCAGTTCCTTTCTTCCTCTATTTAAACCAATCTTAGAAAGCTGTAAATGGCCTCCAATGCTATATAAACTGCCCTGTAAACCCTGGTTTTATAGGTTTAATTGCCCCCTTTATAGCACTGTGTGCCTGGGTCCCAAAGCACTCCACTCTCATAGGACAAGTTCAATCACAGCAAGAGTCTGGGCCACCCCACGATGGGGGGTTTTGAACTCCAGGAGCCCATGAGGCACCTGGCCCAAGCAATTTCTTTCTTCTCAGGAAGCTCCCGAGTTGCATAGTTCACAGCAGGATGTTCATTTCCCAAAGTCAAAGGAGCCACTTTTACCAATGTCCTACAACTTTCAAGGTTCTACATCACTTCTGGTTTGAAAGGGCTACAGAAGAGGACAGAGGAGCAGAACCACAAGATTTAAAGTGTTTGTTTGTGTGTGCATGCAGTAAAGGAACTTGTGTGTGCTCACATGTGTGCATGTTATGTGTGCACACCTGTGTGCAGATCTGTGCATATGCGTGCATGTGCAGGCTTCAGTGTTCATGCTGAGGTCAAAAGACAACTTGTAATAGTCAGTTCTCTCTCTCTCTCTCTCTTTTTTTTTTACACTGTGTGGGTCCTGGGGAATCAAACTTGGGTTGTCAGTCTTGGTGGCAAGCCTCCTGATTCACAGAGCCATCCCATCCGCCTCATGTTTGGTTATTGACCCATCTTTTAACACAGAATCTGACTCTCCCTTCTAGGCCTGAGACTCACTCTGTAAGCCAGGCTGGCTTCAAATTTCCAGAAATCCCATTGCCTCAGCCTCTCAAGTCCTGGGATGGTTATTACATCCCCATCTCTACTTAATTTTACAAATAAAGTTTTATTGGGACCAGGACCATGACACCAGGCTGAGGTCTACAAGAGCAGGTTCCATTTTGGCTTTATGGAAACTGCTGGGAGTTTCCTTATGAAGGGCTCAGCACTTTTTTTTTTTTTTTTTTTTTTTTTTTTTTGGCAGTTTAGAAACACTGCAATAAGGGGTTATTTGTGCTGCTCATGGTAAGTTCTGCACCAGCTTAAGTTTGAAGCTAGGAGAATGTTTCTCCTGCCTCACCCTCATCCTGGCCTTACCACACAGCAAGGACCTCTGCAGCAATCCACTCCACCAGCTGACTTCCAAGATGGTTAAGAATCTCACCCAGGAGGCCACAGCTCCATCCAAGTGTCCTCATGACCACATTGTGTGGTGGCAGATTGGGGCAAATATTCCTGACATGCCTCAGCTGCTCAGGATAGAGAGGGGACGGTCTCTAAACTGCCTTAGGGATTCTCTGTGGGCTCTGGAGACAGCAACCTACACTCCATAACCACACTGCTTCCTTATATCTTATAGTTCTCAACCCCGCCCACCTCTAAGACTCCCTCTCATACATTCAGCATCCATCCCTCCATTTACCCATCCCATTCATTCACCCATCCATCCATCCACTCACCCATCCATCCACCTACCCATCCATCCACCTACCCATCCATACATACATCAATTCATTCATTCATTCATTCATTCATTCATCTATCCACCCACTCACTCATGCATCCATCCACCCATTCATCCACCCATCTACCCACCCATCCATCCATCCATCTACCCACCCACCCACCCATCCATCTATCCACCCATTCACCCACCCATCTATCCATCCATCCATCCATCCATCCATCCATCCACTCATCCATCCATCCATCCATCCATCCATCCATCCATCCATCCATCTACTCATCCATACATACATCAATCCATTCATTCATTCATTCATTCATTCATCTATCCACCCACCCACTCACTCATTCATCCATCTACCCATTCATCCACCCATCTACCCACCCATCCATCCATCTATCTACCCACCCACCCATCCATCTATCTACCCATTCACCCATCCATCTATCTACCCATTCACCCACCCAACCATCCATCCATGCATCCATCCATGCATCCATCCATCCATCCATCCATCCATCCACTCATCCATCTAGCCACTCACCTATCCATCCATCTATCCATCCACTCATCCATCCATCCATCCATCCATCCATCCATCCATCCATCCATCTATACACCCACCTACCCACTCATCCATCCATTCACCCACCCATCCATCTACTTACCCATTCACACACCCACTCATTCATCTGCCTACCCATTTACCTACCCACTCATCTGCCCATCCACCTGCCCCTACATTTATACAACAGGACTTATGGAACGAGAACTCCTGCTATTTGCTAAGTGTGTCTCTCAATGTCAAACATAACAACAAAGAAAACAATGAAAATCGCTGTCTTTGCAGGATGTGACAATGCACAGGATGTGATGGTGCATGACCTTAATCCTACACTCAAGAGACCCAAGCAGGCGAATTTCCATGGACTCCAGGCCAGCCTCATTTATATACTAAGTTATAGTCTTGCCAGGACAGCAGAGTAAGACTGTCTTTAAAAAGGGGGGATGAAGAGGGCTCTCCTTGGGGCTGGGGGCAATGATTCCATAGACTTGTTACATAAGGATTGGAGTTCTGGTTCCTGGGACTTCCACATGCTCCCACAAAAAATCTGGGTGTGTGTCACCGCACAGCAGTGATTGCAGCATTCGATCCTGGAGCAAGTGATCTGGTTAGGCTAGAGGAATCAATGAGCTCCAGGCTCAGCAATGAGGAAGAGGGTGATCAAGGAAGGCTCCAGACTTCAGTCTCTAGCAAGAAGGTAACCACTGTAAGGAGTGTCATAAAGTAGTGAGCTCTCCCGGCAACCACAAGTGCATTCCAGCATGAGGAGACAGCTGGTGCAAAGGTCCTGGGCTCGCCCACGCCCGACATGTTCCTGATGTCTGGGGTGAGGAATCCCGGTGAGCTAGGGGATAAGACCTCCCGTGGGGATGGGAACACTGGTCAGTCAGAGGTAACAGACAAGAGGAGTCATGCATTTTTAAGGAACTCCCTTTAGGCACTACATAGAGAACAGACTCCAGGGGCTGAAGACAGCAGAAGGCAGGCTCTTGAAGGGTCGCCACCATCTTCCATTGGAACAAGATGGCCGAAGCAAAACTGGCGGCAGGCTCTGACTTTTCCACGTTATTCTGATGGTGTGAGGCAGGGTCCCCTGGGAACCGTGAGGCTATCGAATCCCCACCACCGCCACCACCACCTCAAAAACTCTTGCTGAGCAATGACAATCTCCTGAGAAGAGACACTGCAGACGTTGACTCGCTATTCACTTTTCCTGGGAACTAAATGACAGCCAGCGAGGCCGCTGTAAGGCACAGGGTGCATTCCCTTTCAAAGTCTGCCCGTGCTTGACCATGGCTTTCAAGGCGGGATCCTGGAGGGAATGGAGAGCTCGAAGAGGAAACCCTTGAAGAAGATTCCTCCGTGCATGCATTGACTTTGCACAGGCTCTGTTCCACCTCTGGGTAGGGGGCCTTGGTTTGGATCAAGGTCCCTGAGTATCTGTTGGTCTGTCCTTTGCCCATTCAATGGGTCAGTCACTGAGGTTGTTTCAGCCCTATCCTTCGCAAGCTTGGGGCACCGTGGGCGCTGGCTGATTGCTATTTGCTGACCGAGAAAGCAACTTCTAACCCTTCTTCCCCTCTCCTGCCTGAACTGAGCTGCAACAGCAGCTTCCAAACGGGGCAGAGAAGCCACGCAATTTCAAAGGGCCTCTGGCATTCTGCTGCGGTCCTGAGATACCATCTGGGGCCCCGGTTAGGGAGGACACAGTACACTGGAGGAAGGCCAAGGCCTGGGGGCTCCACGGCTCCTGCGTGCGAGATGAGACGCATTCTTAGTGACCACTGAGCCAAGGAAATGGAGACCAGTCTTTTCATCTCGGCCGGGAGATCCGAATCTCCTACAATACCAGAGATTATCTGCCCTCGCTCGTCATTGGTTGACCTCGGACTTGGCGCCCAGGAGAACAGCTTGCACGTGACCCAAATCCAATGGGTTCCCGGGGAGTCACTTTCCAGTGTAAAGCCTGATTTCCGCTTCTTGAGGTGATGTCACTGCTGGAGTTAAAGGCCACTGAAGATACAGATGAACGCTAATGGCTGGTGGGAAACTAAGCTTGGGGTAAGGCCACCATTCCAACATGATGTACCCCAGGACAGCTGCAGGGAACACTCAATGGTTAACAGCTTTCTCTGTTCTTCCAAAGGGAGCAGAATGTGGTTTTCAACACCCACATTCAGCAGCTGGCAATGCTTGCATCTCCAGCTCCAGGGGATTTGGTACCCTCTTCTGGATTCTGTGGCCACCCCAACACCCATGGCAGACACTCACGCAGAGACCTACATTTTTTAAAAAGCGTTGCCTTTGAGGCTGGTTTCTAAGGAAGTGGGATATTGTGCTGTGCTGTGCTAACCCCAGGTAGACGGTCTTCAATCAGTCATCTTGCTCTGCTTTGAATTTTGGTGGGTATTCCAAACACCACCCATCCAGTTCTTCGAGTGGGATGAGACAGACAGGGACTCAAGTGGGGCTCAGAGCTGAGAGCCTTGTCTGCAAGGCTGGGCCCAAATGGCACCTTTTGCGGAGTGCTTAGAGGGCTAAGGAGGAAATCCTATATGATCTGTTTTGCATGTGTGTTTTGAGACAAGTTCTCTCTGGGCTGCCCAGGGTGACTCAGACCCCCACCCCATTCCCATGCCCGTCTCTCTGATGCTAGACTGTCAGTCAGCTCTCACCTGACCTGCCTTTTGGTTTAGTGTTTGTTGAGACAGGGTCTCATGTGGCCCAGGCTGGCCTCAAACTGTCTATGTATTGAAGGATGACCTTAGACTTCTGATCTCCCTGCCCCACATCCTCAGTGCTTGCACAACAGGGATGCAATACCTCTGTGTGTATGTGTGCGTGTGCGTACATGTGTGTGTACATGTGTGTGTGCACGTGTGCATGTGCGTGTGTATGTGTGTGCACGTGCATGTGTGTGTGTGTGTGTGTGTGTGTGTGATGCTGGGGACAGGAAGCAAAACATGTGAGTCAAGTATTCTACCTACTAAGCTATACCCTGCCTGGAGTTTTCTGTAAGATGCTTCAAATTCTAGTTGTCTTCAAGATTTCACCATCTGCTGCAGGTCCCCCAAAGCAAGAAGACTCTTCCTGTTCACTGTTGTGAACCCTACATGTCCCGTGGCACCCGCTTTATCGAGAGAGTTGGCGCTGGCTCAATTAAATCAACTATTCTACCATATGCTGGTAGTTTCCTTCGAGGCTACGTCGTGTCTTATTCGGTATTGTTCTAGACCCTGTATAATTCAGCTCACCTTGCTTTGGTAGTTCAAATCTGGGATGCAGCAGCCTGGAAGTCGGTTTTGTGTCTCACAGTATGTTTGGTGATGTCTGTAAGAGCTTTGTGCTTTGGTTTTTTACAAGTTCACAGCTAAGGCAAGCATGTGTTCTCTCTCTCTGTCTCTCTGTCTCTGTCTCTGTCTCTGTCTGTCTCTGTCTCTGTCTCTGTCTCTGTCTCTCTCTCTCTCTCTCTGAACTTGGGTATTAAATCAAGTTTGCAGGGAGTTCTCATCTAATGTCTTCGCTGTCAAGGGCAAGGGGGGATGGGGAATCAGAAAGAAGGGTGCTTAAGCAACAGAACGGGGTGTCTCTGTTTTCAGTGGCCAGATTTGTCATACAAGAACTGCCTGGTTTGGGTAATGATGAGTTCGTTCATACAAAACCCTGTCTGGCCAGGTGAAGGAATAGAGGGAGGAGTTGGAGTTTGGAATTCATTCATTCATTCATTCATTCATTCATTTCTGCATTTGACAGACACCTTATGGGTTCTAGGGCTGTACTGAGTAGCAGCCAAGGCCTGGTATGTTGGAGCTTACGGACCATGGAGAAGTTAGACAGTTAAACAAGCAGTGGCAGTCCCTGTGAGTGTCATGGAACTTTAGGGTGCCTCTGGCACCCCAGGTAACTTCCAGGTGATAGGAAACTGGGCACAGTACCTTTTCTAGTGTCAGACTTCAGTCGTCTTGGGCATTCAGTGGGGCCCTGCCGTAGGCTGGCAGAAGACTGGGAAAGGCTTCGACTGTAAAAATCACTCTGAACAGTGCCCGGAATCAATTTATGGCATCCCTGCATTTTACAGATTGGTAAACTGAGGCCCAGAGGACTGAAGGTGTTGAGTCCCAAAGGTGTCTGGAGACTTGGCCTTCAGGGTACAGACCTGTGAGATCTTTAGCTCCACTGGGTGTAGACTTGGATCTGACATCTTCACACCACAGTGGTGGCAATCCAGCAGTACCCAGCTCCTCAGTGACTGTGGGGACTGCTGACCTGGGCCAACGGGGAAGTAATTCCACAACCGCACTCAAGACCAGTGATGCTTCGCTTTGCTTTTATTCCTGAGATTTCTTGGTTCTGAGAAACCAAGAGGCCAATTCTCTAGTCATGCGGCTTCCGGCCATGGTTGCTGGATTCCAGGAAGGTAGGGGAAGGGGTGAATGAGTAGACCCTGGGGCACTGTCCCCTACCTTGTGGTTTGGGGTGGATTTAACAGCCTCAGTGCTACCTCAGCCCGAGCCAACCCCAAGCAAGACCCATGTGTACTTTGGCAAGACCCCCCACAGCAATCTCTTCCCCAAATCCGGGAGAATCACCTGTTGCCCACCGGGACCCAGGGAGGAGGGGTCTGATCTGCCTTGTTTTGTGTACAAACAACACAACCATCTGCCCGTCAACGCCTCCTGCCTACAGACAAGACAGTTAAACAGAACCCAGAGTGAACCCCACCCTCTCGAGATGTCTGACTGTAATTCGAAATACCCGATTTAAGATGGACTAACTCTTCGGCAAAAAAAATCTTCATGGATGCGGCAGAATATTACACTACTTGGTGTGACAGTATATAAAGGAACCTTTAAAACTCTACCAGGCAGATGGCATATTCAAGTCATGTGGCAGGGGACTGGAGAGATGGGGCTGGAGAGATGGCTCCAGGGTTAAGAGCACTAACTGTTCTTCCAGAAGCCCTGAGTTCAATTGCCAGCAACCACATGATGGCTCACAACCATCTGTAATGAGATAGAACGCCCTCTTCTAGTGTGTCTGAAGACAGCAACGGTGTACTCACATACATAAAGTAAATAAAATCTTTTTTTTTTTTAAATCAATAGGCAGTAATGGATGAGGAAAAACACATTTTTTTTTTTTTGAGAGAAAAATGACTGAAAGAAAACACTGTCATCAACCAAGGAAGAGGGGATGGGTGGGTAGTTTTGTGTGCGTTTGGATGAGAGGACTCTCAGTGAGTGATAAGTTTGCAGTAACCACAGTGATAAATTCTTCCGCCCTGCCTTCCTCCCATCGAAATACCCTAAGACGGGGCTGGAGAGACAGCTCAGCATTTAAGAGTGCTTGCTGTTCTTGCAGAGGACCCCCCCCCCCCAGTTCATTTCCAGAACCTATGTCAGGTAGTTGTTCAGGCTCCAGGGGAATCTAATGGCCCCTTTTGGACTCTGTAGCTACTGCATGCTTGCTGTCTCATTCACAATTTTAAAACAAAAATAAATCTAAAAACGTTAAACAAAACAAAACAAACAAACAAAAAAACACCCAAAGAGGGAGCCAGGAACAGTAGTGCATGCCATTTGACACATTGAAGGTAAAGACAGGAGGATCAGGGTTCAAGGCCATCCTCAGCTACATTGTGAGTTTGAAGATATCCTGGGCTACATGAAACTCATTTCACACACACACACACACAGCAAAACAACAACCACATCAAGACAGAACCAGAATTCCCAGGAGGAAACCCCTACAGTAATAGACTCTTCCTGATCCTTAGCTGTCCATCAGTATCTTTTCATGTGACCTCCTCATGATTTGAATGACAGGGTCTCCCAACAGGCTCATACATTTGAATTCCTAGTCCCTGAGGGTGGAACTGTTTGGGAAGGATTAGGAGGTGTGGCCTCATTGGAGGAGGTGTCCCTAGGGACAGACTTAGAGGTTTTGAAAGCCCATGCCATTTCTGTGAGCTAGCGCTCTCTCTCTCTCTCTCTCTCTCTCTCTCTCTCTCTCTCTCTCTCTCTCTCTCTCTGGTGCCAAGCCCGACTGTCTGCTGCTGTGGTCCCCACGATGGTCATGGACCCTACTACCCTCTAGAAACAGGAGTGCATGTCCTTGGTCGCGGTGTATCTTCACAGCAACAGAAAAGTAACTGGGACAATGGGGCTGTAAGCAGGGCTGGGAGCCCGAGAATAAGCTATGCATTAGAGTGCACGAGTGACCTCGACCCCTCTCCTTTCCCACGCGGTTTTGACTGTGAGTGTCACAGCTGCCCCACTGAGTGCTGAAGACAATCTTCCCACCCCCACTGAGCGTGGGCGGGCTCTGTGGTACAACCAGGGGATGAGTGGCAGTGCTGAGCCTTGGCTTTAAGCCTGGCTCTGTTGCATTTACTCCTGGAACTCAACCAGGGCAATAACAAGACCAAGTGCCCTGATGGAGGGAACCAGGACATGCACAGGAAGGACCAGAAAAGGACTGGGCACCAGCCGAGGTGTCCTAGGTGAGCTGGCACCAGCTACCCCCACAGCTGCCTGTAAACACCTGAGTCCAGCCAAGCCTGGAAGGAATCCTACCTGAGCTTGGCTGGAATCAGTGACTCAAAGAATCTGTAAGCGATGGGGTTTTTCAGCCAGTAAGTTTGGGAGATATTTGTTACACAGCCAAACCTTGCTTGCACGTATTCATCAGGGAATCACTCAGGATTAAATAAATGGTGCCCTTGAGAAGTTAATAGTCTGCAACTTTAGGGCTTCAGGCACATAACAACCTTCAACAAACACCACTGGTATCTGCCAGTGAGGATAAGATGAAATCTCTCCTAACTACACAAACGCAGGGCTGGGGAGATGGAACCATCAGTTAACTGTTAGCTGCATAAGCGTGTGGATCTGAGTTTGGATTCCCAGCAACCACATGCAAAGCCAAGTGCAGCACGTGTGTGAGTGTGTGTGTGTGTGTGTGTGTGTGTGTGTATGTGTGTATATGTAAACTCAGAGTTGGAGAGGCAGAGGGAGGGGAGGGAGCCCTGGGTTCCACTGGCCAGACAGTCTAGTCAACAGTGCCCTGCAGATTTAGTGAGTGACTCAGTCTCAAAATACGAAGTAGTGAGAGACTGAGGAAGATATCTAATGTTGACCTCTGACCTACACACACATGCACACACACACACACATACACATCATGACATACAACATAGAGCATACACAGCATACACACAGAGATCATACACACCACATACAACATACATATATAATATATATACTACATGACATACAACATATACCACACACACACAGAGCATACACACCAAACATACACACAGAGCACACACATTGCACACAACATACACACACAACATATACACAACACAACATATGATATACACATCTTATACACCACACATACCACATACACACTACACATACACCATACACATACATACACCACACACACTACACACACCCACACCACACAAACACACCACACATACCACACACTATACAGATATGCCACACAAACACACCACATACCCCTCCACACACATACATCACACACACACAACATATACATACACACACACACCACACACACAGCACAACATATAACATACACATCATATACATACCACACACATACAACACACACACACAACACACACACACACACACACACCTGTCTCCCCAGCTCTCTGTGGAGCTGCCTTCTCAGCCTTCATTTGATTTACCAGGCCTCTTTTCCATCATCACCTCAGCGCATGGGTCTGGTCCGTTCCCGAATGCTGAATCCACCTGGACCTCTCAGTGGCCTCGTGGGACAGGACAGGAAGAGAGCAAGAACAGATGATCGAGCAGCAGGGGCTGGATTTGGGGCTGGGGGAAGGAAGGGGAACTTGGCAAAGATGAAAGAGGCAGGGGGCCTCAAGAAGCAGCCGGCCAGTTGCAGAAAAGCCAGATCGGGAAGGAAGTGTTTACTGCCCCTGAAGTCGGGACCTGACCACAGTATTGCCATCTTGTAAAAAGGCTTTTATTTGTCTTTTTTTGATCGTGAGAGTCCTGGAAGGGAATCATTAAAGGAACAGAGCCAGGGCAGCTCTGGAGGCAGGCGTGTGCCTGTGTGCCTGCTTGCTTGGCTTCCTTCTGGCCCCCACCCCCACTTTTTTTTTTTTACAAGGGCCAACTGGGTTGCAAGGTTAAAGCCCGAGGGGGACCCACTGGTGTTGTGGAACTTTTTTTTTTTTACAAAGTGAGAGGATCAAAGCAGTTAGCAAAGGGCGAGAGAGACCAGGCCTGCCAGAGAGAGAGACGCCAGCGACCTAGAGCCTCAGACACACACCTTCTATCTCAGTCCTGCTGCGCATGTCTCCTGGGTTCACCGGGAGACAGACCGCTGTATGGAGCAAAAGGCTTCAGGGAATCTCTTCCCACTGGGCAGGCGCGAGGCTGGAAACAGAAAACAGAGGTTTTGGGAATCTCTAGGCATCAAAACAAACAAAAAGATGAGGGGCCAGTGTGCTGGCTTAGCAGGTTCCGTGAGTTCGGTGCCCATCACGTGCTAGAAGGAGACCCGGCTCCCAAAAGTTGACCTCTGACCCCTCCCGCCACACTGCACAGACATTTAAGCAAGGAATACATCAACAACGGGGGTGGGGGGAGAGGAGGTATGGATCTTAAATATTTTTACGCTTGAGACATTTTCCTGGTGTTTCCCAGCACGGATTTGGAAGCAGGGCGAAGGAACTGGGTACTTCCAAAGCCAGTCACCTGGCCCTAAAGCAGGATGGGGGACAACCAGACCTCAGCCAAAGAATGCTTTATCAGTGAGTCTCAACCCAGGGGTCGCATATCAGACAGTTACACTGTGATTCAATGCAGCAACAAAATCACAGTTATGAAGTAGCAACAAAATAACTTTATGGTTTGGGGGGGCTGTGGTGGTCGCCACAACACAAGGAACTGTATTAAAGGGTGGAGGCATTACGGAGGTTGAAACCATCTCTGTTAAATGATCTGTGAGCCCACACCCCCTTGCACCTCAGCTCCTCATCCCTCCTCCCTTTACTCCTCCCTCACCTTCCTTCCATCCCTCCCTTCCTCCTTCCTTCCCTTCCTTCTTCCCTTTCTCCTTTCCTCCTTACCTCCCCTCCCCTCCCCTCCTCCACCCCTCCTTTCCTCCCTCCCTCATTCCTTCCCTACCTTCCCTTCCTCCTTCCCTCTTTCTCTCCCTCCCTCCTTCCCTTCCCCTACCTTCTCTTACTCTACCCAGAACATCTGGGTTCATTCTGGTGAATTTGGAACGCAGAATAATAGCCCCAAAAGGTGTCTGGCCTTTGAGTGTGTTGCTTTCCTGTTGCATTTTAAGGCCCCTAACTCAGAGGAGAGATCATACTGATATCAGGGCAGGACCCATTTGATCCCTCGTGGCCTTAGGTCAGCAGATCCCATCCACGAGTCCCTGATGTGCACGGAACCTCCCTGTAGGCTTTCTTACAGTTTCCTGTAGAATCCATCCCAGCCAGTGCCGTCTCAGAGTGGTTTCCAATAGAACAGTGATTTCCATTTTCTTCCTTTTTAGGTGTTTATTTGGGTAAAGAATAAATTACAGTAAAAACTATTAGTAAGTCATAAAGTGGACTTTATGGGCTAGTAACTGGTATTTAAATGCCCCGGGGTTTGGGAAATAAACTGGACTGGAGTTTTCTGAAGGACCCTATTTTGGGCTTCAAAAAAAAGCCAATATTTTAATATATATTTACATAAGTTATATCAAACTTGTTAATTAGGGGCAGGGAAAAATGGCCTTTGCTCTCTTGAGTTGGTTGCTCATTTTATTGGCAGGGAACAAGAAGGGAAAAAAATGTCCCAAGTAGTTTTGTACCGTGGTGACTCTTTGAACTGTGCACCATGGGGCAAATGCCTTGCCATCCCCAACTCTCCGTTTCTATAGCTGTGAAGGAGCCAAGAGAAGCCCTCCCTGGGACGGCAAAAGATGAAACACGGTGCTTTCTGAAAAGAAGGTGGCAGTCGAGACTGTCACCGCGTTTCGTGCCCAGATGCCCACCAGTGGCCAGCCCTCCATGTTGTCAGAGTCAGCCTAGAGGGAGTCCTGGGCAGACAGTGTCCAGGCCTGCCAGGCCCGGGCTGGTCTCTGTCACCCTGACATGCTGAGAGAAAGGAATCCACAGAGGCATGAGAGGCTGGGTAGCCTGGCCGGTTTCTGCAAAACCTCTGGCCCCACTCAAAGCTGGGACTCAAAAAACGAAGTGTTCCCTGTCTGGGAACAGAGCAATGGAAGGCTTCCCAGCCCCGAGGGGGAAGGCAGTTTCCAGAGCACAAAGCCAGAGGGAAAGAGAGGGCACCCCCACCCTCCACCCCCAGCAAAGGCAGCTGTTTGTGTCCCCAGTTAGGCTCTAAAGACAGTTGGATAGACGTGGGTGTCTCTGCCAGACGCTGGCTGTGCAGCTGCGGCTGAGACGTCCTCCTTCTCTGGTCCTAGCTGAAGCCAGCATTTACTAAGGCCGTTTCTCTCAGCACCCCATGAGCAGTGAGTCTGTGAGAGCCTGGCTCAGTGTTCCCGCTGCTCAGATACAAATCTGAGGCAGGGAGATCAGCAGCTGCCCTGTGTTCCGCACAACTCTTCCTCTTCAGCATCACACGGGGGTGGGGCGGGGATGGCAGGGGCTTTCCCTCCTGAATGTCCAGCTTGGTGTCTCCCTCGCAGCCCTTCCTGTTGTGGAAGACGGTCCGTGCCCTGGGAAGAGTGTGCAGGGAGCGGTGGGTGGATGATGCTCAGCCTCACTAGGGACTTTAGGCATCCCATCCTCCAGCTGTGCCTTCTCCCCTGACAAGGATGGGTGGGGCTGCTGGGAGTGGAGCTGGGATGCTGGCTGCCGAGAAGGCCTTCGCTCTGAGCTTTGGATTCCGTGCACTGCTCTGGCTCCCCTCCTTTGTGTCTGTTGTCTGTTTCTGTTTGTTTGTTTGCTTGCTTGCTTTGTTTTATTTTGTTTTCTGAGCCATCTAGTCTTCACGGTGACAGCCACAATCAGGGCTGACTCTATCTCTAGTTTACTCTGTGTGTGTGTTGTGTTGTGTGTGTTGTGTTGTGTGTGTGTGTGTGTTGTGTGTGTGTATGTGTGTGTATGTGTTTACATGTCTTCTTGTGTCTCCTCCATGTAGAGACAAGAGAGCAGCTTCAGATGTCATTCGTCAGAAGTCATCCACCTTGATTTTATTGGGGATGGGGGTCAGGGTCTCTCTCACTGACCTGGAACTCACCAATAAGTGGAGACTGGTCGACCAGGAATCTGCCCGTCTCTACCTCTCTGATGCTGGGATTACAAGCCCGTGTCGCTGTGCCTGGCTTTCTTTTTACACAAACTCTGTGGGCTTTACTGGGGTGGCAGTGCTTGTAAGGCAAGTGTTTTCTGATGGAGCTATCTCCCTCACACTTCCTTTCTTGCCTATAGCTTGCTGCCCCACTGAGAACCAAGTGTTACCTGTCCACCCTGGGTGACAAATCTGAGTCAGGATTTTAAAATTATATTTATGTGCTCTGTGTGTGGGGGGGGGAAATGTGGTGTGTGTGTGTGTATGTGTGGTGTATATGTGGTGTATGTGTGGTGTGTGGTGTGCATATGTATATGTGTTATGTTTGGTATGTCTATGTGTATGTATGTATGTGTGGTATGACTGTGTGTGGTGTGTGTCTGTGTGTGGTGTGTGTATGTGCATGTGGTGTGTATGGTGTGTCTGTGTGTATGTGTGGTATATGTATGTGGTGTATATGTGTGTGATGTGTCTATATGTGTGTGGTGTGTATGATGTGTCTATGTGTTGTGTGCATGGTATATGTGTGGTGTATATGTGTGTGATATGTCTGTGTGTATAGTGTGTGTGTGTGTGTGCTCCACCTGAGGTTCAAGAACAGAAGTCAGAAGACAACATAGGACAGTCAGTTCAGTTCTCACTTTTTATCAAGTAATCAAGTAGGTTCTGGGAATTGAACTTGGGTCCTCAGGCTTGATCACAAGCCTCTTTTATCTGCTGAGCCAACTAGCTGGTCCCTGGCCATGTGTGCTTGTTTGTCTTAATCATAACACCAAGAAAAATAACTCTCCTGTCTAGGAACCTGGCATTTCAGAGCCACCCGCTGCCATGTGGGTGATGGCTCCTTCAAGTCTGGGTGGGTAGCATCTAGTTGGTCCCTCTGCTCACCATAGCGCTCAAACCGGGGAAGCTAGTTAGAAACCGCTCGTTAAAAGGCTGTGCGGATCTGCTCAGATGGAAACGAGTATGAATTTATGTCCTTAGTGGAGCAAGAGGCTGAGTGACCTTGGACAGAAATGGCTGCCTCAAGTAGACTTTCAACAGAACTCTGAGAAGCACTTCCGGTGAGTGGGAGGAAACAGCGAGCCTCTCTGTGGAACATTCTGGAACATTATCGGATGAGGCTAAATCGGGGTGCTTGTGGAGACGGGGATAATGGCACGGAGAACTCTCCTCCTCGCCTGCGGGCCCCAGAAATCCCTCTGAAGCTCCAGGCAGAAGCCCCTGGCCCTCCTACCCCCTCCCTCCCACTTTTTCTTCCCAGCTGTCTCTGTGTTTCAGAGTCCACATCTCTGCCAGGGACTCTATTTTGGGATTTGTGGGAACCAGCGGCAGCTTTTAGCAAATAGGAAGTCCCAGTGAGCTGGTCCCCCGTCCCGCCCCCTCCCCCCTCCTGGTCTCCCAGTCCACTTGGAGGGCAGAAGAGGAACAAACAGGCTGCCTGCCCTAAGCTTAGCCCTCAGGGCACATGAAAGCTGGAGGGTGCCCAGCCCGGTCCCAGAGAGCCCTCCCAGCTGGCAGGCCAAATCCCTGACTACTCTGCCACCGAAAGGCAGGGCGGCGCCCTACGGACCAATCGGGGGCTGCATAGTCTCCAGGGAGCTGGGTTTTTCTTTGCAAATTAATACCAAGTTCCTGTCACATCCAGTCTCTGCCCAGAGGCAGGCTAGGTCCGACACTCCAAGAAACACACCCACTGGCCAACTGCCATAGCGGTGAGGGTGAGAGATACGGGTCCTTAGGATCAGGATACAGGGGCTTTAAGTGGAGTGGCTCAGGAGCCTTAGGTACTCTGGGTTAACACGCAGGTGAGTGTCACACTGTCCAGTGGTGTGGTTATGTGTCCATGTGGATTCGTGTGCCATGTGGATTTTTTTTTTGATCTCCCGTGCACAGCTGGCTGTCTCAGAGGGTGCAGGGGTGACCCGCCGCGCCTTCATTTTCACAATGACCCACGAGCTTATGCGTCTTTTCACTGTGCTATGAGAAATACCTTTTAATTTGGCCCATGCAATTTGTGGGTCATTGTGTAAAGCCAGAAACAAGACAGGTAAGATGGTATAGGCCTGTGAGTTCAACACCCAGGAAGCTAAGGCAGGAGGATCAGGCATTGGAGGATAGTATGGGCTATATAGTGAGACCCTGTGTCCAAAAGGAAAAAACAAACAAACAAACAAACAAACAAAAACAAACCAGCAAGAAACATATATATGTTACACATGCAAATAAAAACTAGAAACCAGAGATTGAGCAGACCTATATTATATGTGTTATACACCGCATCATAACTATGACAACCGAAGAGAAGTAAGCCATAATTGTAAGTAACATCTGTACAATGTACTGTCCGCAAACATGGGGGAGTAAATCTCCCACTAGGAAATATCCATCATTAACACCCCATATGTGCTTTCTAGCTGTGTTTTTTTTTATTATTATTATTAAAATGCATGCGTTCCACACACAAAAGCAAATACACTGTCAGTATTAGTCACCTCTGAAATATCTCATGCCAGTCAAACAGAGGTGTGGCTCTGGGCATGGTGGTGCACACCTTTAATCCCAGCGCTCAGGAAGCAGAGGCAGGGGGAATCTTTGTGAGTTTGAGGCCAGCCAGCATGGTCTAACAGAGTGAGTTCCAGGATAGCCAGGGCTTGATAGAGAGACTCTTGTTACAAGACAGGCAAAGGCAAGATGTAAAATTATGCCCGTGTACAACACACGTATATACATAAACCTTGGACGAGTGAATGTTTGACTACGCTTCGAACTTTTCTAAGAGCGGGGTCATAAATCAAACCCAGTGTCCCATTCTCCACAGCAGGGACATCCGGTGGATTCTGTTTCATAAGCTTTTTTATTATATATAATGAGCCACCCTTGTCTGCAGATAGATTACCGCAGCTATATGGCGTCTCATTTCCTAGGTAACACGTAGATAATCTGACCCATAGCCCTCTGCGGGCTATTCATTTATGTTCATTGCAAACAAAACCGTAGTCCACATACTTTAGCGCGATCCAAGAAGCAGAATTTGTGGGCCAAAGGGTGTTCTTGTGTGGATGGTTTTCAACACCCATGTGGTGGCAGATATTAACAAGAGAGACTTTTCTATTTCCTGTGGCAAAAAAACCTAACTGAAGGAGGGAGGGTTTTTTTTTTTTCCCCTGGGATCCTGGTTTGAGAAGGTTCCATTCGTTGCAATGGAGACTCCACAGCAGAGTTCAAAGCCACAGCAGTGTGTAGCCAGGGCTCCTCTGTCTCCATAGGTCAGGAACAGATCTCAGGGTAGGACCTGCTGGATCTACAGCCCTCGAGTCCTGCCCCAAATGACTCTACCTCTGCCAGCTGCCCGCCCTGCCTTGTCCAAAAGATTCAACAACCTCCCAGAACAGTGGCATCAGCTGAGGAGTCACAGGGGACATCAGCTGAGGACACAGGGGACAGTTCACAAACAGTCCATGGTGATATATGATTAGCCGTTGTCAGACAAAAGAAGGAGCAGAATCCCAAAGCTCCGGGTTTACCTGCAGCCTCTCAGGATGTCCGAGGACTCTGGAGGGAAGACAGAGCTTGGTTGCCCTGGGAAGTGACTTGCTACTCTACTATTGCTGATGCCAGCATCTCTCTGGGAATCATCGTCCTCTCCGGGCAACTGCCCTTCGGTTCCATCCTCCCAGGAAAGGAGAGACGACAGCAGGACTCAGGTGTGGCGCCTCGAATCCGAGCATCATCCGTCAGAACCTCCTAAGTAGCTCATAGGCCTAATGTGTGAACATTGATTTCTGGGGTGACAGGGAAGCCAGAATGATTTACATCCAATTTCCCATCGATGATACATCATTGATCTCCGAGAGCGCTGAAATATTTACTAGGGACAGCACTTCTTGGCCAGGATCTGTCAACCGGAGGATGAGGCATGCTGGGAAGGATACGGGATAAGGATAAGGTCTCTGGGAATAGGGTCTGAGCTATCGCGGGCCATCGAGGAGCTGGGAAACCATACACGGCACCGGGCTGGGTGTGGGGAGGAGAGTGGGACTCTGAGGGTTTCCTCCTGATCTCAGTAAATGGTGCCCTGGTCACCTCCTCAGAATGGCTGCCTCAGAGGGCACACCTCACTCACTCATAAGATGCCTTGTCATGCTCAACCACGTCACATGACTGAGTCTCTCTTATGTTTATTCAGGTTCTATTCACACACAGAAAAGTCACATACACTTTTAAGGATGCCCCTGGATGGCCCAGAACTGCAGTGGGACTCTAAAACAGTGTTCGTCCATAACTGTGTCCAGCATTGGGGATGTGGAGACTTGAGAGTCTCTGGAACCCTACCCTCATCTGAGTGGGTAAGCACTGTATTCCGAGACCCTGTCTCAGAAACTGAGATGGAGGGAGAGAGAGAGAGAGAGAGAGAGAGAGAGAGAGAGAGAGAGAGAGAGAGAGACATTGATTGAGTGTCAACATCCAGCCTCCATTTGTGCAAGCACATGTGTGTGAACACATGAACATGTATGTAAACATGCAAAACAATACACAATTAAGAAAAAGATCCATGTGCACTCAGCCCTTACATACAGAGCTGAGTTGCATACTCATGTGTGCATGCGCGCGCGCACACACACACACAATCTAAACACACCAGAGGTTTCTATCCCACACAAGAGTGTGCTATAGCTGTGCTGTGACCTCTCACTGGGTTGCTGGTTCAGGAATTCCTCCTCGCTTTGCTTTGCCCAGCTCAGAAGTTTCTGGAACTTACCTGTCCTAAAACAAAGTTGCCACTCTCCTTTCCTGCTGGGAATTTCCCGGTGCTCATGGTCCCATCATGTCACCGATCCTTACTGGAGACTCCTGGGGAACCTGGTGTGTCCCAGAGACTCTACAGCCTGGGGCTGATAGGTCTGAGGCTTGCCAGTGTCAGTAGCAAATGTTTGTTCATGAGTAAGACCTCACCTCCTGTTAGGACTTCTCTCCTCTGTAGAGCACTCTCTCCTTTGTCCTCAGGCTGACCCCTGTTCACACCTCTGCTGAACGTCCAGCTTCTTTCCCTTGTTTCTGCACTAATCTAGAAAACGAGACCTGCTGGGCTGCTAACAGGCAGTGCTATAGCTGCTAATTTAAACAGAAGTGCCGCCTTTACTGTTTGTATGCTCCAAGATAGAACAGAGGAGCTGTCAATCAACACAGGAACACCAGGACCAGGAGCTCCTTCAGGACCATTGTGAGCTGCCTGATTTGCAGATGTTGAGAGATCACAATGGCCCCACAGTGACTTTCTAGCCCACTGAGGGGGAGGAGCCATCCTGTCAATCAACCTTGGCTTGCACTTCCCAAATTACAACATCAAGGGATACTTAGAATGGGCTCATTTAAGTTAATTTGGTCACCGATCTTCAGCACATATGACGCTGACACATCATGAGAAAGGAAAGATAGCCCCTGTGGGCTGGTTCGTGTCTGTATAATGCTCAGGAGGCCGAGGCAGGAGGATTGCTGTGAGTTCGTGGCCAGAGTGGGTATATAGCAGTTAGGGGTCTAGAGTGAGATGTTTGTCTTTTAAAAGGCTAATGGCAATTGATCATCACTGCTGGGAGAGGGAGAGCCTATGCGGCCCTTGGTAGGTCTATCATGCTCTACCCACGGTGTGGCACCACATTCAAGAGTATTTGGGTAGCATCAATTGGATGCTGTGATGTATGTGTGGTGGGTGGGGAGGGAAGGGTGGACATGAAGTCGGAGGTTTGGATGGGAAGGAGGGGTACATCCAGGAAGCGTTGAGGGAAGGGAGGATAGGACCAAAACGCACTGTATAAAGTTCTCAAAGACTTACAAAAATTATTATCTTTAAGATGTAAAATTAAATTAAAAAAAAAAAAAACAGGGGTGTGGAGATGACATTGCTCATGTTACCTTGTGCACCTGCCATTCCATCATGGAGAGGGAAGGAGGGGAAGGGAAGGGAGAGGGAAAGGAGAGGAGGAGAGAGGAGGGGAAGGGAGCGGGAAGGAGGAAGAGGGGAGGGGGAAGGGGGAGGGAAGGGGGAAGAGGGGAGTGGCAGAGATGCAGGGCTCCCCTGGACTCGCTGGCCAGTCAGTCTAGTCCATTTACCTTCTCAGGTTTAGTGAGAGACCCTATGTGAGAGACAGGTGGGAAAAAAGACAGAAAAATATAAAAAGAAAGAGAAGAGAATTTCCCAAAATGTCTTAGGATCTCTGTTTCAGTCACAGAGAGACACACTTCAGCCTTTCACAGTTTCTGATAAGGTATTTGGAGCTAGCAACAGGAAGGGTTTCGTAGGCTTCTTCATGGCTTCCTCTTCAGCTTCTCATTCCGGTTCTCAACATGCAGATGAAGGCATTCCCTTGACCCCCCTAGAAGACACCAGGGGATCTTCCCACAGGACGCAGGATCTGAACCCCGATCCTCCTACTCGTTCATCAAACACTTTGCCCGCTGATCCGTCTCCCCAGGCTGCTCCACACAACTTTTGGGATCTTAAAAAAAAAGGAATCCCTTACTCATAACGTGCTAGTGAGGAAAGTGTCGACGCAGAAATGGGTGCAGCAAGGACTGGCTCAGGCTTTCTTCCTGCCTCCCTTTTCCAGTGAAATACTGCCAACCAGTACGATTATAGAGGGGAATATCCACCCTAGGCTGGACCTGCACGTCCATCATGTATTCACTCGGTGGGCTATGAAGCACGTTCTTCATGCTGGGCACTGTTCTGGGGAAAGGGGGAAGGATCCAACCGTGAACAGACAGAAATGGCTTCACTCCTCACGCTCCACTCTTTCTCTTGAACCGCATCACCACTAACACATAAGCTATAGGTCAACCCTTCCTTCACACATACCCCTTCCCTGTTGTGCCTCCTGGGCCATAGGATAGAACACTCACAGTTATTTCCCCTTTAATACATTTAGAGCCCATTTCCTCTTCTCTGTGGTTTGGCATTTCCCCGTGCCTTTAAAACTTCCCTCCAGAGAAATGACCATCCTCAGAAAGTCTCCATTTTTTAGTTTTATTTTAAGTCACTTTGTTGGAGTATATGTTCTAGAGTATATGTTCTGAAGTGTGTGTTCTGGAGTATATGCTCTGGAATATATGTTCTAGAATATGTGCTCCGGAGTATATGTTCTGGAGTATGTGTTCTGGAGCACAAGTGCTGGGGTATGCTTTCTAGAGTATGTGTTCTGGAGTATATGTCCTGGAGTATAAGTTCTGGAATATACTGAGTGTTGTTCTAGAATATATGTTCCAGAGTTTATGTTCTAAAGTATGTGTTCTAGAGTATATGTTCTGGAGTATATATTCTGTAGTATGTGTTCTGAAATATATATGTCCCAGAGTATGAGTTCTAGAATATATGTCCTAGAGTAAATGTTCTGGAGTATGAGTTCTGGGGTAAGTGTTCAGGAGTATGTGTACTGAAATATATGTTCTAGAGTATGTGTTCTGGAATATATGTTTTGAAGTATGACTTCTGGACTAAATATTCTGCTGTTTCCTTGACTCAATAACCTCTTGCTACTCATTTAACCAACACCAACGTGGATGATCACGGGTTTCCATCAAGTTGTCCTTTATCTAAACAACACTTCAGTGAACAGCCTGATGTGTGTCAGCTAGGGGCGTGTGCATAAGGCAGGCAGGTCTGCGCACACTAGGATATGGATTAGATTTACCAGACTGTCTTGGTCACTGTTGCATTTCTGTGAAGAGACACCAAGATCCGGGCAACTCTTATAAAGGGAAGCATTTCACTGAGGGCTGGCTTATAGTTTCAGAGGCTTAGTCCAGTATCATCATGGCGGGGAGCATGGCGGTAGACAGGGGTGGTGCTGGCCAGTAACTGGGAACTACACACAGAGAGTGAGAGACTGGGCCTGGCATGGGCTTTTGAAACCTCAAAGCCCACCCCCAGCGACACACTCCCTCCACAAGGACACGCCTCCTAATCCTTCTCAAATAGTGGCACTCCTTGATGACAAACATGCAAGCGTATGGGGGCCATTCTTAAAACCGCCACACTGATGTTCTAAATTGTCCTCAAATCAGGTTGAAATGGGTTTGTCCATCTGCTGGAAGAGCTGGATGCAGACTCTGGAACTCAGCCCTACTTATCTTTCAGTTTCTGCTGAGTGGAAGACTACGGGGGGGGGGGGAGGAAATCCCCCTTTGTGGTTATAACTGGCATATTTTATTTTATTTTATACTGTCTTGTGTATCCCAGGTAACCTAGAACATACTATGTAGCCAAGGATGACTTTGAATTTTTCATCCTCCTGCCTCCATCCCCAGTGTGTTAGGATTTCATGTATACACTATCCCGCTCAGTTTAGTGATACTAAGGCTAGAACTCAAGGCTTTGTGCATGCCAGTCGAGCAACCAGCCTGCCTCCACCCCCAGCCCCGACTTCCTTGGTTATCCCTGAAGGAACACCTCCCCTTCTGTTCAATGGCCCTGTGGACTCTCTTTCTATTTGAAGTATAGAGAAATTTGATTTTTCCCTTAGCGAGTCTTTCCCTACCCGGTGGGTGGGTGGTAGTTACCCTGAGGATAGGCTGAGTTCTGCAGGTGTTTGGGATAGATGCCCAGGAGGCAGGGCAGTGCTAGCTCCACTTCTATAAGGCTCAGTATTTAAACACTGGTTCATTTTGAATCACGGCTAACTCTGTGACCACTTCCGCAGCTGTGGAAAATAAGGGTAGCCGGTGGGCCAGCCTTCCTGCCTCCCAGGGCTGAGAGAGCAACCTTATCGATGCCTTTCTCCCTCTTAATCATCAGAGTGAAGGCAGCACTTTCTCCTGAACGCTTAGAGCCGGGGCTGAAGCCATTCATAAACCCTTATTGAGCCATCAGCTTTGCAAAGTTTGCCTTAATGTTTCTGCGTGCTATTGATCTGCGGGGAGAACTATAAAAATTGACACCAGAATAAACTTTGAAAGACGGCCCTTGCTCAGCTGAACCGGGATCAATGCGTATCGACCCGAGGCGTGGAGGGAGGGGAAGAGACCACCTTGTCTCCATTAGCAGGTCTTCACTGGACCCATGATGCCGCTTTCTGGGTGTTTCCTGGCTGTGGAGGGGCCCCTCAGTGGCAGAAGCAATACTGTTCAGAGTGTGAAAGTTAGAGACAGCCCTCATGCTAGGGAATGAGGCTCAGAGAGGTTAAGTGAGTTAGCCAGGGTCACACAGCTCACCCGTGGGAGGATTTGAACTCAGGGTTCTGTAAGTACTCTGGAGCTGTTTACTTTGAGCACAGAGAATTGAATTTTCTCTTAGTGATTCTTTCTCCCGTGTCGGGTTAGTTGTGGGTGAAGGAGCCTTTAAGAAGGAAGGAAAAGTGTGTGTTCTGTTATATCACTGTGCCCCAGGCAAATATTCGGCAGGAAGGGAACACCTGACTCTTCCTATACCTGGCCTATGCCCTCAGACAAGTGACTGGACCTTTCTCAACTTAGGTTTGTCAGTGTGACAGGCAGAGTGTAGCAAGGCCATCCTTAAAGGGCAGAATGTGGTTCTTGAGGTTTCGAGCCGGTGCCCGAGTTAGACACCAGAATAAACTCTTAGGATTTATTTTAGAATCCTCTTGTGATAAAGTCTCTGGGTGTCAGTGGCGTCAGTGGGGAAGGGCTTATTTGGGCTCGGAGTTGCAGACAGCCTCACTCATTGTGATGGGGAGGGGTGGTGGGGCTGAAAGGCTCACAGAGGGGTGTCTAGGAAGGGTGAGTCAGAGAGAGGGGGGGAGGTGGGAGGAGAAGGGATAGGGTGAGGGGGAGAGAGGGAGAGGGAGCAAGAAGGGGTAGGGGAGAGGGGGAGGAGGGAGGGGAAGAGGCAAAGGGAGAAAGAGAGAAGGAGAGGAAGAGATGAAGAGAGGGAGAGAGGGAGAGGAAGTGAGAGAGAGGGGGAGAGCAAGAGAGGGAGAAGGAGGGGAGAAAGAGAGAGAAGGGAGATGGGAGGGGAGGAGGAGAGGGAAAGGGAAAGAGGGAGAGGGAGCGGGGAGAATGAGAGGGAGTGAGCCCATGAGCGGAAATGTTCAAGGTTAGAGAAAGCTGTCTTGGGTGGGCTTTCTAATGAAGAAGCTGCCTTTGAGTTATCCAAGTTCCTATAAGCAGCCCCTCCCCATACATAAGGAACCTCAATAAACTCATTGCCCCCCCCACCAAGTTAGACTTCAGTAAAATTACTTTATCTGTCGCCCATGCTCCCCTCTCTCTGTGACAAGCCACACAGCGTGCTCACTCAGAGGCGTGCTCTACTGATCTCCTGGACAATTCTCTGTCCGATGAGTCCGTTGGTGAAGAAGAAGAATGCGTGGCCTCGGATGTGAAGCATGAACCTACACAACGCCCACGGAGGCATCACCCGGTCTTATCTACCACCCTTCCTTCCATCCAAACAAATTTAGCTTCATGCTGGAGGAGTGAAGACTGAAGCTCAGAGAGGTTAAGCAGTTTGCCCACAAGCACACAGCTCATAAATAATCAAGTTTGAACTTTGGGCAATATAACTTCTAAATGGAAGCTCCTTGAGGTTGACAACAGGGGGAAGAAACTAAGACATGCCCCAGAGGGTGCTGGTCAGGACCCCGAGGTGCAGAAAGGAAGTGGTTCCCAGGCATCATCTCCCCGTGCCCCACAGGGTGGGCATCCTATTTGCTAATGAGCTCTGTGATGGGTAGTCCCATATGAGAATGCTTTCAGACAGGATTACCTGGGGACAGACAGCTCTACTCTAGACTGCTTGGCTCCTTCCTGCTTGCGGTCCAGACATGCTGAGGTCCAGGGGGGAAAGCAGGATTCTTTGCCTGCCTGCTTCCATTCTTGCTGATAAGTGCATCGACTCTGTTGTTTACCCCGTAGCTGTCCTTTAGTAACGCCATATCCCAGTTTCTTTTGCCTTTCCATTCTGAACTGAAGACTGTTGTTGACTCTCCGGGAATCCTCTGGGCTGGTCGCATGCGATTGGAACTGTTGAACGGTTGAAGCCCTCTGGCTTCGCAGACCGAGGATCCTCTGTGCTCTCAGCCTCGACAGCACCCCCAACCTAAGCTTAACCAGCCCAGATGCTGTAAGACAATCCTGTGAGTCCCTTTTACAATGTATAGGTGATCCTTCCACTGTGTCCTCCCCTGCCAGAGAATCCAGGACAGGGCTGGGGGAAGCCCCTGGAACACTTTGCCGGAATGGCAGTAGCCAGGCCTCTCCTTTCAGAATATGGAGCAGAATCAGTGGGTGGGGACAGAGCTTTGGCACCTGTCTGAGTTCCCCCAGGGAGCCCCTTGCACTAAGAAGCTGTTTTGGATATATAAGAGTCATTTGCACACACTAGGACCTTGGTGTATACAATCCCCCATCCCTTTCCCATTTACCTGTGATTCCATTTCATCCTTAAAATATCTGGTCTGAGATGCAACCCCAGAGATTCAGAGACATTGAGAATTATGGCCCACAGATGCACAGCTAGCCAACACTCGGTTGTTGATCCGAATCCAACGGCTGTGTCTAAGCCTAGCATAGTCCTCCCCGTGAGGCGGACAGGGGTGTGACCTGAGGTTATTCTGGGCAGCTGTGGTGGCGGCACACACCTGTGATCCCAGTATGTGGGGAGGCTGAGGCAGGAGGATCACAGTTCCAAGATCAGCCTGGGCTGTGTAGTGAGACCCTGTTTCGTAAGTCTGGGGGCTGGAGATGAGGCTCGGCAGGAGCCCCTTTGTGTAGCCCCTCGTTCAGCCTCCAGCACTGGGTATAACCGGGATATGATTCTGCCGCTGAGCTTCATCTAATATATGTGAAAATATATAATATACAAATATATTAAATATACAGTATGCAGGTATACATTTCTTCTCCTCTGGGCCTCATGCCAAGTACGGCGGTATTTTGTTCTAAGAAACAGAGCGCGGCTTAGACGGGGCTGGAGGGAGTTCCTGGGTGGTAATGGATGCCTCTTGAGCTGCCCCCACCCAACCCCCCTCCCCATCGAGAGTGGTATTTTATAATCTTCATCTCTCACAGAAGAAAATTTATGACTGCTTCTTCCCTGGGACTTCAAAGCCAGAACAGGCACCAGCCACCCCCACCCACGCCTCGATCACACCCCCACCTCTCCCTATCCTCTTTTACTCCTCCCCCCCTTCCCGGGGTCCCCCCTCCACCCACGATTCCCTCTCTTCTCTTGCATCTCTTCAAGTCTCCTCATTGGAATGGCGACTCAATTCCGAGGCTGGGAGAGAGGGTCCCCTCAGGCTGGGGTGGGGGGGTGACTTACCTGGGAGGTGTAGGATGATCAAGTTCCTCCTATTCACACCATAAATAACTGCTCCCCCAACCCCAGACCACAAATCACTGCAGATTTAGGGAGTAGGTAGTAATGGTTGTGTTCCCCCCATAGGCAGACCTGAGAGTGTGGGGCTATGTGTGTGTGTGTGTGTGTGTGTGTGTGTGTTTAATTTCCCTCTTTTTACCCATGTAAAAAGTACCTTGGGCTCCTCCCCTTTGCTTCTAAGTGCTCCTTTGAAGGGATTACAGCTGCTTGACTCCAGCCGAGAAAGATGATGTGGGTTGAACGTTTCCTGAGACCCGCATAGCAGCCGCATCCCTGGGATGAGCCAAAGGCTTGCTCCTCTAGCTGGGCAGACACCATTATCAACCCCAACTCTTTATTTCTACCAGGCTCTAGGCCATATCACCTTCTCCAAGATCTCCCTGTGGCTCACTCCTGGCTCCCCATGTCTGGGTCCTGCCCTGGGGCCTTGCTGGTTTTTCTTCTTTTGTCCCTATTGGGGATTCTCCACCAGTCAAAGGAGAGGAAGGGAAAAGAGATGGGAGCCAGCTAGCATCGAGCTGAAAGAAACACTGAGTACCAAACACAAGCACTTGAAGGACACAGTACTGGGATGTAGTCCCTCCCAGAACTTCTTTGAGGATGGATCAACAAAAAATACTCCGTCCCCTGAGTTATTCTGCCAAAGACTCAAGACTCCATGAGCCACTGTTTATTGTTTTCATTTGATTTAGTTAGATTTTTGTTTTTGTTTTTGTTTTTTTGTTTTTTGGTTTTTTTTATATCATCCCATGTACGCCAGACTGGCCTCAGATTCACTGTGAGGATGACCTAGAACTCCCCATCCTTCAGCCTATACCTCCTGTGCACTGGGATTACAGGATGTGCACCATCACGCCTGGTTTAAACTGGGAATCAACCCCAGGGCTTTGGTGCATGCTAGATTAAACACTCCCCTGACTGAGCTACATCCCCAGCCCTGGATTCACTGCCTGATCACCTCCATTTGGGTCACCCATGGCCTCTTAACTTAAGGCAGGTAGGAAACAAGAGCCTGTCCCTTGAAACTATGTGTCACTGTAGCAGATGAGGAGAGGAGAGCACGGTGCTGAGGGCAAGGAAGGGTTAGAATCTTGTTGGTTGTGATGCTGATACACACCGCAGGGTTGGGCTCAGCTATATTTAACAATGGCTATTACACCGGGATGTCTATGCGTCAGGCAGGGCTGCTTCAATCAGTTGTACAGGTTTCGTCCTGCCCAAGGCCACTTCTCCGAGGAGGCACAGAGGTGCTAAATCCCAGCAGCCTTTCCTTGCCAAGTAGCTGCACCCACCCGGTGGAAGGGATGGCTTCCCTAACGTGCAAAAATGCGCCAGGCACTTGGTCTGAATTATCATTTTTAATCCTCTCAACAACCTTAAAAGATAGGTGTGGTCCATTAAAGGTGTTCACAGAGCCCGTGTGTCTCCTCCCTGGGAGGAAAGAGTCATATCCCTGGGGAAGGGCCTCGTGCTTGGTGCAGGATTGAGGGGCGGAGCTCAGCACCCCTCACCTTCCACCCCTATCCCAAATCTGAGTTCGCTTGACTAATAAAACACAATGTAGTAGTTGTGTCTTGTGCCTTCCAGAGATGGAACCTGAAAAATGATGCAGCTCCCCTTGGCTTCCTGGAACTGTGAACCTCTCACACAAAGCTCCCTTACTCTTGTCTATGCCTTATCCCCAAAGCTGATTCAGGAGCTGGTACAGTGGTGTTATCCCCCCACCCCCACCCCCATAGGAAGCATGCAAGTAGCTCTAACTGTCTTTGAGCCACAAAGCGTCCTGTGGCTTCATTCAGATATCATCTGTTATTATTGTTGAACGATCACCTGTTTCATGCCACACAATAGCTAAGCCCATTGTCCCGGGTGTAGCCTGAGAGCATCCTGCATCTTCAGAACCCAGGTTCCTCAGAGATGGAGTCATCTGACTTAATGCATAAGGATCTGGACAGTTGATAATGCCTTGTTTCCGGTGTTTCATTTGATGTGTGAGTCTCAGGATGTCATCTCACTTGGGTAGCCCAGCTGGGTGGACCATCCCCAACTCCTTCTCTACACTCTTAACACCCAGTCTGTCTCTAAGGCATCAGTTGATAACTTCTGGAATGAGTAGTGTAGTGGAGTCTCCTCTTGTCCTCCTCAGGATGGCTGTGCCAGGTCCTCTAAGGGCTTCGAGCTCTGAGACTTTGTTGAAAATGGCGGAAAAAGAGCTACAGTTGCTTCATTGGAACCCAAGGACTGTGTATGCCCCATTGGTGTTGAACTTGGGGCTGGCTTTGGGATGGTGTCCCTGCCTGGACCGGCTGACAAGCAGAAGACTGGGTCTGGGTGGCAGGGAAGAATTTCACACAGACCCAGCCAACCTCAGCTTCACCCTGGACCAAACTACGCTACTTGCAGTGTGAAACCATGACTCACCATCTAATCCGGGCACTCTGGGGCTGAGAGATCAACAGACTGGCCTCGGTCTAAGTGGAGAGTGGAGAGTTGGCGGTTGCCACAGGAGCCAAGCCTGAATCACCCGAGGCCTTCCTTGGCCTCATCAGGAGGGGAGGATTAAGGATGCTATTTTAAGGGCCTACTGAGTGCTTCCTAGGAGAACTTGCAGCAGAGATGAGACAGTTTCTTCCCAATCTATCACGCTCTTCTTCACTCTACAGTCACTGCCTACGTGCTTCAAGCCTTAGCCTCCGTTTTTTGTTTTATGCTGGTCACCAAAATTGTGCCCCACAGAATTTGAGTTTTCAAACATGCTTGGTACCCAGCAGGGGTAGGTTGGCTGGCATGTAGGAAAAAAGAAATCCCATCACGCACTGGGTACACTAGGGAAGTACTCGGTGGCCGTTTCTTCTGAGGTAGTGCTGTCCGTGACCCCAAAATGCCTGAGTGGTGGAGGCAAGAGGGTTGGGAAGAGTTCAAGGCCAGCATAGTCTCAGGAGAAGAGCCTGTCTCAAGGGAATTACGGAGTCGATGAATGAATGAAATGTTAGGTTAATAATTGTTCTCAATACATTTTGGCCATGAGTCTGCCTTTGGTAAAGAAAAGTAAGTGTGTGTGTGTGTGTGTGTG